>NC_056737.1:230384379-230723278 GCF_019279795.1 Protopterus annectens
CCTGAGTAGACTGCTCTGCTCACAGCCATGTGTAAAACAGCATTTAGTTGGGAGTTTACTGGCATCCATTTGATAAACACAGCATAGCAATTTGTAACACTGTAGAAACATTCTAGATGTGAAATTCAAGAAAGAAGCATTTGTAGGATTGCCAAGATGGATAGTCGTGTAGCCAGCTTTTTTCAGCACACAGAAGGCTTAGCTTCCCTCCAGATGGGAACATGACAGGACAGGCTAAGAAAGCCAAGTGATTTAATTAATTGAAGAAATGCAAGGAAACTGTAAATGAGAAAGCTAGAATTTAAGTTCGCAAAAATCAAATGGCAGAAAATGCAGATCAAGGTCGGAAAATCAGAATTATTGGCTCAAAGTCGGAAAATCAGAATTATTGGCTTTAAGAAGTTGGGAGAAGTCAGGAATATAGCGTGGTTTATTGAAAATGGGGTGTGGATATTTGGACTGGTTGGATGTGCAAGACATATAGGGCAGAATACACATTAATGGAGAACACTCCAAGCACATGCCAGTCAAATGTCATAACTTTCACCTGATAAGTTATCAGATTAAAGTGCCAGTAATGAGACATGGTTTAAACACAGCAAGCTAAAGGGAGAAGGTGGTAGATGATTATGTAACACAGACTGATAATCAGCCAAAGCAATGCACGCCTGCAAGACAGTCCATTATACAGGATAAGGGTGGTGGTACATATTCACTCTACCTCACTGAAAATATGGAACAGTGTGCAATGGTTTATAAATGAAAAAGCCATTCAGTCTAAATGACAAGTAGCATGAACACAGAAATGGAGGAGAAAAGCATCAGAATGGCAAAAGTGGAGTTCAAAATAAATACAGAAATACTTACATGGAGGTGCAAGGCAGCTCGATAGAACCCCAGTACAGACCATGAAAGCAGTGCAAGCCAGAAACTGACATTTCTCTTGGTACTGGAAAAAGGAGACAGTAGGAGGAGGAAGAAAGGAGCTATGAGGAAGAGATGTTCCCAAAAAAAAAACAGGCAAACGTGGAATTTGGACTGGGGAGAGAGAGCTTTAAGGAGTACTTGGAAGAAGAAAAACAGGTAGTTCTAGAGCATAGGGATCAGAAGAACAGAGTGGAGGTAAAGAAGTGAAAATGGCATCAGATTCTGATCACGGTCTGCTGGGTAACTGTGCAAGATGTGCACTGAGCTGGAATAGGTGCAGAAAAGATGGCAGGTCAGTAGCTAAAAGTAATGCAAACAAAAATATATGTTAGGGTAGGGTAAGATAGGGTAGGGTAAGGAACAGCAAGCAAAACAAGCTGCACTTCACACTCTGTTTTGTGCTGCATATGGGGGCCATTACTTACTTGAAAGCCTGAATGCTTTTCAGGTTATGCAGATGTGAAACTTCTGGTCATCTTGAAACCAGGGAGCCATTTATGAACAGAGTCTAACATTGTAGCATTACTGAAGGGGGCAGGTAGACAATGACAAAAGGTGATGGTTATTGAACTCTTCAGCCTAACAAGAACTATCCAGGGTATTATGACAATCAGCATGGAACATTAAATGGTTAGGAAGAAGAACTAGGATGAGGTCCTCAACAAACCTGTTTTACTACCAAGAAATTTCTGGGGAATGTGGGTCTGTTTAATTTCAAAAGCTGGACTTAGATGTTTGGCTGTAGACCAATGGAATAAGGCACGTGTACATTTATTGCATTTCCATCTGGGTACTCCATTGTCATTCATCTATTACTTTAGTGGGGACAGATGGAGATTTTAGAGAGAGCCAAGATGATACGTATTGTTTTAAGCCAGGCGGCATTTATGCATATAGTTTTCCTTTACCTCATAGTGCACCAGTGATGTGTTCTGTACTTTGCTGGCAATCAACTTAAAATTTACGCTTTATATTTAAATTGTTGCTCTTAAGTGGTATTGCTATACTGCAGAATTACAGAGTTTTATAATGCTAGAATGGGGTTGGTAGATTGACTGATACTTATAATGTACAGAAAGAATTAGTTTATTAACTGTCTACACCAACCTACTTATGTAGTTCATTCATCCTGGATAAAGGAGAAGGCTTATCTAGCGTTTTACTTGTGGAATGCACAGAAGGGGCATGCAATGAAAAGTTAGAGACTGCATAGTAATGTTATTAGGAATATACACACACACTACAGATAAGGGGTGGGCAGTACATTTGAAAAATGGGCATACTATAAAGGCTGTGAAACTCATATTATGGAGGGGAGTGTAGGCAAAATACAATTTAAGGAGTGATTTGCTGAATATATCTTGTAATCAACCATACACAGACAACAAACCGATTATAGAAGAGGAATATGAACTAGCAAGGTTACAAGGGTGTTGCAGAAGGAAAAAAGGAGGGATAAAGGTAAACCGCACAGCTGAGGGGTACACAGTAGCTAGTGGGATCTAGTCAGGAACCATGACAGGCATCTTTTTGCGACCGGAGGACAGGATTTGTCAGGATAACCTTGACAATGGTTTTTGAGGCCCAACCCCCAAAGAACACCAGGAGGATGTTAAGAGTGAGGGGTGGGTGGAGTGAATAATCCAACAAGAGAGATACAGAAAATGTGTGCTAGCTGACCTGTATAAAGAAGACAACAATGTTCATTCGGGACTTAAAATTAAGAAGGAAAGGGGATGGAACAGCTTCAGAAAAGGGGAATGCTATGTACTTATCGATAGATCCCCTCATTCCAGTCCATTTGATATATGACACACGGGTCCTCGAGCACCTGCTTTGGATCCAGCCAATTTAGTGCCTCAAGCCCTTCTAAAATTTTGACCCACAATGCTCCCCCCATGACTAATTCAAAGTATGATGCCCAGTTGGAACACATCCATATTGCCCCAGACTAAGGAATAGGATTCTTCAATGATATACTGGCAGGGGGATGGAAGGCAGGTTGTCATATCAGATGGACTGGAATCCAATCTGACATATGGGTCCGAATGCCACTACTGAATTCCTGGGTGGCCTCAAGATAGATGACATTTTCAGAATGAAGCTCCAAAGGAAGCCCCAGCCCTAAAAATCTAATCCAGTTTGTAATGTTTGACAAATGTATGGGTTGGAGACCAAGTGGCTGCTTGGCAAATCTTATCTAAGGATAATGACCTGAAAAAGGATGTAAACACAGAAACTGCTCTAATATAGAGGGCTTTAGGCTTGGTTCGTAATGACTTATTCTTGAAGGTATAAGATATATAAAATACAAATCCAACATACACTGACAGGGAAAATTTGGAAACCTTCTTGCTCAGTCTATTTTGTGTGAAACAAACAACTGTTCATCCTTTATGAAGGAAGCAGTTCTTTACAAATAAAACAAAGCTGCCTGTGAACACCTAGTATATGTAGGATTCATTCTACTCTATACTGACAATCTGAAAAGAACACAGGCAAATGAATAGGCTGGGAACAGTTATTCTCTGAAGCTACTTTTGGATGAAAGGAAGTGTTGGTTCAAACAGTAACCCCACCTTTACGGAACATTACATACTGAAAAGCCAAAGATATCGCAGAGAGTTCCAATACTCTACTGGCTGATATGACCATTAACAGTACTGTTTTCCATGAAAAGACAGTACAGTTGTCTCTCACTTAGCATAATTGTAGATGTTAAAGTAGTTCAATGTTGCAGTACTGATTGAGCCCTTCTTCCACACAGAAGCTTGTGACTGGCTAGATTTTAGTCAACAGACGTCCAAAAACTGACATCTGGGCATCAGGGTACAAGAAAGGCATCAGTTGCCACCATCTCCAGGTCTTTCTAAGCAGTGAACAAGCAGTCTGATGCTAGAGGACAGCACAACCTCCCCAGCTGTCTGGATTTAAGTGAGATGGAGGAAAAAGATAGAGCTTGGAGATAACAGAATTATCTGCAGGGGGGGGGGGGGACTCCTCTACTCCTTGCACCCAGAAAGAGGGAGACAAGTGGTCAGATAGAGGGGTTGGAGGGTGGGACTATGCACTGTAACACTGATCTACAGGAACATCTACAATTATGGTTAAGTGGGACACAACTATACTATATTCTTCATGGTCAATGTTGCAGTACCAATTCTTAGGAGGGGGGCTCTCAAAGCTAAAAGCTGGGTGGTCGGTCATCCGTATGACCCTAAGTTTCTGCATGATGTAGCGCAAACTGCTCTAGATCTGGAAATATTGCCTAGGTTATAGTGTTTTGTAAAAGTGTGTGCAGAGTTCAATGTGACTGCTTCTAAGATGGCCTGGGCAGGGACTCATTTGAGGAAAGCTATGGTGCCATGCCTAGTTGAGTGAGCTTTAATATGCCCAGGTAAAAGTTTTTCAAGGTGTAAATAAAAGAACTTAATCCAGTCGGCTATCCATTTTGAAATGATTTGTTTGGAGACTGGCTTGCCCACTCTACCCACTGAAAAAGCCACCAGTAACTGTTCTGTTCTATTAGGGGTTTAAGTCCTGTCTAGATAGTACCTGATCTGCCTGTGCACATCCAGGGAGTGGAGGACTTTTCTCCCCTGTTCTGTGGATTTGGGAAGAATGGTTAGTAGATCACCTAATTTAAATTAAGTTCAGACACCACCTTAGGCATAAAAGAAGAATTTGTTCTGAGGTTGACCTTATCCCTGTGGAACACCATGAAAGATTTTACACACGAGGGCTTGTAGGTCAAAAACTCTTCTAGCTGATGCAACAGCTATAAGAAAAGTGGTCTTTCAGCTGAGAATTTTGAGAGAGACAGTGGCAGCAGGTTCAAAGGGGGGCAAGGTTAGTTTTTCCAACACAATTTAAATCCCATGTCAGAATAGGGTTCTTTTCTTGGTGGTTTCAAATGAATCACACCTTTTAGAAAAAGGGGCATGTAGGGTTATAAGAAGGCTGGGGTACTATGTAATTTGATATAAAAAAAGTGCAATTTTTGTATTTATATTATTCCTTGAAGGTGGTTACACAAAATAATTGTGTTTTAATACTTGTTTTTTGAAGTTATACTAAGAAAAGAATTGCAGTTACGTTTGGACCATGGTTGTGGCATTTTGTGGAGAAACAGAAGCAGTGTGGTTATGCTGTCCAACTGTCTTCAGATCCAAACATAGATGTTCCCCGCCCTTTTCGTGAGGAATCTATTCCTGCTTTGGGAGCAAGTCGAGGTTTGGGATCCCAGGTGGGATCTCAAAGAGCTATGAAACATTACTTAAATGGGGCACTGCATATGTCCAGCTTAATTCTGGAAAACTGCCATATTAGTCAAGGTACCGGTCCTATTTTAGATGCTCTTATTACAGAAAGAGCAAAACGAGTAACTGATCCTTTCATGGCTGTGGGTCAAATGCAGAGTGCAATTTCTACAGAGAAGAGAGAAATTTGTGATAAATTTGAGACACTGCTGGAGAAAGACAAGAACGTACTTTAACATTTTGGGTCTACAAAAGATATATAGACCTTAAGATAACACCAAGGGGACTGAGGTTTATAAAAAAATCCAAGTTTGCCATTTGACTTGAGTTGCCCTATGGAAAAACAATTCAGAGAAAGGTGGGTGAATGCTTCACATAGAAGTGTAACCGAATGGTTATACATTTTGTTGGAAAGGGACCAAGTACAACACAAAGTTAAAACAGGAACTAACATCTTTGTTCCATATTTTAAGTACGTCTTTGGGCAGCCAAAATGTCAATAATTTCATGGAGAAAATTAACAAAAAGTTGTCTGCTTTGAAAATGGACTTAACTGAATTTAATAAAACCAAATTAACAAGAGACATCAATGACTATGGGGGGGGGGGGGGTGCTTTTTTGCCAACATCCAATCGGAAGACGAGAGATCAACATCATCACGTAAGTTTTAAAAGAGCTCCCTCAACTTCCTGTGTGTCATCGGAGGGGACTAGCAACTAATGCGACGGACGAAAATGAAGATTTTCCTGAGTTGCCACACCCTCAGCAACCAGAAGAATATAGAATGGAATTGATGAGGGCAGAAACCAATACCAGCAGAGCCAAAAAAGGTGCAGAAACTACACATACAACGAAAACAATACGAACGAAGGACAAAGAAGGGACTATAAACATGGGCAGGGTAATGGACAACAATATAACAAAAAATTTAGACGATAGTACAAGAGAGGTTGTTGTTGTTTGTCTTTCGGTCTTTCCCGGTTAGGGGTCACCACAGCGGAACTCCGGTCCGCTAATGATGGACAGTAGATTTTCATGAACGCCGAGGTGCCTGCTCGACGTTCAATCTTCAACGAAGGCACACCCATTTATGCATGTCTTTCAAACACCACCCAACCATGGGGAGGACATGCAGGCTCCACACAGAAGGCACTCCCCGCACTCTAGCCAAGAATCGAATGGGAGAACCTCTTGCTGTGAGGCAACAACGCTACCGCCACAGGAGAGGTATGTACTGAATTTAATCTCGTACTAAATTTATCTAACTGTAATTTAACAGAAGAACAGGTTATAGTTTTAAATTATGGACTCAAATTTGTGCCAATGGTTATACCGAGGGCCCATGTAGTAAAGCAAGAAATGTTTGTATTCGTAAATTACATTTAAGATGTCATTTTGCCATGCAAAAAATGATGTTAATGATGAATTTTAAACATCTAGTGAATTAGACGATAGTTTTTATTCATGTCAAGATGAAATGGAAGGAATGAATGTTATTATGGGGAAGACTGACTTAAATGTATACTGTAAGTTGGATGTATCTGATATGCCTGTGTTAAATAAGTTTATTCCCCCTTTCGACAATGCATACATAAAAGACAGTTTGGTACTATGATAGGTTTTGGGGGTGAAAATATTTCTGAGGAAGCTTTAAAAAATAAAAGAAAAATAGAACATAATCTAACTTTTAAGGAGTGGCAAGCACTAAAGGAGCTACAGAATAGAAAGGATTTAATAATAAAACCAGCCGATAAAGGCAATAAGATAGTGGTCATGAATGTAGTCCATTATAAAATGTGCATGAAACACTTGGAAAATAAGGAGGTTTATGAAAAATGTGAAAAAGAGGTATATGAACAGGCCTTAATTAAATATGAGATATTGTTGGATAAAAATGTGAGATTAGGATATTTTTCTGCAAAGGATGTAAAAGACACATTGTTCAATAGGAACAGTGAAAAAGCCATATTTTTTGCCTACCAAAGGTACATAAAAGCCCTAAGAATTCTCCTGGTAGACCTATAATTTCGGCTTGCAGAAATTTTCTCCATAATATAGGTATAGTACTACACAGAATATTACTACCATATGTCCAAAAATCACATGCATATATACAAGATCGTTTTGATTTTCTTAAAAAATATATCCCCTCTTGTATGGAAAAAGCATAAATATTGGTAGTACTTGAGGTGAAAAGTTTATAAACTTCAATTAAACATGATGATGGGTTAAAGGCCATTAAATACTTTCTAGGTAACACTCCCTTTTTAAATTTTCTTACAGAAATAGTTGATTTTTGTTTGAAGAATAATTATTTTTACTTTGATAATCAGATGTATAGACAAAAGCAAGGTATGGCAATTGGGGCAGCTTTTGCTCCTATGTATGCCAAATTGTTTATGTAATTTTTTCAAGTTACTTTTTTATGGAAGTTAAATTTTATGGAAAAATGTTGATTTTTATTTTCGTTAAACTGGTTTAGTTTTTGTGTGTGAAGGTGGATGGAGTGAGGTAGAGAGTTTTACACTCTATTTGCATAAAAATCCATTTGGCCTATCTTTTGATGGTTTACAAAAAGGAATGAAAGTGGTCTATTTGGATTTAGTTTTAGAAAGTAAAGAGAACAAAGTGTCACAACTAACATACATAGGAAGTTTAAAGATGGTAGCCACTACCTATTCGCTACTAGATGTCACCCCCCCCCCCCCATGCAATGGATGCCCTACCTTACGGAGAATTATTAAGGTTATCTAAGTTATGTAATGACAAAATAACCTGGCACAAGAAATGGGGCAAACAATAAAAATGTTTAGGGGGAGGGGGTACAACCTGAAGTCCATACAAGTAGCTCAGAAAAAAGGTATCTAAAAGGAAGGGGCAGTGAGAAAAAGAAGAGCAATAAAAGGAAATTATCAGAGAAGCGAGTTTAGTAGTCAGAACATGAATGATCCAATATATTACGTTTCTATTTATAACATTAAAAGTGGGGCAACAGCTGACATGATTAAGTACTATAGGAATATTTAATACAGCACAAGTTTTTGTCAACCATTCTACCAAGGAAACCCTTTTTTTCGTTTAACAGAGGTAAAAATATGAAATATATGGTAGTTCATGGTACATTTACTATGCCAAAAATGAACACTGGAAAGCCTTTATTACAACAGGGAACTTTTAGATGCAATACGTGTAGTATATGCACGCATATCATTAATACATTTGATAGTATAAATGATGTTAAATTTGTATCTAGAGGGAAGTATACATGTTAAAGCAAGGGAGTAATCTATGCATTGAGATGTCCCTGTCAGTTTTACTACATAGGAGAGACCAAAAGAAAGTTCCGTGTTAGATTTATGGAACATATGAGATATGTAAGAAATCAAAAAAGATAAAATAATATCCTCACATTTTAAAGCATGTCGTAATAGTGATGGGAGTCTACTGCATGGCACTATTTTAGAAAAAATTGAATGCATGGAAAAAAATGAAAATGTATTAAAACAAAAGTTGATGTATAAAGAAAGTATACACATTTAAAAATACAAGACCTTAGTTCCTAAGGGCTTGAATAATGAGTTAATTTGGTGGTGTTTGCTTTAAGTTAGTTGTTTTAATTATTTGATTAATTGAATGTAATTTAAAATTTGATATAAAAAAGTGTGATTTTTGTATTTGTATTATTCCTTGAGAATAATTGTGTTGTACTATTTATTTTATTTTTATTTTTTTAAAGTATTATACTAAGAGCAGATTGCAGTTACATTTGGACCGTGGTTGTGATATTTTGTGGAGAGACAGGAGTGTGGTTGTGCTGTCCAAAAACTTTTCTAGCTGATGTAACAGTTATAAGAAAAGTGGTCTTCCAGGTGAGAATTTTTAGATAGTGGCAGCAGGTTCAAAGGGGGGCAAGGTTAGTTTTTCCAACACAATTTAAATCCCATGCCGGAATAGGGTTCTTTCTTGGTGGTTTCAAATGAATCACACCTTTTAGAAAAAGAGGTATGTAGGGGTATAAGATAGCTGGGGTATTTGTGTAGGAATGCAGTACCTTAGTGCTGAAATAGAAGGCCCTTGTCTACAGAGGCCAGATATTAATCAAGTCTTGCAGTACCTGTCTGCCCGAGATGGGTTAGTGCATTTACTATGAAACCAGGTGGAAAATCTTTTCCATTTGCCAAGTATAATTTCCTGACATGGAAAGCACATCCTCGGGATAGGATGCAATCCTTGCCATCAAAACCCAGTCCTCCGGACTGTTAACCTGATGTGGCTGGGTGGGGGTGGAAGACATGTTTTGACTTGACCAAAGAAATCTACTTCCTGCAGTGGGTTGCGCAATCTCTTCTCGCACAGCATCAGGAGGGAGAACCAGTGTCGTCTTGGCCAGAAAGGGGCCACTAGGATCATGTTGGGTCTGTCTGCCTTGACTTTTGTCAGTACCCTAGGGAACAGGGATCAATGTGGGAATGCCTACAGGAAGCAGTTTGTCCATATGAAGGAAAATGCATCTACTATATACTTCTGTAGTTGCCTGTTGTGATGACAGAAACAGGTCTGTTGAGGGGATATAGTTATGCCCAGGAAGACCTCACTCTTCAGTATCCATTAGCCGTATCTATAAGGTCCCTGCTTACAGAATCTGCAAGGCTATTATTCTGACCTGGAATATAAGAAGCTATGAGGGTCAGCACTACTTCTTGAGCCAGCATCCAAATTTTCCTGAAACGGCTGCACAAAGGGTAGGACGAAGTTCACCCCTTGCTTGTTTTATGTACCACGTCACTGTGGACTTTTGTTCAGATTTGGAGGCTGGGCTTAAGTTTTGATAAAAAGCTTTTATGGCCAAACACCTACTTCTGATTTATATGCAACGTTCTCTGCTGAGGGGACCAAATACCCTACACTTTCAGGGAATCTAAGTGGGCCCACAAGCTACATCTGAACTGTCTGTGGTGACAGTCTTGTCTGCTTCTGGCAAAGAGAAATTCACTCCGGGTTGCTCTGTATAGAGCTCTTCCACCATAAGAGTTCCCTTTTAGGAATGGAAAGAGAGGCAGTAGGATTTCTAAGAGGCAGTAGGAATTCTATTTTTTCAAGAACCAGTCCAGTTTTCTCAAGTGTAACTTTGCAAGTGGGATCATGAGAATGCCATGTTTGGAAGCAGAATGGTCAGACAGCCTGTCAAGAAAGCAAGCTTGTCTTGGGGAAGTAAGGCTTTCTGCTGAAGTGAATCTACAAGGGTTCCCAGAAAGAGCATCCTTGTTTGAGGAAGAGTTTGAGTTTTGAAGACTTAAGGTGAGACCTACCTTCTGAAAGCAGTGTACTCTGATCTGTAAGGCATCAAGGGTCGCTGATGTGGCTCTTCCTTGAAAGACAGTTATTTAAGGGGAAATATGAACCTCTACAGTTCTGCAATGTGGTAACAGTAGAGCTAGACCTTTTGTGAAAACCCTGGGAGCAGTAGATAGTCCAAATGGTAAAGCATAGAACATGCTGCTACAAATCATGGGTAGTTTTCTGTGGCTGTCTGCTATAGGAACATGGAAGTAAGCATCTTTTAGATCTAGACTGACTGACTACTGAGGCATCCTGGAAGATCATGGGCAGTAGTTTTTGCAGCATAAGGATTTTGAATTTTGGGGTATTGAGGAACATGTTTATTTTTGAGAGGTTCAAAATGCACCTCCAGATGCCCTCTTTTCTTGCAATTAGAAATATCATAGAGTAGGTGCCTTCTTCCCTGTCCTAGAATAGGCAGGATGGATCCTTGATGATGCAGCTCCTTGAAGACTGGTGGTAAGAGACTTTCTTGCTCTTTTGGTATTTCTGGAATGCCCAAGGGGGTATTTCTCTTAAATGGATATAGTACCGCTTCTCTGTGATGTGGAGGCTCCACTGATCCCTGGAGATAGTTTTCCATTGGTTTAGGAAGCACAGTCTTCCTGCCAGAGGCTTGGAGGAGAGGGTGGGAAGGGGTAAGGGAAACCTGGGGTAGAACATAGTAATAGAGCTTTGTGCTGGGTTAGCTCTTTGGAGTTCCCTACTCTGTGTTTGTTCTGATTGCCATTTCCTGGATTGTCTTAGACTTTTGACATTGTGAGGCTTCTGTCTTGTCTAGATGGAAAAGGCCAAGGTTTAGAAGGGCAATTCCTACTGTACCTTGGGGCTGGAGACAGGTAAATTTTCTTTCACAGTTTTAATTTGCTTTCCTTCTTATCCAGTTTCTAAAAAACTTGTTAAGTTGCAAGAACAAAAAGAAATTCCTTGTCTAATGGAGCATCCATTAGTTCAGCCTTTACCAGCCATGCATCTCTGGATAACAAAACTTGTGGCAGCTGCTCTGAAAGCATCGAAAAGCATCACAACCACAATTCAGGGAGTGCCTGAGACTTGTAAAGCTTCTCTAGATTTCATTACATTAGGTTTTATCTGCAATAAGAGTCCACCTTAACTAGAATTTTATCTTGAAGAGATTCAAGGTACTTCAGCATACAATGGCCAGATTCAAAGCTCTCATTGCCAGGGTGGCACAGGTATAAACTTTTTACTCAAATTTGTCTAAAAATCTACTTTTCCTGCTATTAGGAAGTTTTGTTGTTCCCTTGGGGACACCTTTTGTGGATTCATTGGAGACTACAAAATGGTCAGCCTTTGGGTTTTGTACAGGGGCTTGTGAGATTCAAGCAATCTGTAAAATCTGTCTGGCTTCCTAGGAGAAGGGGGTAGAGAATCGGGGTGTAATGCAGTGTCTTCAAAGACATCATCCAATACATGGCACAGGAGGAACAGTCAGTGGTCTAAGTGAAGGCAAGCTTAGTAGTTCCCTGTAGTGTGTCTGAGTCTGTGAAAACTGTTTACTTTCCCACCTGAAAGCCTCTTTCAGTCTATGCAGGATATCCTCGAAGGAAACGTCCTGGGGGGGAGGGTGCAAGTGAGGGTGTCAGACTGAGTTTGGGTAAGACTGCGATGGCAACTGGCCAGAGTAAGGCAATTTCTCTTCATCCTCAGAGCCATTTATCCAGGCCTAAAATGAAGCAGTGTCAATGAAACCTGAATTGAAATGAAAGCATATTAGATAATTTTATTGGTGTTCTGTTGACATGTGACCATATACAATGGATTTTAAAATAATTTTTTCCCACGTGCTGTATTATTGCCTGGAGCAACACTTTTTTAATGTGAAAACTTGGTTTTAACTCATTTATTAAACCACCATTTATCCATGAATTACTCAAGCTGATCCTGTGTGTTTTGTTGGTTGATTCCTAGATCCTGGCTCACTTTTCTACAAGAGCTAACTTTTGGTTAGTTCTCATCTGCAGAAACATCAGGCACAGAAAAAACTCCTTAGTATATCCCAATAAATCTACCCTGTCGATAGAGATACAGTGGATATAAAATGTTTACACATCCCTGTTAAAATGCCAGATTTTTGTGATATAAAAAATGAGACCACAATCAATTACAAAACTTTTCCCACTTTTAATGTGACCTATAACCTGTACAACTCAATTGAAAAACAAATCTGTTAGGGAAAAAATATAAAAAATAAACATACTATACACTGATTGCACAAGTGTGCAAACCCTTAAACTAATACTTTGTTGAAGCACATTTTGATTCAATTGCAGCAGTCTTCTTGAGTACACACCTGCCATCAATTAAAGAGAATCCGATTAACCCCAAATAAAGTTCAGCTGTCCTAGTAGGATTTTTCTGACATTTACTCAGTTGCACACTACAGCAAAAACCATGGTTCCTGGTGGGAACTCCTCTGAGGAATGCTATGGAAGTGGAGGCTGCCCTAGTGGAATGGGTTCAAATAGACTTTCGGGGGGGGGGATTCCCCATGCAATCTGTAGCAGAAATGGATACAGTGTGATATCCATTTGGAAATGGTTTATTAGGAATTGGGCTTCCCCTCTTCCCGTGGGTCAAAGCTGACAAGTAGTTGATCTGTTTTCCTGAAGGGTTTAGTATGGTCCAGAGAGTATCTGAGCTGTCTGTGCACATCTAGTGAGTGCAGAATTATTTCCCCCTTGTTTTGAGGGTTAGGAAAGAAGGCGGGTAAGATGTATGGCCTGGTTGAGAGTTGCATTACATACCACCTTGGGCATAAAGGAAGGATTAATCCTCAGGGAAAACCTGTCTGCATGGAAGATGATGAAGGGCTCAATGGCCATCAGTGCCTGAAATTCTGAAACCCTTCTGGCTGAGTTGATAGCTAGGAGAAAAGCAGTCTTTCAGGAGAGGTATCTTAGTTCTGCTGAAGCAGCAGGTTCAAAGGGTGGTAAAGTTAGTTTTTCCAAAACATAATTCAGGTCCCAGGCTGGAGTGGGTGGCCTTCTGGGAGGTCTGATATTAGAAGCCCCTCTGAGAAATTATTTAATCAAAGGATGGGAGAAAGTACAGTTGTGTACCTACCATAAATGTAGATGTTAGAGTGTATTCACTGTTGCAGTCATTATACTTGGGTTATCCTGCTGGCAGGCTACCCGCAGTCGTCCTGAATTCCAAAGTCTTGGTCCGGCTTCGGTTGCTGTCGCCTCTTCCCTGACGTCAGTGTGCCAGGGGTATAAAAGATGCAGCCGACACCATTTTCTTCAGTTTTTCTTGCCCCAGATGTCAGGTGCCCCCAAAAGGGTAGGCTAAAAAAAATTGCTAATAAAAGTATGCACTAAAATAACAATACCTTCATCTACAAGCAAATACACCACATAGGTTGTATAGAATAGAGAAGTACAGTTAAGTCCCAGCAAAGAAAGGGGGATGGTGGGTGGGTAACCCGGACTGCAACAGTGAATACACTCGAACATCTACATTTATGGTAGGTACACAACTGTACTATGTTCATAGTGTTTCACTGTTGCAGTCATTACACTTGGGTTGAATCCCAAAGCTGAGGTTGGACGGCTGGGTCTAAACAGAATTAGGAGGAGCTATAAGGCCCTGCAAGACTGCAGTGGCAAAGCCTGCTCTGGATTTAGAGTAGAGAGGCAAGTGGTAGTGCTTAGTAAAAGTGTGCACGGAAGTCCAAGTTGCAGCCTCCAAAATATCCTTGGTTGGTACTCCTCTGAGGAAGGCTGCTGAGGTGGCTGATGCCCTGGTAGAATGTGATCTAATGCCCTTAGGCACTGATTTACCATGTTGTGAACAGCAGAAACGAATGCAGTGTCCTATCCATTTTGAAAGAGTCTGCTTTGAGATGGCCTTTCCTTGTGATCCTACAGCATATGCCACTAAAAATTACTCAGTCTTTCTGAAAGCTTTAGTTTTGTCCAAGTAGAAGCATAGCCGTCTGTGTATGTCCAAAGAATGCAGAAGTCTCTCCCCTTTATTCTGCGGGTTTGGATAAAAAGTAGGCAAATGAATGGTTTGGTTAAGAGCCACACTGGATACTACCTCAGGCATAAATGTTGGGTTTGTCCTTAGAGACACCCTGTCCGGATGGAAGATAATAAAAGGTTCCACAGCCATTAATGCCTGTAACTCTGAGACTCTTCTTGCTGAAGTTATTGCTAGGAGCAGAGCTGTTTTCCATGATAAGAATTTTATGTCAGCTGTATTGGCTGGCTCAAAATGAGGCATTGTGAGTTTTTCCAAGACAAAATTGAAGTCCCGTGCAGGTATTGGTGCTCTCCTTGGAGGTCTTATGTTTTTGGCCCCCCTGAGGAACTGCCTAAGCAATGGATATGAAAAAATAGGTGGGTCTGTATTGTAATGAGCTGAAATGGCAGAGGCATGGATCTTAATTGATGAGAAGGATAGGCCTTTGTCCAGCATCTCAGTTAGATATTGTAAAACCTGAGAAATATTTGGAACAAGCGTGTCAATTCCTTGTGCCTGGTTCCAAGCACAGAATCTTTTCCATTTTTCTGCATAAGATTTTCTGGTGCTGGGCCTCCTGGCCTCCAAAATGACATCCATAACAGCTTTAGAGAGAGGGGTATTCTGAATGGTTACAGTATCCTCCATGCAGCTAGGTTTAGAGTTCCGAGTTGGCTGTGCAGGATCTGATTGTTTTGTTGGGTCAGTAAATGAGTAATTTGAGGCAATGTCCAGGCTGGGCCTTGGGACAAGCTCCTTAGGACTGGGTACCAGTGTTGGCGTGGCCAATCTGGGGCAATCAGAATCATTTGTGGCTTCTCTTGTCTGATCTTTAGGAGTACCTTGGGGAGGAGAGGCAATGGAGGAAGACATATACTGTAAAGGCTGTTCCAGCTGAATGACAGGGCATCCATTTTTCATGCTTGTTTGTGATAAGTCCTTGGCAGAATCTCTGAAGTTGGCAGTTGTGAGTGGAGGCAAAAAGATGTCAGGGCGTCCCCATTTCCTTGTTATCATGCTGAAGATTTGTGGATCTAGTTTCCACTCGAGAGGGTCCATGAGGTTTCTGCTTAGTTCGTCTGCCACAGCATTTGTTTTTCCTGGCAGGAATTGTGCTTCAAGGTGTACTTGGTAAGTCAATGCTGTGTTCCATAAAATCATGGCTTATCTGCAGAGGGGGTAGGAATGTGTGCCCCCCCTGCTTGTTTATGTACCACAAGACTGTGGTGTTGTCCGCCTATCAGCAGCTGACTTGGATGAAGTAGGTCCTTGAAGGCTGCCAGGGTATTTTGTACAGCTAGCATCTCTTTTTGATTGATGTGTAGATGCCTTTGGCTTGGGGGCCATGTGCCCTGAATACATTTTCCTGCCATGTGGGCCTGGCTGTGGGTAAAGTGAATGGCTGTCCCTTGTTGTGGTGACAGGCCTGTGCCCACCATCGAAACTCCTGTTGCAGGCAAGGAATGAGGGAAATTAATGATTCCAGGCTGTGGCAATGTTGAGTCCAAACACTTTCTAGGTACCATTGTAGTTTCCTCATATGCAGCCTTGCATATGGAATTAGCAGAATGCAGGAGGCCATGTAGCCCAGGGCCTGCAGAATTTTTCTTGCAGACAACTGGGTCTTTGTTGCCATGTTTTCGAAGTAAGAAGTCAGATGCCTTTGTTTGTCTGGCGTGAGATAAGCCATCTGGGCAGTTGTATTTAAGCTTGCACCCAGGAATATTATCTCTCGAGAGGGCACTAGTTTTGATTTCTTTTCTTTTACTGTGTACCCTAGGCAAATTAGCAATCTTTTTACAAACACCAGATGCTTTAGAAGAACGTCCTTGCTCTCTGCTTGAATAAGGCAGTCCAAGTAGGGATATATTTGAATTCCTTTTTGTCTGCAAAATGCAATTACTGGTGCCAGGCATTTTGTGAAGACCCTGGGCGCAGTAGATAAGCCAAAGGGCAGTGCAGAGAATTGGCAATGCACTGAGCCTGCTATGAATCTGAGGTATCTTCTGCAAGATTGTCTGATTGGGACATGCAGGTATACCTCCTTGAGGTTCAAAGTAACGAGCCAAGCCTTCTTACCCAGCATGGGCAGAAGTTGCTGTAGTGTTAACATTTTGAATTTAGGAACATCCAGGAAAGTATTTAGGATTGACAGGCCCAGTATTGGTCTCCAGGCTTTGTCCTTTCTGGGTACTAAGAAAAGTCTTGAGTAAAATCCTTGTCCCTGTTCTTGCTGTGGAACATTTTGAATAGCTCCCATGTCTGTAACAGCAGCAATCTGTTTTTGTGCTTCTGCCCATTGGTTTTGTGGCAGGTCTGGCATACCTTTTGGTTTTGGAAGCGTGTGGAAGTGGAACCGGTAACCCTGAGAAACAATATTCAGCACCCATTGGTCCTGGGTGATCATGTGTCAATTTTTTGAGAAAAGTGCTAGCTTCCCCCCTAGGGGTGCTGTCAAAAGGTAAGTGCTTGGCATTTGCAGAGGGAAGTCATTGGGACTGTTTCCTATAAGGCTGTGACTCGTCTTCCCCTCCTTTGGGGGCTGAAGCACCCCATTGTTTAGGTCTGTAGGAGCTTTGGGGCTGAGATCTGCCTCTTGGGAGTCTGTATCTGCCTCTTTGTGGCCTGTCTGACACTGGAAAGGACCAATTTTTTTGAAGGCCAGTTTCTGCTAAATCTAGGTGGTTGAACCTGTAAGAAATCTTTCACTGTCTGCATTGACTTTACTTTATCCTCCATTTTCTTTAACACCTCTTCTGCCTTAACACCAAACAAAGTATCATGCTGTAATGGAGCATCCAATAATTTTACTTTAACATGGTCAGGTAAACTTTGTTCTTTCAACCAAGCATGCCTTCGAATAACAGAGCCTGTAAGTATGGCTTTACAAGAAGCCTCTAATGAATCAAATGAATCAAAACCACATTGCAGAGTATGCTTTCCCACTTGTTCAACTGCATGCAATAAATCCTGCATTTCCTTACTGTCAGGACTTTCTGTATTTGAAACCATTTTCTGTTTTGACAATGACATGAGGTACTGCTGATATTTAAGCATGTGAAACTGACAGTTTAAAGCTCTTACAGCTAAAGTAGAAGTGTAAACTTTTTCCCCCCCCATCAGTCCAGAGCTCTGGAATCCCTATCCAAGGGGACAGAAAAAGCCTTAACCCCTTTAGGACCCTGAGAAATTATTTCTGGGTCTGCAGCAGGGGTTTTGTAAAGAAATTTATAAGAGTCAGGGACCTTGTAGTACCTGTCTGGCTTGACTGGTACAGGGGGTAAAGAATCAGGAGACAGACTGGATACAGAAAAATCATCAACAACAATATCAAGCACAGGGGGGATTAGCCAGGGGCCTGTGCTGAGGCAATAAAAGGAAGTCTCTGAGCCTTTTCTTGGATTCTGAATAATCCTGGCTCTCCCAATGGAAATGCTCCCTCATGGTGTGCAGGGTTTCCCCAAAAGAATAATCCTCAGGCGGAGAGGCTGAAGGTATGGACTCTTCTGCATCAGAGTCCTCATAGGGAGGGAGAGAATATCCCTGATCAGAAGAGGAATCAGAGGAAATGGAAACCCGGTCAGAGGAATCATAATCAGTGTCTTGCCTAGGCCTTTTGTCAGGAGGGGGATGGGAACCCCTGATTAATGTAATTAGGTCTTCGGCCATTTTAAGCATCTGTTTCTTTGGCATGGATGACTGTTCTGGAGAATGCTGCACTTGTTTCCTTATCTTTAATGGTGTTTTTGACTTTGCCTTTGCTGCTGTAGTGGGCTTAATTGTAAGCTGTGAAGGTCTGAAAACACCCTCAGAAACCGATGCCTGCTCAGCGGCTCCGGACCCATCTGAGGGTATAGTTTCCGTAGGTCCAATACTTTGAGTTTCCACAGGCCTCGGTGTCTCCACGTGGTTATCTGTTACGGCCTGTGGCTCTGAGGTAGCAGGTGTCAGGGGCTTCTAAAGCGCCTCACTGAGAACTGGCGAACCGGCAACTGGTCTAGAAGAGGCTTCGTCGTCGGTTTTGGACCTCGGATGCCTGTCCTTTTCTTTGTCTTTGCGTTTTTTATAAATTCCGGTCGGTTGTTCCGACGGCATTATGTAATTAAACCTTTGGCCAAAATAATGTAAAGCAAAATCAAACCGTTTAATAGTGCGTTTATTGAATCTAGCACAAAACCGACAACAAGTAACGTCGTGGTCAGGGCCTAGGCAAGAAATACAGTAAGAGTGAAAGTCCTTATGAGGTATTTGTTTCCCACAAGAAAAACAATTAACTTTTACTGACATTGGTCTGGAGCAAGAAAAAGGTTCCCCAACGGGGTACTTAGCTTTATTGAAGACTTTGGTTCTGAAACTCAATTTTGAAAATCTCAGGAGTCTGCCGACCTGCACTTGCGAACTGCTTTTGCGTCGGGCACCGCGCGGCAAGAAAGACTGGAGAAAATGGCGTCGGTTGCAACTTTTATACCCCTGGCGCACTGACGTCAGGAAAGAGGCGACAGCAACCGACGCCGGACCAAGACTTTGGAACTTGGGCCGACTGCGGGTCGCCTGCCAGCAGGAAAACCCAAGTGTAATGACTGCAACAGTGAAACATGATGAACATTTGGTAGTGCTTTGAGCCAGCTATGAATCTGAGGCATCTTCTGCAAGATTGTCTGATTGGGACATGCAGGTATGCCTCTGAGGTCCAAAGTTACAAGCCAAGCTTTTTTGCCCAGCAAGGGCAGAAGCTGCTGCAGAGTTAACATTTTGAATTTCGGAACGTCCAGAAAAGTATTTAGAATAGACAGGTTCAGAATCGGTCTCCATGCTTTGTCCTTCCTTGGTACTAAGAAAAGTCTCGAGTAAAATCCTTGTCCCTGCTCTTATTGTAGCACTGGCTGAATAGCTCTCATGTCCATGAGGGATGAAAAGTACAGTTTTATACCTACCATAAATGTAGATGTTAGGAGTGTATTCACTGCTGCAGTCATTACACTTGGATTATCCTGCCATCAGGCGGTCCTGCAGTCGGCCAGAGTTCAAAGTCTTGGTCCGGCGTCGGTTGCTGTCGCTTCTTCCCTGACGTCAGAGCGCCAGGGGTATACAAGATGCAGCCAATGCCATTTTCTTCAGTTTTTCTTGCCCCAGATGTCAGGTGCCACCAAACAGGTAGGCAATACATATTGCTAATAAAACATACATAAATAGTAAAACCAAAACCTTCAGCTACCAGCAAATACACCACATAGGTAGTATAGGGTAGAAAGGGATAGATAAGTACCAGCTAAGAAAGAGGGGATGGAGGGAGGGTAACCTGGACTGCAGCAGTGAATACACTCGAACATCTACATTTATGGTAGGTACAAAACTGTACTATGTTCATCGTGTTTCACTGCTGCAGTCATTACACTTGGGTTGAATCCCAAAGCTGAGGTAGGGTGGCTGGTTCTAGAGAGGATTTGGGGTGGCCATGAGGCCCTGCAGCACTGCAGTGGCAAAGCCAGCTCTGGATTTAGAATAGAGGCAAGTGATAATGTTTGGTAAATGTGTGCACTGAACTGCAAGTTGCAGCTTCCAGGATGTCTTTGGTAGGTACTCCTCTAAGGTAGGCAGTTGAAGTGGCTGTTGCCATGGTGGAATGTGGCCTAATGTGGCTAGGTACAGTTTTCCCATGCTGTGTGTAGTAGAAACAGATACAGTGTCCTATACACTTTGAAATGGTCTGATTTGAAATAGCCTTCCCCTGTGATCCTGCATCATATGCTACAAACAATTGCTCAGTTTTCCTGAAAGGTTTTGTTTTGTCAAAGTAGAAACGTAGCTGTCTGTGTATGTCCAATGAATGCAGAAGTCTCTCCCCTTTATTCTAGGGATTTAGATAAAAAGTTGGCAAATGAATATTTTGGTTAAGAGCCACATTGGAGACCACCTTTGGCATAAATGAAGGGTTTGTTCTTAAAGAAATCCTGTCTTGGTGAAAAATAATGAAAGGCTCCACTGCCATTAGTGCCTGTAACTCTGAGACTCTTCGTGCTGAGGTTATTGCCAGAAGCAGAACAGTTTTCCATAACACATTTTAATTCTGCTGAATTGGCTGGCTCAAAAGGAGGTAAAGTTATTTTTTCCAAGACAAAATTGAGGTCCCAAGTTGGTGTTGGTGCTCTCCGGGGAGGTCTTATGTTTTTAGCCCCTCTGAGGTACTGTTTTAGCAATGGATGAGAGAAAATAGGAGGATCTGTGTTGTAATGAGCAGAGATGGCAGAGGAGTGAATCTTAATGGATGAAAAGGATAGGCCTTTGTCCAGCATCTCAGTTAAGTATTGTAATATGAGGAATATTTGGGACAAGAGGGTCAAAGCTTTGAGCCTGGTTCCAGGCACAGAATCTCTTCCACTTTTCTGAATAGGATTTTAGTGCTAGTCCTCCTGGCCTCCAAAATGACATCCATAACAGCTTTAGAGAGAGGTGTTGTCTGCTTAACTAAGATATCTGCCATGCAGCCAGGTTTAAGGTTTTGAGCTGGCTGTGCAGGATCTGATTGTTTTGTTGAGTCAGAAGATGCGGAATTCGAGGTAAAATCCATGGTGGGCCTTGAGCTAAGTTCTTTAAGATGGGGTACCAGTGCTGGCGTGGCCAGTCTGGGGCAATCAAGATCATTTTTGGCTTTTCTTGTCTGGCTTTTAGGAGTACCTTTGAATGAGAGGCAATGGTGGGAAGGCATAAACATTTAGGCTTTTCCAGCTGAACGAGAGAGCATCCACTTTCCATGCTTGTGTGTGGTAAGTCCTTGTGCAGAAATTATGTAGTTGGTAATTCATTGGGGAGGCAAAAAGATCGATGTCTGGGCTCCCCCATTTTTGTGTTCTCATGCTGACTACTTGTGGATTTAGTTTCCATTCGTGAGGATCCATGATGTTTCTGCTTAAGTCATCTGCCAGAGTATTTTTCTTTCCTGGCAGGAACTGTGCTTGCAGATGAACTTGATAGGTTAGAGCTGTGTTCCACAAGGTCATAGCTTGCCTGCAGAGGGGATAAGAATGAGCAACCCCCTTGCTTATGTACCACATAACTGTGGTGTTGTCTGTCTTTAGTAATAGTTGTCCTGGATGCAGAAGATCCTTGAAAGCTGTTAGGGCATTTTGAACAGCTAGCATCTCTTTTTGATTAATGTGAAGATGCATTTGGTCTGCATCCCACTTGCCCTGAATACATTTTCCTGCCATGTGTGCTCCCCAGGCGTAATCCGCAGCATCTGTTGTTAGTGTCTGTCTGGCTGTGGGTAGAGTGAAAGGCTGTCCCTTGTTGAGGTGACATGCCTGTGCCCACCATCGAAACTCCTGTTGTAGGCAGGGAATAAGTGGAATTACTGCTTCCAAACTGTGACAGTGTTAAGTCCAAACACTTTTTAGGTAACATTGTAATTTCCTCATATGCAGTCTGGCATATGGTATTAGTAGTATGCAGGATGCCATGAACCCCAAGGCCTGCAGAATTTTTCTTGCAGGGAGTTGGGTTTTTGTTGCCATCAATTGAAAGTACTGAGTCAGTTGCCTTTGCTTGTCTGGCGTGAGAAGCCATCTGGGCCGTTGTATTTAAGCTGGCAACCAGGAACATTATCTCTTGTGAGGGCACTAGTTTTGACTTCTTTTCGTTTACTGTGTACCCTAGGCAAATTAGCAATCTTTTTACAAATGCCAGATGCTTTAGAAGGATGTCCTTACTCTCTGCTTGAATAAGGCAGTCGTCCAAGTATGGGTATATTTGAATTCCTTTTTGTCTGCAAAATGCAATTACTGGTGCCAGGCATTTTCTGAAGACCCTGAGCGCAGTAGATAAGCCAAAGGGCAGTGCAGAGAATTGGTAATGCATTGAACCAGCTATGAATCTGAGGTATCTTCCGCAATTTTGTCTGATAGGGACATGCAGGTACGCCTCTTTGAGGTCCAAAGTAACAAGCCAAGCCTTCTTGCCCAGCATGGGAAGAAGCTGCTGAAGAGTCAACATTTTGAATTTCGGAACATCCAGGTAAGTATTTAGAGTAGAAAGGTCCAGTATGGGTCTCCAGGCTTTGTCCTTTCTGGGGACCAGGAAAAGTCTTGAGTAAAATCCTTGTCTTTGTTCCTGTTGTGGCACTTTTTGAATAGCTCTCATGTCCATGAGGGCTGTAATTTGTTTTTGTGCCTCTGCCCATTGATTTGGTGGCAGGTCTGGCATTCCTTTTAGCCTTGGTAGAGTGAAAGTGGAACCTGTAACCTTAAGACACAATATTCAGAACCCATTTGTCTTGGGTGATTGTATGCCAATTTTATGAAAAAAGTGCTAGTTTTCCCCCTAAGGGAGCTTCCAAAAGGTAAGTGCTTGGCATTTGAAGGGGGAAGTCATTGGGACTATTTCCTATAAGGTTGTGACTTGTCTTCCCCCTCTTTTTGGGGTTGAAGCACCCCACTGTCATGGTCTGTAAGAGCCTTGGGGTTGAGATCTGCCTCTTGGGCGTCTGTATCTGCCTCTTTGTGGTCTGTCTGTCACTGGAAAGGACCAATTTTTGGAGGGCCAATGTCTGCTAAATCGAGGTGGCTGTACCTGTAAGAAATCTTTCACTGTTTGCACAGATTTTGCCTTGTCCTCCATTTTCTTTAATACCTCTTCTGCTAAATATCCTGCTGTAAAGGAGCATCCAATAATTTAGCCTTAACATGATCAGGTAAAGCTTGTTCTTTTAACTAAGCATGCCTTCGTATCACAGATCCTGTAACTGCTGCTCTACAAGAAGCCTCTAATGAATCAAAACCACATTGCAGAGTAGGTTTTCCCACTTGTTCAGCTGCATGCAATAAATCCTGCATTTCCTTGTTATCAGGATGTTCTGAACTTTTAAGCATTTTCTGTTTTAACAGAGACATTAAACATTGTTGGTATTTAAGCATGTGAAACTGGCAATTTAAAGCCCTCACTGCTAAAGTTGTAGAAGTGTAAACTTTCTTCCCCCATCTGTCTAATGCTCTAGAATCTTCCCCCATCTGTCTAATGCTCTAGAATCCCTGTCAGAGGGAACTGGATTTTTAGCTGTGGAAGCCTTTACCCCTTTGGGACCCTGGGAAATAGTTTCTGGGTCAGCAACAGGGTTTTTATAGAGAAATTTGTGAGAGTCAGGGACTCTGTAGTACCTGTCTGGCTTGACTGGAGCAGGGGGTAAAGAATCCGGACTTAAACTGGATTCAGAGAACACATCATCCACAATAACACTGGCGGAATAGCAAGGGACCTGTGCTGAGGTAATAAAAGAAAGTCTCTGAGCCTTTTCTTGCCCTCCCAATGGAAATGCTCCCTCATGGTATGTAAAGTTTCCCCAAAAGAGTAATCCTCAGGAGGAGAGGTTGAAGGAATTGATTCTTCAGCATCAGAACCCTCATAGGGGGGTAAAGAGTATCCCTGGTATAAAGAGGAATCAGAAGAAATGGAAACCTGGTCAGAGGAATCAGTCTGTATCCTGCCTATGCCTTTTATCTGGAGGGGGATGGGAACCCCTGATCAAAGTAATTACGTCTTCGGCCATTTTAAGCATCTGTTTTTTAGGTATGGAGGCCTGTCCAGGTGAATGCTGTATTTGCTTCTTTGTCTTTAATGGAGTTTTAGACTTGGCTGTAGATTTAATGGTGAGTTGTGAAGGTCTGAAAACACCCTCAGAAGCCGATGCCTGCTCAGCGGCTCCGGACCCATTTGAGGGGTTAGTTTCCGTAGGCCCAGTACCTTGAGTTTCCAGAGGCCTAGACATCTCCACATGGGAGTCAGAGGCGGCCTGTGGGTCTGAGGTAGCAGGTGGCAGTGGCTGCGAAAGCACCTCACTGAGAACCGGCGAACGGCCTAGAAGAGGCTTCATCGTCAGTTTTGGGCCTCGGATGCCTGTCCGTATCCTTGTCTTGGCGTTTTTTGTGTATTCCGGTCGTCGGTTGTTCCAACGGCATGGTATAATTGAACCTTCAGCCAAAGTAATGGCGAGCAAAATCAAACCGACGTTTAATAGTGCGTTTGTTAAATCTATCACAAAATCGACAACTACTGACGTCGTGGTCTGGGCCTAGGCATGGAATACAGTAAGAATGAAAATCCTTATGAGGTATTTGCTTCCCACAAGAAATACAATTATTAACTTTTACTGACATCGGTCTGAGGCAAGAAAAAGTTTCCCCAACGGGGTGCTTAGCTTTATTGAAGACTTCGGTTATGAAATTCGAATTGAAAATCTCAGGAGTCGGACGACCAGCACTTGCGAACTGCTTTTGCTTCGGGCACCGCGCGGCAAGAAAGACTGAAAAAAATGGCGTCGGCTGTATCTTATATTCCCCTGGCGCTCTGACGTCAGGGAAGAAGCGACAGCAACCGACGCAGGATAACCTAAAGTGTAATGACTGCAACAGTGAAACACGATGAACATCAGGGGTTGTTCTGTATCAAAATGAGCTGAAACGGCTAAGGTGTGAATTTTAATAAAGGAGGAGAGGCCACTATTAAGTAGCTCCGCTAGGTAGTCCAGGATAAGAGGGATAGAAGGTTGTGAGGTATTGAGTCTCTGAACTGGCTCCAGGAGCAGAATCTTTTACATTTGCCCGAGTAAGATTTTCTGGTGCTGGGCCTTCTGGCCTCTGTGATAATGTCTAGGACCTGTTTACTTAACTGGAGCTCCTTGTTTGCCTTTAGAGTATTAGCCATGCTGACAGTTTGAGAGTCTGCAAGTCTCAGAACAGCACCCCCCCCCCCACCTGAGTTAAGAGGTCTGAGATCAGGGGAAGCTGCATGGGAGGCTGTAACGTCAGGCTGCGCAGTAAGGGATGCCAATGTTGTCAGGGCCAATCTGGAGCAATGAGGATGGCCTTTGGTCTCTCCTCCCTTCTGATCAGTACCTTGGGAATAAGAGACAGAGGAGAGAATGTGTATACAAAGAAGGTGTTCTGTGAGAAGGTCAAGGCATCCACCTTCCACGCTAGGTGGCGATACTCTCTGGTACAGATTTTTTTCAGCTGATGGTTTAGATGCGAAGCAAAGAGATCCACCACCGGAGTCCCCCACGCCCGAGTGATATGAAAGATTTTTTTGTGGAGCTGCCACTCGTGGGGGTCCAGTAAACTTTTGCTTAAGTGGTCTGCCAGGGAGGTGTTGATCCCTGGTAGGTAATGGGCTATCAGTTGTAGTCCCATAGAAGAGGCTGTCAGCCAGAGGTTCATGGCTAGCCTGCACAGAGGGCAAGATTGGGTCCCTCCCTGTTTGTTGATGTACCACATTACTGTGGTGTTATCTGTTTTGATTAAGGAGAACTCCTGGCTTGAGATGGGGTTTGAAGGATATCAGAGCCTTTTGTACTGCCATCATTTCCTTCTGGCGGATGTGTAAGGGAAGGTGTTGGTCATCCCAAAGACCTTGGGTGCACCTGCCTTCTAGGTGAGCGCCCCAAGCTATGTCTGAGGCGTCGGTGGTAATGGTCTGCCCAGATGGGCAGAGGGTGAAGGAAAGACCCTTGTTTTGGGCACAGGCCCCTGCCCACCAGAGAAACTCAGCCCTTACACAGGGGATCAGAGAAAGAGAGGTCTCTAGTGGTTGAGAGTGCTGACACCAAAGGTTCTTTATGTACCACTGAAGTTTTCTCATGTGAAGCCTGCCCAGAGAAATTAGAAGGATGCAAGAAGCCATGTACCCCAAGGCTTGCAGGAACTTCGTCGCAGTGAGGTGACTTCTGGAAGCCAGCTGGGTAAAATAGAGAGGCAGGAAGCTCTGCTTTTCTGGGGATAGGAAGACCATTTGGGATGCTGTGTCCAGCAGTGCTACCAAGAAAATGATCTTCCTGGAGGGTGTTTGCCTAGATTTCTTCTTGTTGATGGTGTACCCTAAGGAGGTTAGGAGGGTTTTGACAAAGAGGAGCTTTCTTTGCAGCCTGAATGAGGCAGTCATCCAGAAAAGGGTAAAATTTGTATATTTTTCTGTCTGCAAAAGGCTATGGCCGGGGCTAAGCATTTGGTGAATACCCTGAGAGCAGTAGACAAGTCAAAGGGTAGCGCATAGAACTGAAAGTGTTGTGAGCCTGCTCTGAAGCGAAGCAATTTCCTGCAGGATTCCCTTATGTGGATGTGAAGGTAAGCATCTTTTAGATCTAGGGTAACTAACCAGGCATTTTTTGTCAGCACAGGCAGCAGCTGCTGCAAACTTAGCATTCTGAATTTGGGGACCACCACAAGTGTTCAGAATGGATAGATCCAGGATTGGGTGCCAAGTGCCCTCTTTTCTGGGAACAAGGAATTGTCTGGAATAAAAGCCTTTGCCTGTTTGATCTGTGGGGACAGGTTCGACTGCCCCTTGGGATATGAGAGTTTGGACTTGTTTCAATGCCTCTGCCCACAGATTTGGAGGCAAGTCTGGGTACCCTCTTGGAATTGGGAGCCCGTTGAAGGTGAATTTGTATCCCTGAAAAATGATCTTTAAGATCCATTGGTCCTTTGATACAGAAAGCCAATTTTCTTTGCAGAGGGAGAGCCTTCCTCCTAATTTTTGGTGAGTGAAAAGAGGGCAGAGGGGGGGAGAGGAAGTCATTGAGAGTTTTTGCCATAGAGGGATGGCTAAGAACTCCCTGCCTTTGCAGCAGAAGTGGTCCACTGTTTGGTTCTCTGCTGTCCCTGGGATAGGAGTCTGGGTGGTTTGTCCCTGCGGGGCTTACCTTGCCTCTGTCAGGTGCAGGAAAGGACCAGTATTTTGAGGGAAAATTCCCACTGAACCTAGGAGGTTGTACCTGAAGGAAATCTTTTACTGTTAGCATAGATTTTGCTTAGTCTTCCATCTTTTTAAGCACCTCTTCCGCTTTTATTCAAAAAAAGTGGCCCTTATCCAAGGGTGCATCAAGTAATTTAGATTTGATATGATCGGTGAGAGGTTGTTCCTTCAACCATGCATGTCTCCTAATGACAGATCCTGACACTGCTGCCCTGCTTGAGGCTTCTAGGGCATCATATCCACAGTGTAATGAGTGTTTAGCCACTTGACAAGTAGAGTGCAGTAAATCTGCTAACTCTTTCAAACTGGCAGAGTCAGGGAAGGTTGAACTCTTGTTTTAATACTTCCAAAGTGTGTTGTTGATATTTTAACATGTGGAACTGACGAGTGCTCGGATAGCTAAGGTTGCAGATGTGTACACTTTTTTACCTCATCTGGAGTCCTTGTCAGAAGGAATAGAATTATTTGCAGAAAGTACAGTTATGTACACTTACCATAAATGTAGATGTTAGACTGTATTCACTGTTGCAGTCATTACATTTGGGTAATCTGCTGGCAGGTTGCCCTCAGTCTGCCTCAATTCCAAAGTCTTGGGTCCTGCGTCGGTTGCTGTCTTCTCTTCCATGACGTCAGGTCGTCAGGGGTATAAAACATGCAGCCGTCATTTTCTTTAGTTTTTCTTGCCCCCAATGATGTCAGGTGCCCCCAAAAAGGTAGCAATATTTTCTATATATATATATATATATATATATATATATATATATATATATATATATATATATACATATATATATAGTACAGTTGTGTACTTACCATAAATGTAGATGTATGAGTGTATTCACTGTTGCAGTCATTACAGTTGGGTTATCCTGCTGGCAGGCTACCCGCAGTCGGCCTGAATTCCAAAGTCTAGGTCCGGCGTCAGTTGCTGTCGCCTCCTCCCTGACAGTGCGCCAGGGGTATGAAAGATGCAGCCGATGGCATTTTCTTCAGTTTTTCTTGCCCCAGATGTCAGGTGCCCCCAAAAGGGTAGGTTAAAAATATGTCAATAAAGCATGCATGCACCAAGGTAAATTTTTCCTTCATCTACAAGCAAACACACCACATAGGTTGCATAGGATAGAGAAGTACAGATAAGTTCCAGCAAAGATAAGGGGGATGGTGGGAGGGTAACCTGGACTGCAACAGTGAATACACTCGAACATCTACATTTATGGTAAGTACACAACTGTACTATGTTCGTGTTTCACTGTTGCAGTCATTACAATTGGGTTGAATCCCAAAGCTAAGGTTGGGAGGCTGGAGCTAAATAGGATTTGGAGCGGCTATGAGGCCCTGCAGAAAGGACAGTTTTGTACCCACCATAAATGTAGATGTTTGAGTGTATACCCTGCCACAGTCATCACACTTGGGTTATCCTGCCGTCAGGCGGTCCCGCAGTCGGCATGAATTCCAAAGTCTTGGTCCGGTGTCGGTTGCTGTCACTTTTTCCCTGACATCAGAGCGCCAGGGGTATATCAGAGGCATCCGACGCCATTTTGTTCAGTTTTTCATGCCCCAGAT
Source organism: Protopterus annectens (assembly GCF_019279795.1). Lineage (NCBI taxonomy): Eukaryota > Metazoa > Chordata > Ceratodontiformes > Protopteridae > Protopterus > Protopterus annectens. The sequence continues at coordinate 230,413,197 of NC_056737.1, forward strand.
GTCAAGTGCCCCTAATAGGTAGGCAAAAGATAAATATATATATATATATATATATATATATATATATATAAATATATATATATATACATATATATATATATATATATATATATATATATATATATTTTTACATATACATATAACTATATGGGAAAAATAAAACAAAACCTTTAGGCACAAGCAAAAACACCACAGAGGTAGTATAGAATACAGTGGTAGAGATAAGTTTAGCTAGTTTAGAGGGAATGGAGGGAGGGTAACCTGGACTGCAGCAGGGTATACACTCGAACATCTACATTTATAGTAGGTACAAAACTGTACTATGTTCATCGTGTTACCCTGCTGCAGTCATCACACTGGGGTAAAATCCCAAAGCTAAGGATGGGCGGTGGAGTCAAACAGGGTTAGAGGAAGCTAGAAGGCCCTGCAAAACTGCAGTGGCGAAGCCAGCTCTAGTCTTAGAGTAAAGTGGTAAGTGGTAATGTTTAGTAAAGGTGTATACTGAACTCCAAGTTGCAGCTTCCAGAATATCCTTGGTTGGCACCCCCCTGAGGAAGGCTGTAGATGTAGCTGCTGCCCTGGTAGAGTGGGGCCTTATGGTAGCAGGAACTGGTTTTCCATGGTGGGTGTAGCAAAAACATATGCAATGTCCTATCCATTTGGAAATGGTTTCTTTTGAGATAGCCTTTCCTTGTGATGCTGTAGCATAGGATACAAAAAGCTGGTCAGATTTTCTGAAAACCTTAGTTTTATCCAAGTAGTAACGTAGCTGCCTGCGAATGTCCAAGGAATGCATGAGTCTTTCAACTTTGTTCTGTCGATTTGGAAAGAAGGTGGGTAAATGGATGGTTTGATTTAGAGCCACACTGGATACCACCTTAGGCATAAAGGAGGGGTTAGTTCATGGAGAAACTCTGTCTTGATGAAAAATGAGGAAAGGCTCTACTGCCATTAGTGCCTGAAGTTCTGAAACTCTTCTAGCTGAAGTGATTGCTAGCAGCAGGGCAGTCTTCCATGATATAAACTGTAAGTCACCTGAGAAAGCTGGCTCAAAAGGAGGTAGCGTGACTTTTTCCAGAATAAAGCTGAGGTCCCAAGTAGGTGTTGGTGCTCTCCTGGGAGGCCTAATGTTCTTAGCCCCTCTGAGAAACTGCCTTAAAAGTGGATGTGAAAATAAGGGAGGATCCGTGTTGTAGTGAGCAGAAATGGCTGAGGCGTGGATTTTAATAGATGAAAAAGGAAGCCCTTTGTGTAACATCTCAGTTAGATATTGCAGAATCTGAGGTATGTCAGGTTGAAGGGTATTTTGGCCTTTAGCTTGGTTCCAGGCGCAAATTTGTCTGAGTAGGCTTTCCTGGTGCTGGGTCTTCTGGCCTCCAGAATAACTTCCATAACAGCTTGTGAGAGAGGAGCTGGCTGGTTGCTTAGGTGATTTGCCATGCAGCCAAGTTTAAGGTTTTGAGCTGGCTGTGTAGAAGCTGTGTCTTGCTGTGTGAGCAGGTGGGAAATTTGTGGTAGAATCCATGGTGGGCCCTGGGCCATATTCCTTAATAGTGGGTACCAGTGCTGGCGTGGCCAGTCTGAATCAATGAGTATCATTCGGGGTCTCTCCATCCTGACTTTCAGTAGCACCATTGTGAGGAGGGGTAGTGGAGAAAAGGTATATACTGTTAGCATCTTCCAACTGAATGAGTGCGCGTCCATTTTCCAAGCTTGATGGTGAAAAGTCCTTGTGCAAAACTTTGTTAGCTGATAGACCTGTTTGCCAGCCCTCAAAACTATGTCTGGGAGCCCCCATTTTTGAGTTATCATTGCGAATACTTGTGGATCCAGTTTCCACTCGTGGGGATCCATGAGGTTTCTGCTTAGGTAGTCTGCCAAAGTGTTCTTTTTTCCTGGCAGGAATTGAGCTTGTAATTGAACTTGGTAAGCCAGTGTTGTGTTCCACAAGGTCATTGCTTGCCTGCATAGAGGGTAGGAGTGTGTACCCACTTGTTTATGTACCACATTACTGTGGTGTTGTCTGTCCTTATGATAAGCTGTCCTGGATGCAAGAGGTCCTTGAAGGCTGTCAGAGCATTTTGTACAGCTAGCATTTCTTTTTGATTGATGTGCAGATTCCTTTGATCTGCTGTCCATAAGCCTTGAACGCACAGTCCTGCCATGTGTGCCCCCCAGGCATAGTCTGATGCATCTGTTGTCATAGTTTGCCTGGCTGGGGGTAGGGTGAAAGGCTGACCCTTGTTTAGATGACAAGCCTGTGACCACCATAGAAACTCCTGTTGAAGGCAGGGAAAGAGATTTATCATTGTTTCCAAGCTGTGGCTGTGTTGAGTCCATACGCTTTTTAGGTACCATTGTAATTTCCTCATATGCAGTTTTGCAAATGGTATTAGTAGTATGCAAGATGCCATGAAGCCCAAGGCCTGCAGAATTTTTCTTGCAGGGAGTTGGGTCTTTGTTGCCATTGTTCTGAAGTATTGAGTTAATTGTAGTTGTTTGTCTGGCGTCAGATAAGCCATCTGGGCCGTTGTATTCAAGCTGGCACCCAGGAATGTCATAATTTGTGAGGGCACTAGTTTTGATTTTTTTTCGTTTACTGTGTACCCTAGGCAACTTAGAAGATGTCTTACAAAAGCCAGGTGTTGTAAGACAATGTCCTTGCTTTCTGCTTGGATGAGACAGTCGTCCAGGTATGGGTATATTTGAATTCCTCTCTGTCTGCAGTATGCAATTACTGGTGCCAGACATTTTGTGAAGACCCTGGGCGCAGTAGATAAGACAAAGGGCAGTGCAGAGAATTGGTAATGGGTTGAACCTGCAATGAAACGGTGGTATCTTCTGCAATTTTGTCTGATAGGGACATGCAGGTATGCCTCCTTGAGGTCCAACGTTACTAGCCAAGCTTTCTTGCCCAACATGGGAAGAATCTGCTATAGTGTTAGCATCTTGAATTTGGGTACTTGCAAGAAGGTGTTTAAGATTGAAAGGTCCAGAATGGGTCTCCAAGCATTGTCCTTTCTGGAGACTAGAAAGAGCCTTGAGTAAAATCCTTGGCCTTGCTCCTGTATAGGTACCAGTTGAATGGCTCTCATGTCCATGAGAGCTGTAATTTGTTTTTGTGCCTCTGCCCATTGATTTTGTGGCAGGTTTGGCATTCCTTTTATCCTTGGCAAGGTGTGGAATTGGAACCTGTATCCATGTGAGATAATGTCTAGGACCCATTTGTCCTTTGTGACGATGCGCCAGTTGTCTACAAAAAGTGCTAATTTTCTTCCCAAGGGAGCTGCCAAGAGGGTTTTGCTTAGCAGTTTGAGGTTTGAGTCATTGTGTTTGCTTTCTAGTGGTTTGGGACCTGTCTTCTCCTCCCTTCTGTGTTGTAGTGCCCCATTGGCGAGGTTTGTAAGGGATTTGTGCCTGTCCTCTGCCCCTTGGGTACCTGTATTTACCCCTCTGTGGTCTGTCAGAAGCTGGAAAGGACCAATTTTTTGTTGGCCAATTTCTGCAGAAGCGTGGGGGCTGTACCTGTAAGAAATCTTTGACCGTTTGCATAGATTTTGCCTTATCCTCCATTTTCTTTAAAACCTCCTCTGCTTTAATCCCAAATAAAACATCCTGCTGTAAGGGTGCATCCAGTAACTTTGCTTTAACATGATCAGGCAGAGATTGTTCCTTTAACCAAGCATGTCTACGTATAACAGACACAGTAACAGCTGCTCTACAAGAAGCCTCTAATGAATCAAAACCACATTGTAAAGTATGTTTGCCCACCTGTTCAGCTGCATGCAGCAGATCTTACATTACCTTGAATTCAGACTGTTGAGGGTGCGTGCCCATCTTTTGTTTTATTTGAGACATTAGGAATTGCTGGTATTTCAGCATGTGAAATTGACAATTTAGTGCTCTCATAGCTAGAGTAGTTAAGGTGTAAACCTTCTTCCCCCACCTATCTAGTGCTCTGGAGTCCCTTTCTGAGGGTACAGAATTTTTAGCCATAGAAGCCTTAGCCCCTTTGGGATCCTGGGAGATTGTCTCTGGATCAGCAGCAGGGCTTTTGTAAAGGAATTTGTGGGAGTCAGGCACTCTATAGTATCTATCTGGTTTGGCTGGAGCAGGAGGCAGAGAATCTGGATTTAGACTAGAATCTAAGAAGACATCATCCACTATGTCCAAAACTGGGGGGATAGCAAGTGGTCTGTGCTGGGGGAGTAAAAGAAACTCTCAGAGCCTTTTCTTTGAGTCAGAGTAGTCCTAATCCTCCCAGTGGAAATGTTCCCTCATGATGTGTAAGGTTTCCCCAAAGGAGTAGTCTTCAGGGGGAGAAGCTGAGGGAATGGAGTCTTCAGCATCAGAATCTTCATAAGGGGGAAAGGAGTAATCCTGTTCCTCAGAGGAGCCTGAGGAAACAGAAACCTGATCAGAGGAGGCATAATCCTCCTCTTGTCTAGGCCTTTTGTCGGGGGGGGGGGGGGGGTTGGGATCCCCTGTTCAAAGAAATCAAATTTTCAGCCATTTTAAGCATCTGTTTCTTAGGCATAGGGCCTTGACCTGGAGACTGAAGTGTAGGCTTTTTTGGTTTTAGAGAAGTCTTAAGCTTAGCATAAGATTTTATGGTGAGGGTAGTCAGTCTGAAGACACCTTCAGAAACCAAAGGTGTTTCTGCAGCACTGGCTTCCCCTACTGCAATGTCGTCGGTAGGGCCTAAGGAAAATGGCTGCGTCGGCCTAGAAATCTCTGCTGGGGGATCCGATGTGGTCTGGGGATCCAATTCAGCGGTAGCGAGGGGCTGCGTATGCGCCTCACTGAAAACCGGAGAACTGGCGACCGGGCCAGCCGAGGCCTCTGAGTCTGGCTTGGATCTAGGCTGCCGGTCCTTATCCTTGCATTTTTTATGCACGCCGGTAGTCGGTTGCTCCGACGGCATAGTGTAATTAAATTTTCTACCGAAGTAGTGTCGTGCGAAATCACAGCGACGCTTTATAGTCCGCTTATTGAACCTAGCATAAAACCGACAGTGACATGGTGGTCTGGGCCTAGGCAAGGTATACAAAAAGAATGAAAGTCCTTATGAGGTATTTTCTTCCCACAAGAAATGCAATTTTTAACTTTTTCTGACATCGGACTAAGGCAAGAAAAGGTTCCCCAATGGGGTACTTAGCTTTGAAGACTTCGGACTGAAACTCAATTCGAAAATCTCAGGTGTCGGCCGACCGGCACTTGCGAACAGCTTCTGCTTCAGGCACCGCGCAGCAAGAAAATGGCGTCGGACGCCTCTGATATACCCGGCGCTCTGACGTCAGGGAAGAAGCGACAGCAACCGACGCCGGACCAAGACTTTGGAATTCGTGCCGACTGCGGGACCGCCTGATGGCAGGATAACCCAAGTGTGATAACTGCAGCAGGGTAACACTATGAACATCTGCAGTGGCAAAGCCTGCCCTGGATTTAGAGTAGAGTGGTAAGTGATAGTGCTTTGTAAAAGTGTGCACTGAACACCAGGTTGCAGCCTCTAAAATGTCTTTGGTTGGTACTCCTCTGAGGAAGGCTGCTGAAGTGGCTGCTGCACTGGTTGAATGTAGCCTAATGCCCTTAGGCACTGATTTGCCATGTTGTGAATAGCAGAAACGAATGCAGTGGCCTATCCACTTTGAAATAGTCTGCTTTGAGATGGCCTTTCCTTGTGATCCTGCAGCATATGCCACTAGTAATTGCTCAGTCTTTCTGAAAGCTTTGGTTCTGTCCAAGTAGAAGTGCAACTGTCTGTGTATGTCCAAAGAATGCAGAAGTCTCTCATCCTTATTCTGTGGGTTTGGGTAAAAGGTAGGCAAACGAATAATTTGGTTAAGGGCCACAATGGACACTACCTTAGGCATAAATGTCGGGTTTGCCCTCAGAGAAACCCTATCTGGATGGAAAATGATAAAAGGTTTCACAGCCATGACTGCCTGCAGCTCTGAGACTCGTCTTGCAGAGGTTATTGCTAGGAGTAGAGCTGTTTTCCATGATAAAAATTTTATATCAGCTCTAGCAGCTGGCTCAAAAGGAGGCAGGGTGAGTTTTTCTAAGACATAATTGAGGTCCCATGCAGGTATTGGTGATCTCCTTGGGGGCCTTAAGTTTTTGGCTCCTCTGAGGTACTGCCTTAATAAAGGATGAGAAAAAAATAGGTGGCTCTGTATTGTAATGAGCTGAAATGGCTAAGGCATGAATCTTAATTGATGAAAAGGATAGGCCTTTGCCCAGCATCTCAGTTAAATATTGCAAAATCTGAGGAATATTTGGAACAGTCGTGTCAATCCCTTGTGCCTGGTTCCAAGCACAGAATCTCTTCCATTTTTCAGCATAAGATTTTCTGGTACTAGGCCTCCTGGCCTCCAAAATAACATCCATCACCGCTTTAGAGAGAGTTGTGTTTTGAATGACTACATTATCCGCCATGCTGCCAAATTTAAGGTTTTGAGTTGGCTGTGCAGGATCTGATTGTTGTGTTGGAACAGTAAGTGAAGAATTTGAGGTAATGTCCAGGCTGGGTATTGAGACAAGTTCCTTAGGATTGGGTACCAGTGCTGGCGGGGCCAGTCTGGGGCAATCAGTATCAGTTTTGGCTTTTCTTGTCTGACTTTTAGGAGTACCTTGGGGAGGAGAGGCAGTGGAGGAAAGGCATAAACTGTTAAGTTTTTCCAGCTGAAAGATGCAGCATCCACTTTCCATGCTTGCTTGTGATAAGTCCTTGTGCAGAATCTCTGTAGTTGGCAGTTGTGAGGGGAGGCAAACAGATGTCCGGGCATCCCCAATTCCTTGTTATCATGCTGAAGACTTGCGGATCCAATTTCCACTCATGGGGATCCATGAGGTTTCTGCTTAGTTCGTCTGCCAGAGTATTTATCTTTCCTGGCAGGAATTGTGCCTACAGATGTACTTGGCAAGTCAATGCTGTATCCCACAAAGTCATGGCTAGTCTGTATAGGAGGTAGGAATGAGTGCCTCCCTGCTTGTTTATGTACCACATGACTGTAGTATTGTCCGTCTATCAGTAGTCGTCCCGGATGAAGTAGATCCTTGAAGGCTGTCAGGGCATTCTTAACAGCTAGCATCTCTTTTTGGTTGATATGTAGATGCATTTGGCTTGCGGACCATGTGCCCTGAATACATCTTCCTGCCATGTGGGCCCCCCAGGCATAATCTGATGCATCTGTTGTTAATATCTGCCTGGCTGTGGGTAAAGTGAATAGCTGCCCCTTGCTGTGGTGACAGGCCTTTGCCCACCATTGAAACTCCTGTTGCAGGCAGGGAATAAGGGTAATTATTGTTTCTAGGCTGTGGCAATGTTGAGTCCAAACACTTTTTAGATACCAGTGAAGTTTCCTCATATGCAGTCTTGCATATGGAATTAGCAGAATGCATGATGCCATGAAGCCTAAAGCCTGCAGAATTTTTCTTGCAGTTAACTGGGTCTTTGTTGCCAACATTTTGAAATAAGTAGTCAGTTGCCTTTGTTTGTCTGGCGGGAGATAAGCCATCTAGGCAGTTGTATTTAAGCTTGCACCCAGGAATATTATCTCTTCAGAGGGTACTAGTTTTGATCTCTTTTCATTTACTGTGTACCCTAGGCATGTTAGTAATCTTTTTACAAACGCCAGATGCTGTAGTAGAATGTCCTTGTTCTCTGCTTGAATAAGGCAGTCGTCCAAGTAAGGATATATTTGTATTCCTCTGTCTGCAAAATGCAATTACTGGAGCCAGGCATTTTGTGAAGACCATGGGCACAGTAGATAAGCCAAAGGGCAGTGCAGAGAATTGGTAGTGCATTGAGCCAGCTATGAATGTGAGGTATCTTTCTGCATGATTGTCTGATTGGAACATGTAGGTATGCCTCTTTTAGGTCTAAAGTCACAAGCCAAGCCTTCTTGCCCAGCATGGGCAGAAGCTGCTGCAGAGTCAACATTTTGAATCTTGGAATATCCAGATATGTGTTCAGAATAGATAGGTCCAGTACTGGTCCAGTATTGGTATCCAGGCTTTGTCCTTTCTGGGCACCAAGAACAGTCTTGAGCAAAATCCTTGTCCCTGAATGGCCCTACACTTGCTTTTGTGCCTCTGCCCATTGATTTTTTGTCAGGTCTGGCAAACCGTTTGCCCTTGGCAGAGTGTGAAAGTGAAACCTGTAGCCTTGTGACACTGTATCCAAGACCCATTTGTCCTGGGTTATTACGTGCCAGTTTTGAGAAAAAAGTGCTAGTTTTCCCCCTAAAGGTGCTGCCAAAAGATAAGTGCTTGGCGCAGGCAGGGGGAAGTCATTGGGACTGTTTCCTGTATGGCTGTGATTTGTCTTCTCCGCTTTTGGAGGTAGACGTACCCCATTGTTTAGACCTGTATGAGCCTTGGGGCTGGGATCTGCCTCTAGGGAGTCTGTATCTGCTTCTTTGTGGCCTGTCTGACAATGGAAGGGACCAATTCTTTGTAGGCTAGTGCCTGCTAAATCTTGGAGGCTGAACCTGCAAGAAATCCTTGACTGTTTGCATAGATTTAGCTTTGTCCTTCATTTTCTTCAACACCTCTTCAGCTTTAAAACCAAACAAGGTATCATGCTGTAATGGAGCATCTAATAATTTTGCTTTAACATGATCAGGCAGATTCTGTTCCTTTAACAAAGCATGCCTCCTAATGACAGAACCCGTAACAGCGGCCCTGCAGGAGGCCTCCAGAGAATCAAAACCACATTGCAAAGTATGCTTTCCCACTTGTTCAGCTGCATGCAATAAATCCTGCATTTCTTTGTTTTCTGCACATTCAGAATTTATCAACATTTTCTGTTTAAGCAGTGACATAATATATTGCTGATATTTAAGCATATGAAACTGACAATTTAAAGACCTTAGTACGTAAAAATCTACTGCCAATCATTAGCGGACCGGAGTTCCGCTGTGGCGACCCCTAACCGGGAAAAGCCAAAAGACACAAATAGCCAAGGTAGCAGAAGTGTAAATCTTTTTTCCCCATCTGTCCAGTGCCCTAGAATCCCTGTCAGAAGGGGTAGGGTTTTTTGCAGTGGAAGCCTTGACCACTTTGGGACCCTGAGAGATAGTTTCTGGGCCAGCAGCAGGGTTCTTAAAAAGAAATTTATGTGAATCAGGAACCCTGTAGTATCTGTCTGACTTAACAGGAGCTGGAGGTAGAGTCAGGAGTCACACTGGACTCTGAAAATACATAATCTACAATGTCTAACACAAGTGGGATAGCAAAGGGCCTGTGCTGAGGTAGTACAAAAGGAAGTCTCTGAGCCTTTTCTTAGATTCTGAATAATCTTGGCTCTCCCAGTGGAAATGCTCCCTCATGGTATGCAGTTTCTCTCCAAAAGAAAAATCCTCAGGAAGAGGGGCAGAAGGGATAGATTCTTCAGCATCAGAATCCTCAGAGAGGAAGAGAGTATTCCTGATCAGAAAAGGAATCAGAAGAAATGAAAACCTGATCTGAGGATTCATAGTCTGTCTCTTGCCTAGGCCTCTTATCAGGAGTGGGATGGGAACCCCTGATCAAAGTTATTAGGTCTTCGGCCATTTTGAGCATCTGTTCTTTAGGCATAGAGGCCTGTCCATGGGCTGTTGTACTGGTTTGTCTTTAGAGGTGCTTTAGTCTTTGCCTTTGAAGCAGAAGTAGTTTTAACATACAACTGTGTAGGCCTGAAAACACCCTCAGAAGCCGATGCCTGCCCATCTGAGGGAATAGTTTCCGAGGTTCCAATACCTTGAGTTTCCAGTGGCCTAGTCGGCTCCACGTGGGAGTCAGAAGCGGCATGTTGCTCTAAAGTAGCGGGCATCAGGGGCTGCGAAAGCGCCTCACTGAGAACCGGCGACTGGCTTAGAATAAGCCTCGTCATCAGTTTTGGACCTCAGATGCCTGTCCTTTTCTTTTTCTTTGCGTTTCTTTTGAATTACGGTAGTTGGATGGCTATCTGACGGCATAGTGTAATTAAAGCTTCTGCCAAAATAGTGAAATGCAAAATCGTACCAACGCTTAATAGTGCGTTGGTTAAATCTAGCACAAAACCGACAATTAGCAACGTCGTGATCAGGGCCTAGGCAAGGAATACAGTAAGAATGGAAGTCCTTAAGAGGTATTTGCTTCCCACAAAAAATACAATTAACTTTTTCTGACATCGGTCTGGAGCAAGAAAAAAGTTTCCCCAACGGGGTACTTAGCTTTTAATGACGACTTCGGATCTGAAATTCGAAAACGAAAATCTTAGGAGTCGGCCGACTGTGAACTGCTTCTGCTTCGGGCACCGCGCGGCAAGAAAGACTAAAGAAAATGGCGTCAGCCACATCTTTTATACCCTTGACAACCTGACGTCAGGGAAAGGGCGACAGCGCCGACGCAGGACCCAAGACTTTGGAATTCAGGCCGACTGAGGGCAACCTGCCAGCAGGATTACCCAAATGCAATGACTGCAACAGTGAAACATGAAAAACATCCTGCAGTTGGGGCAGAAGACGGAATAAAGCCCTTCAAATAAGTTAATTCCAATGGTCAGCCAAAGCACGCTGGTGAAATCCCTCAAATACAGCAGGGGGTTTCAAGATGTGCAGGGTTGAGATAATACATGCACTCCCTTGAAGGCATCAGATAACGGAATCTTGTGCCCACAGGAAGTGCACTTTTTAAAGTCTAACAGCTTATGGGACATGTTAAAGAAAAAGAAAAGGAAAAGTGAAGTACTGCAAAGAAAGAACCGGCGAAAGGTTTTTTTTTTTTTTTTTTTTTTTCTTCTTCTTCTTAACATAGGAACCAAGATAGGGGAAAGAGAGAATAAAGACAGTACAACAAAGAAAAAAAAAACAACTTGTCTGCAATTACTAGAAAAAACTCCATGAAGCTCAAACACAGATCACAACGCTTCATGACAAAGCAGCAAATGAGATCTGAGGTACTTTGGGGGGAGTGAGGCATGATAGGTAAAGGAGGAGATCGAGCTTCAGAGCCTAAAGCTTTGGAAAGCGGCCAAGTCGGATCTGAAACCAATAGTTTGAGAAACAAATGAAAATGACGACATCTGATCACTCACCAGACCTATCAGAGTACAACGCCCCATTTGGGATGTACCTTACAAGACACCTGCAACAGCTGGAAAGACCATAGAAGTAATTCACCAAGAGGATCACTGGCCTCAAACAGATGCCCTATGCAGTTCGACCTGAAGAACCTCCAGCTGTACTCGGTTGCATACCGCCTGCTCAGAGGTGATCTCTGCCTGACATACAAGGCCATGTCCAACCCAGAATTGATGGACATGCTCCACCTAAAGAAAAACTTATCCCCTAGACCCACATGCTCTAGGGATCTAAACCTCACCACAACAATAAATAGGACGCGCTGGAGGGAGATTCCCGTCCTAGAGATTTCCCATGCTTTGGAACAAGACAACAATCTACATTAGGCAGAGCTGCTCGCTAGCACTCTTCAAGAAAAACCTTGACGAGTGGATGGGAAACAAAGTTTACCCCGGGGATCACTTCAGTGGTTCTGCTGGACAGAGGCACAGGGAACTAATCTAAGGGGGTGGCGGAAGCCAACACATTCTGGCTAGGCTTATAAATGCCTTCGGGCAGATAGCCTAGTACCTACCTATTAACCTATGATCCTGACAACTTTCAGTCAAAAAGGCTCCACGTACAACATTCATATAAGCATTTACACAAATTGTTAAAGGCAATAACACTGCTAAAAAAAATATTTACTAGCAAAATACCATATTTCCGTCCGAAAAACATAAGAAAAGTATTCCCCAACAGAGGAATTATCTGCCCAGCCTTGAAGGATGGCTAGCCGAAAGTTCCTCGGGACGTGCTGAAATAATACTTGTGGCTAAAAAAAAGCTCTTAAGCTTTTTCTGCCTCAACTCTCTCTGTATGGAACTCCTCTCAAGTTCCAGACAGATGTAATATGTGGAAGGCTCCCTTTAGCTTTGTAATGGATAGGACATACACACACACAGCTTAAGACTATTGCAAAAAGTACAGTTTTGTACCTACCATAAATGTAGATGTTCGAGTGTATACACTGCTGCAGTCATTACACTTGGGTCATCCTGCCGTCAGGCGGTTCCCAAGTCGGCCTGAGTACCAAAGTCTTGGTCCAGCGTCGGTTGTTGTCGCCTCCTCCCCAACGTCAGTGCGACAGGGGTATACAAGATGCAGGCAATGCAATTTTCTTCAGTTTTTCTTACCCCATATGTCAGGTGCCTCTAAATATGTAGGCAATTCCAATTGCTAATAAAACATACATAAGAAAAGCAAAAAACAGCTTACAGCTACCAGCAAATACTCCCCATAAGTAGTAAAGGGTAGAAGACAAAGGTACGTTCCAGCCAATAAGAGGAGAAGGAGGGAGGGTAACCTGGACTGCAGCAGTGTATACACTCGAACATCTACATTTATGGTAGGTACAAAACTGTACTATGTTCATCGTGTTACACTGCTACAGTCATTACACTTGGGTAGAATCTCAAAGTTGAGGTAGGGTGGCTGGTTCTATAAGGCATTAGGGGTGGCTATAAGGCCCTGCAGCACTGCAGTGGCGAAGCCAGCTCTGGATTTAGAGTATAGAGGCAGATGGTAATGCTTGGTGAAGGTATGTACAGAACTCCAAGTTGCTGCTTCCAAAATATCCTTGGTAGGTAACTCCCCTGAGGTAGGCAGTTGAAGTGGCTGTTGCCCTGGTGGAGTGAGATCTAATGCTGCTAGGTACAGGTTTTCCATGGTATGTGTAGCAGAAACGTATACAATGTCCTATCCATTTTGAAATAGTCTGTTTTGAAATGGCTTTTCCCTGTGCTCCTGCAGCATATGCTACCAATAATTGCTCAGATTTTCTGGAAGCTTTGGTTTTGTCCAAGTAGAAGCGTAACTGCCTCAATGTCCAAAGAGTGCAGTAGTCTCTCCCCTTTATTCTGGGGTTTAAGATAAAAAGTTGGCAGGTGAATAGTTTGGTTTAGAGCCACAATGGATACCACCTTTGGCATAAACGTAGGGTTAGCTCTTAAAGACATCCTGTCCTGGTGGAAAACGAGGAAAGGTTCCACTGCCATTAGTGCCTGTAATTCTGAAACTCTTCGTGCTGATGATATTGCCAGGAGCAGAGCAGTTTTCCAAGAGATATATTTTAATTCTGCTGTGTTAGCTGGCTCAAAAGGAGGTAAAGTTAGTTTTTCCAAAACAAAGTTGAGGTCCCAAGTTGGAGTAGGTGCTCTACGGGGCGGTCTTATGTTTTTAGCCCCTCTGAGGTACTGTTTTAACAGAGGATTAGAGAAAATTGGTGGATCCGTGTTGCAATGAGCAGAGATGGCAGTGGCGTGGATCTTGATGGATGAGAAGGAGAGGCCTTTGTCCAGCATCTCAGTTAAGTATTGTAGTATCTTAGGAATGTTTGGGACAAGAGGGTCAAGGCTGTGAGCTTGGTTCCAGGCACAGAATCTCTTCCATTTATCCGAATAGGCTTTCATTGTACTAGGCCTTCTGTCCTCCAGAATGACATCCATAACAGCTTTGGAAAGAGGCATTGCTTGCTTGACTAAGGAATCTTTCATGCAGCTAGGTTTAAGGTCTTTAGCTGGCTGTGTAGTATTTGATTGTTGTGCTGAGTCAGCAGATGTGGGATGTGAGGCAAAATCCAGGGTGGTTCTTGTGCTAAGCTCCTTAAGACTGGGTACCAGTGCTGGCGTGGCCAGTCTGGTGCAATCAAGATCATCTTTGGCTCTTCTTGCCTGGCTTTTATGAGTACCTTTGGCAGGAGAGGTAGTGGTGGGAAAGCGTATACTTGTAGGTTCTCCCAGCTGAATGAGAGGGCATCCACTTTTCCATGTTTGTGGATGGTAACTCCTTGTGCAGAATTTTTGTAGCTGGCAGTTTATTGGGGATGCAAACAGATCTATGTCCGGGCTCCACCATTTCTGTGTTATCATTCTGAATATTTGTGGATTCAATTCCCATTCGTGGGGATCCATGATGCTTCTGCTTAAGTCATCTGCCAGTGTGTTTTTCTCTCCTGGCAGGAATTGTGCTTGCAGATGAACGTGAAGGTTTATAGCTGTGTTCCACAAGGTCATGGCTTGTCTGCATAGGGGGTATGAGTGAGTTCCCCCTTGCTTGTTTATGTACCACATAAGTGTGGTGTTGTCTGTCTTTAGCAGTAGTTGTCCTGGATGCAGCAGGTCCTTGAAAGCTATAAGGGCATTTTGTACAGCTAGCATCTCTTTTTGATTGATGTGAAGATGCCTTTGATCTGCGGGCCACGTGTCCTGAAAACATTTGCCTGCCATGTGTGCTACCCAGGTGTAATCCGATGCATCTGTTGTCAGTGTTTGCCTGGCTGTGGGTTGTGTGAAAGGCTGTCCCTTGTTGAGGTGACAAGCTTGAGCCCACCATTGAAACTCCTGTTGAAGGGAAGGGATTAGTGGTATAACTGTTTCCAAACTTTGACAATGTTGAGACCATACATTCTTTAGGAACCATTGTAGTTTCCTCATATGCAGTCTGGCATATGGAATTAGTAGTATGCAGGATGCCATGTAACCCAAGGCCTGCAGAATTTTTCTTGCAGGGAGTTGGGTCTTTGTTGCCATCAATTGAAAGTATTGAGTCAGTTGTCCTTGCTTGTCTGGCGTGAGATAAGCCATCTGGGCCGTTGTGTTCAAGCTGGCACCCAGGAATATAATCTCTTGCGAGGGCACTAGTTTTGATTTCTTTTCGTTTACTGTGTACCCCAGGCAACTTAATAAATTTTTTACAAACGCCAGATGCTTTAGAAGAATGTCCTTGCTCTCTGCTTGAATCAGGCAGTCATCCAGGTATGGATAAATTTGAATTCCTTTCTGTCTGCAAAATGCAATTACTGGTGCCAGGCACTTTGTGAAGACCCTGGGTGCAGGAGATAAGCCAAAGGGCAGTGCAGAGAATTGGTAGTGCATTGAACCAGCGATGAATCTGAGGTATCTTCTGCAGTTTTATCTGATAGGGACATGCAGGTATGCCTCCTTGAGGTCTAAAGTCATGAGCCAAGCTTTCTTGCCCAGCATGGGAAGAAGCTGCTGTAGTGTCAACATTTTGAATTTTGGAACATCCAGGTAAGTGTTTAGAGATGAAAGATCCAGAATGGGCCTCCAGGCTTTGTCCTTTCTGGGTACCAGAAAGAGTCTTGAGTAAAATCCTTGTCCTTGCTCCTGTGATGGTACCTTCTGAATAGCTCTCATATACATGAGTGCTGTAATTTGTTTTTGAGCCTCTGCCCATTGATTTGGTGGCAGATTTAGCATTCCTTTTAACCTTGGCAGAGTGTGAAAGTGGAACCTGTAACCTTGAAATACAATGTTGAGAACTCATTTGTCTTTGGTGATCATTTGCCAATTGTGGTAGAAGAGTGCCAGTTTTCCTCCCAAGGGGGCTGCCAAGAGGGATTTGTTTGGCAGCTGTAGTGTGAAGTCATTGGAGCTGCTTTTTATATGGTTGGGGGCCTGTCTTCCCCTTCTTTCTGGCCTGATGCAACCCATTGTCGAGGCCTGTAAGGACCTTGTGTTTGACCTCTACCTCTTGGACATCTGTATCTTCCCCTTTGAGGTCTGTCTGTAATTGGAAAGGACCAATTCTTAGTTGGCCAGTTTCTGCTAAATCTAGGAGGCTGAACCTGTACGAAATCCTTCACCGTTTGCATAGATTTTGCCTTATTCTCCATTTTCTTTAATACCTCTTCTGCCATAACTCCAAATAACACATCCTGCTGCAAAGGTGCATCCAATAATTTTGCTTTAACATGATCTGGTAACGTATGTTCTTTTAACCAAGCATGTCTTCTAATGACAGAGCCTGTAACTGCTGCTCTGCAGGAGGCCTCTAGAGAATCAAATCCACATTGCAAAGTATGCTTTCCCACTTGTTCAGCTGCATACAATAAATCCTGCATTTCTTTAAAATTAGGAGGATCTGACTCTGGAAGCATTTTTTGTTTTAACTGAGACAGTAAAAATTGCTGATATGTTAGCATGTGAAACTGGCAATTTAAGGCTCTCATTGCTAAAGTTGCAGACGTATATACTTTCTTTCCCCATCTGTCTAATGCTCTGGAATCTCTGTCAGAGGGAACTGGATTCTTGGCTGATGAGGCCTTAACTCCTTTGGGTCCCTGAGAAATATTTTCAGGGTCAGCTACAGGGCTTTTATACAGAAATGTATGCGAGTCAGGGACTCTGTAGTATCGGTCAGGTTTAACAGGGGCTGGAGGTAAGGAATCAGGATTTAAGCTGGATTTAGTATACACATCATCCACAATATCTAATACTGGCGGAATAGCAAGGGGTCTGTGTTGAGGTAATAAAAGGAAGTCTCTGAGCCTTTTCTTGGATTCTGAGTAATCCTGGCCTTCCCAGTGGAAATGCTCCCTCATGGTATATGTAGGGTTTCCCCAAAGGAGTAGTCCTCAGGCGGTGAGGCTGATGGAATTGATTCCTCAGCATCAGAATCCTCATAAGGGGGTAAAGAGTATCCTAGGTCTGAGGATGAATCAGAAGAGATGGACACCTGGTCGGATGAGTCATAGTCTGCATCCTGTCTAGGCCTTTTATCAGGAGGGGGATGGGACCCCCTGATCAGAGTGATTAGGTCTTCGGCCATTTTGAGCATTTGTTTCTTAGGCATGGAGGCCTGTCCTGGAGAATGCTGTATTTGTTTCTTTGATTTGAAAGGAGGCTTAGACTTAGCTGAGGGTTTAATGCTTAACTGAGTAGGTCTGAAGACACCCTCTGAAGCTGTGGGTTGCTCAGCTACTCCGGATCCCTCTGAAAGGTTAGTCTCAGTAGGCTGAATAACTTGTGCGTCCGAAGGCCCAGCCATCTCCACGTGGGAGTCAGAGGTGGCCTGTGGTTCTACAGAAGCAGTCGTCAGGGGATGCGAAGGCGCCTCGCTGAAAAGCGGAGAACCTGAGACTGGCCTAGAAGAGGCTTCGTCGTCAGTTTTGGCCCTCGGATGCCTATCCTTGTTTTTGCACTTTTTGTGTATTCTGGTCGTCGGAAGTTCCGACGGCATGGTATAATTGAATTTTCTACCAAAATAATGTCGGGCAAAATCAAACCCATGCTTAATAGTGCACTTGTTAAACCTAGCACAAAACCGACAACCAGTGACGTCGTTGTCTGGGCCTAGGCATGGGATACAATAGGAGTGGAAATCCTTATCAGGTATTTGCTTCCCACAAGAAATACAGTTATTAACTTTTACTGACATCGGTCAGAGGCAAGAAAAAGTTTCCCCAACGGGTACTTAGCTTTGTAGAAGACTTCGGTTCTGGATTCGGAATGAAAATCTCAGGAGACGGCCGACCGGCACTTGCGAACTGCTTTTGCTTTGGGCACAGTGCGGCAAGAAAGACTGAAGAAAATGGCGTCGGCTGCATCTTATATACCCCTGTCGCATTGATGTCAGGGAGGAGGCGACAGCAACCGACGCCGGACCAAGACTTTGGAACTCAGGCCGACTGGGGAACCGCCTGACGGCAGGATAACCCAAGTGTAATGACTGTAGCAGTGTAACACGATGAACATCACACATACTACACACCCTCTGTAAATTTTATTCAGTCTCTCGCTATGCAAAAAATCACATACAATTATACTAAATATTATAGATTTTATATTGACCAAGGCTGCCTGTCGATAATGAGCACCCCATTCTTAAGTCAGAGTAAGACTACAGTACATGAAATTAGTATTGTTTCAGTCTTTGATGTTAGCAGATAGTGCTCTTCTCAGTATCCACAATGTGCCCAGAACTGCTTCCTCCTGTAATTCATGCAGAGTTAAATCTACCAGTAGCTTATGTGACTATGACTGTAAATTCTTTATTAGGCCCATTACTCCTTATCAGATTGGAACTTTTTTCAACATTGTTTTCATTTATACCTGCAAATCCTGATATTTTATGATAGTATCTCTCTGTACGCAAGACACTATAATCACTGGCCACGGTAATTTTAATGACCGATGCTATTTTTACCTTTTTTTCATGGACTACTATACCTGCTAATCTTGCATCTCTTTTTAACCTGTTGGCAATCTGTGATCCCATGGGATACACACAATCAGTGTATATAACGGTTTATGGTTAATTTTACAATCCTTCTCAGCTACTTGTATACTGTAGTGTTAGCACGATTTCTACTACAAATGTTTTGTCACATTACTATACTTTTCAGTGCACAGGCCCTCTGCCATGAGTGTATCACACCAAGCAACAATTTCCGATTCTTATATTACAAAACCTGCATTTGTCTGTTTCTCCCACACTTTCAATGGATTTTGCAAACCATTGTGTAATGCAGTCCACTATCAAGGACCACCATTATTAACCTTTCATCTTTTGGTTTCAATTCACCACTCCTTAACCTTTCTTGCATTAAATTTTGGTCAACATGAGGTTATTCCAAATGATCTCTGTACTTGGCACTATCTGTAGATTTTTCACATTTTTTCCTTCTCACCTGGTATTCTTTAGCACATTCAGTTGCCATCTGATATTTGTCCACTTCTGGTTGGATTTCCATTCCCACTTCACATCAAAACACATCTGCTAAACTAATCAAAGATGTCACCATAGGCTTTTCCTCAACTTTTAAAACTTTCACTATGTCTGGATCTTATGAGGTCCAACAGATCCACTATTGCAGATCTGCACATGTAAGTGTAATTGCAATCAATTTCACAGAGTCCCATACCTCCTTCAAAGCGAGGAATAGATTATATTCATATACACTGGCTTTTATTTATCATTTGATAATCAAAGCCTTTTTCTCGTCTTCCTATCCAACTAATCCAATACAGTTCTTGGGTGATAGACTGGTACCAAAAAGTAAATGAAAATATTAACAGCAACTTGATTTATAGCCTGAACTTTATTACTAGATGTCAAGGCAGTGTTCAATATCAGTTTTAGTCTTCTGAAATATTTTGTATTGAGCTTTATCTCATTTGTTCATGTTTTACTGCTGATCCTCCTCCTATTCGCAAATGTTTATATACTCCATCCTGCTCAAGTTTTCATTCTCACATTGTCACAAGTTGATATTTTCTTAGCGATGCAGCTTTCCTGTTTTAAATGTTGCTTTTGCATATTTATACACCACCAAAATCCACACACACAAACTCAAAAACATTCGCGGAGGCTCTCAATAATAATCTGCCTAAGCAACAGAGACCTCCAAAGCAGAAACACAAGCAACCTCCATTCCCCAACCCAACCCAAATGACACACAGCCCACAGACTCAGTGTGCCACTCAAACACAGCCAATAAGGCAAACCAACATACCCAACACACTAGTCATAGGTGACTCTATAGTCAGGCACACTGATGTCCCACTCACCAGGCTAAACAAGGAGAAGGTTACTGTCAGCTGCCTGTCGGGTGCCAGGATCCGCCACATAACCCACGCACTCAGGTCACTCCACAGCAAGTACAAATATAACTCTGTCATTGTCCATGTTGGTGTGAATGACCCGAGACGTACCTCCCTGGACTACATGAAAAGAGACATGGAAGAGCTCTGCGATCTTGTAGCCCAGTCAGATATGACCCTAGCTCTGAGTAGCATTTTGCCATCGCCCAGAATGATACCGCAGTACAAGGACAAAATGATCGACTTCAACAATTGGCTAAGCTTCTGGTGTCATTCTAAGGGGGTCCAGTATCTGTCTGCTTGGGATGACATGGTCGACAGACCACGATGCTTTGCCACAGATGGCCTGCACCTGCCACCCTTGGGATTCCGGATACTGGCTAAGGCTCTTGCTGCCCCTATTGTGCCTTTTTTAGGCAGGGTTCAAGTAACAAATTCACCACCATAACAGAACAGGCAAGCAAAAACTGAGGGTAATGCTACAAGTCTAAATTTCAAAATGCACTCACTCGAGGCACTCCTTAAAATGGAGAACATCGATATCTGTGCAGTGACTGAGACCTGGTCTCATACCACACTTTTCGGCCATGTAACCTTGACCGAAACACCAAAGGTGGGGGTGTGTCCATATTCATTAAGGATATCCACACCTCCAGGCTAGTTGCTCAGCATAATGCATCCGAGGTTATCCAAGTGCAACTAACTCTTGGCAAAACTGAAATCCAAATTGTAGCTTGCTACAGATCCCCCATCATGCCCCAGGATTCCCACTCCTCTTTTCTTGATGTACTGGAAAATATTCGGGTACAACCAAACACCCTAATAATGGGCGACTTCAATTACCCCACCATTAACTGGGAAAACTACTCATGTACCAACTCCTTAG
This sequence comes from Protopterus annectens, assembly GCF_019279795.1. Classification (NCBI taxonomy): domain Eukaryota; kingdom Metazoa; phylum Chordata; order Ceratodontiformes; family Protopteridae; genus Protopterus; species Protopterus annectens. The sequence continues at coordinate 230,433,515 of NC_056737.1, forward strand.
TGCAACACTTTCTGGAATTCATAAACTCCAATGCCCTAGATCAGCTTATCCACACTCCCACCAGGGGCAACAATATCATAGACCAAGTCATTACCAACATGAGTGACCGGTGTTCCACACCTGAAGTCAACTCCTCGTTGGTCCGATCCGACCATAAGCTAATCACCCTTGATATCCACATCCCACCTCCACCCCCCATTAAGGAAACCACAGTAAAAAAATTCTCCAAAGCCAACTTCATGCATCTTAAGACAGAAGGAGTGAACTTCATGACACCCATGCAGATGGACAATACAGTTACAACTGCCGAATCCTACACAAATGCACTCTATAAGCACTTACATGAGTGCATGGATCATGCTATCCCAAACAGAACCAAGACGCTATCCTCCAAAAAAAAGAAGCCAATCTGGTGGTCCCCTGCCATAAACAAACTGTACAACAGAAGGAAGAAACTTGTTGCAAAAGAGAGTAAAATCCCATGAGTGGAGGAGCTCCCTGCTCAGCCTCAGTAAGAAGCTGAGATCCCTTTATAAGATCCTCCATAGCTAGCTATGAAAATAACATTGCCACTAATTCCAAGGACAACCACAAAGCATTCTATAGCCATGTCAAGAAACTCAATGGCAACACCCTGATCTGCTCTGAGTTACAGCACAAAGGCACGAAAATTACAGAACCAACTGATATTGCCAACATCCTGGCAGATAGGTTCAGTGCAAACTTTACCCTCACCCCACCCCACCCCCTAAAGGGCCCATATCTATACAGGAAGAATGCAGAGTCCCTGTAATCACAACTACGCAGGTGAAAGCTGCACTCTCTAAAGCCAAAAACACAACATCCCAGGCTGCATTTTACATGAACTTCAGAATGAACTGGCTCCCCACTTAAGCACCATGTTCAATAATAGCCTTGCATCAGGCTTTGTGCCCACTGAATGGCACACAGCAACAGTTATCCCACTCCACAAAGGGGGAGCCACCACTGATCCCGGGAACTATAGACCCATTAGCCTGGTCTGCAAAGCCATGGAACGTCTCATCATGGAACTCATAAACAAAGACATTGGTAACCTCCAAACTCTGGATCCCACCCAGTTCGGGTTTGTGAAAGGCAGATCATGCCTCCTGAACCTGATCAACTTTTTTGAGGCAGTCACCAAAGCCGTAGATGAGGGCAAGGTGGTTCACACAGCCTCTATCTTGACCTCGCCAAGGCTTTCAACACCATCCCCCATTCTGGAATTATAGCTAAACTCAATAAACTAGGCATAAATCCCTACATCACGAGATGGGTTGCCAACTGGCTCACTGAGAACCCACACTGTAAAAGTTGCAGACTGCAAATCTGACCTCAAACCAGTGACAAGTGGAGTACCACAGGGTTCCGTCCTGGGACCGCTCCTGTTTGGCATTTACTTCTCTGAAGTACAGGCTAACACAGAAGGCCTCTGGCTAACGAAGTTCGCAGATGACTGCAAACTAGGAGCCATAGTCATGTCCCCAAATGATGTGGACATCCTACAGAAGGGCCTCTCTGAGACAGATGCCTGGTGTCAGAGTCATGGCCTCAAGCTCAATGCCAAAAAGTGCAGTGTCATCCCCTTTGGTAAAAACTCTGTACCCATGAACTACCACATAGGCAGCAATCTACTTAACACCGACTGCGTGATGAGACCTTGGGACCTAGGTGGACAGTAGTCTCTCCTTTGATAGTCACATCGCCACAGTAGTCAGGAAGTCCTTCTACGTGGCACACATCATAAAAGGGTTCTCATCCAGGAAAAAAGAGGTCATAGTTCCCCTCTACTCGACACTCATTAGACCCACTATAGAGTACAATGCCCCTTTTGGAATGTACCTCACAAGACATCTGCAGCAGCTGGAAAGGCCACAGAAGTACCTCACAAAGAGGATTACTGGTCTCAAACAAATGCCCTACACTGACAGTCTTAAAAAACTCCAGCTTTACTCCGTAGCATATCGCCTACTCAGAGATAATCTCTGCCTAACATATAAAGCTATGTCAAACCCAGAGCTGTTGGACATGCTACACCTAATGAAATCCCAATCCCTCCAAGCTACACGCTCTAGGGACCTAAACCTTGTCACCACAATAAACAGGACATGCTGGAGGGATAGATTCCTATCCCAGAGACTTCCCATACTCTGGAACAGGCTACCCATCTATGTCAAGCAAAGTTCTTCATTAGCACTCTTCAAGAAAAATCTTGAGTGGATGGGAAATAGGAAATAAACCCCGGGGACCACTTCTGTCTCTCTGCTCGACAGTGGCACAGGAAAATAACTTTCTTGGGTGGCGTAAGCCAGGGAACCTTGTTGGCTAGGCTTACGTAGGCCCTTGGGCCGATAGCCTAATACCTACCCATGAACCTATAAAGACCAAATAACATTTGTATATCTGAGAAAGTTTTAACCATTTAGAGTTGCGCTTTCAACTCCTTAACTGATGAACTATACAATTTTAAGTCATCCACATAAGTAAATGAGAACTCTTTAAATAAGGTTGCTCAGAGCCAAATTGTAACCACAGCCTAAAAATCCATTTAGTAAACTGCTTAATGCGTTAAGGGAGAGACAAAACAGCATCTGCAACAAAGAATCACCACAGAATATTCCCCTATGAATTTTTATCCCTAGGATAATAATTTACGTTTTTTCATGGCTCAACTGTTAAATGGTATGTGACTGTTTCACAGTCACTGTGATGTAATTGATCAAGGTAGGGTGCATCTTATACATCTGTAAGCATTCCTTTATCTTTGAATGTGGGGGGTGCTGTCGAATGTTTTTCTGTAATCTATCCATGCCATACTTCTTCCCCTTTTTAAAATTTCCTTGAACAGAGGATCACTTGTTGCTAAATCAATACGACTTTCTTATGTTACCCTTTTTTTCTATTGGAGTTTTTTATTCTAAATGACTATAAACTGTCTGCATCAATTCCAGTATATAGTTTGTATATTGTCAGAAGGCAAGTTGCTGGCCTATATTTTTTAGGATGGCTTGCAGTTTCACTCTTTGGGAGAAGTATAATTTTTCCTGTTAACCAGAGATGTCAATTTGGGTTGCAAATAGAAAGGATTCTCAGGGCTAAATCTTTATACAAAGATGTTGATGCATTTAGCCAGAAGTTAGGACGTGCACCCAGGCCTGGGATTTTCCAGTTAGGAACTCTCTCATTCTGTCTCATTTTTCTCTGGCATTTACTTTATCCCAATTCATATCCTCTATATCAGAGCTCCTTACAGTTTCATTTAATTCTTCTAGCCATTCAGCATCAATGCTGTATTCAACAGGGTCTCCATAAATACTTCTCCAAAATGTGCTTCTTTGTTTGGTGGTGTTTTATAAATTTTTTAATGGTCATTATTACTATTAACGTGGGCTATGTATCATTTCATTTTCAACAAAGCCCATTAACAAGTCAGCATAAAATGGTGAAAAGACACCCACTGCTTACAGTTGAAATAGACAGCTTTCAACCTTACAGTAAAAAACATTCATATTCAAAACCAATCCCAAATGCTGTAAAATTAAAGTCTATGAATTTGTATCATACAACTCACCATTATCAAGTGAAAAAAGAAGTTATGTATTCACCATAACGTTCCATGCGAGTTGTTCATCTCGCCTTCATTTTTACTGATGGGTTTGGAGCCGCTCCTCAGCTCAGACTCGGCCAACTGCAAAAGCTCGAGGTCTTCAACCAGCTCAAGGCCAACTTTTATCCCATGATGCACCTTGATCTTCCCTCAGATCTTGTTTGCTGCCAACTGGCTACCTATGATTATTAATATGCCACCCTAAGGACTAGATAAGAGACAATACAACACAAATAAAAAGTCTCAGTCCTCAAGTAGACTGGATGGGGGTTGGAGGATGTAACGCAAGAATGAAGGCGAGATGAACTTACATGGAACATAGAGTACATAACTTCTTTATGTGAATTTGTTCTATCTTGCCATTCATTCTTCCTAATGGGTAGCATCCCAAGCACCATCTTTATCAGGTGGTTCGCAGGAAAATATTCTTCAGAACAGTGGAACCAAAGAAAGCCCTGCCCCTGGAGGCCTTGTCTACTTTAATGAGTGATGAAGGTATGAGGCCTTGACCAGGTAAGCCTGCTACACAAATAGTATCTAATGGTAACTTAGCGGAGACGGCTGAAGAGGTAGATACAGCTCTAGTAGAGTGGGCCTTTAATTTTTGTTGTAATGGAGCATTCACTGATCTGCAAGTGAATGAAATGTAATCTGATAACCATCTTGACAAGGTGACTTTGGTCACTGGAGTACCTTTTTTTTTTTGATTCCGAAAAGGAGACAAAGAGCTGTCCTGTTTTCTGAATTGTTTGGTCCTGTCCAAATAAAATCAGAGTTGCCTATGAACGTCAAGTTTGTGCAGTATGTGTTCCATCTTATTTGTGGATTTAGGGAAGAAAAAAAGAAGAAGTTATGTACTCACCATAACGTTCCATCTGAGTAGGTACTTCATTTGTCTGCAACCTGTGGGTCTCGGATCCGAGCCGGCAGCTTTCCAAGCTACAAGATCCGAGCTCCTAGCTCCTCCCCCTACCCATAATCCCCTGCTATGTGCTACATTACCTCAGATCAAATTTTTTTGCCTCTTACACAACTCCTACCTTCGATAGAGGAAGTAACACCAGATAACTGTCCTAAGGCAGAACAAAGATTTCTTTGGTGATCAGGAATCCCGAAAGGTTAGGGGGATGGCAGGGGGGGGTGGGGGGGGGTCGGTTGCAGACAAATGAAGTACCTACTCAGATGGAACGTTATGGTGAGTACATAACTTCTTTATCTGAAGTAGTTACTTAATTTTCTCTGCAACCTGTGGGACAGAGTCCCCAGCTACCTAGGGAAAAACCATGGGCGGCCTTATGGAAGGATATTCCGAAGCACCGCAGAGCCAAAGGAAGCCCTACCTCTTGATACTATATCCAACTTATAATGAGAAATAAACATATGTGAAGAGGACCAGGTAGCTGCAGAGCATATGTCATCCAAGGGGATCCTAGACCAGAAGGCTGCAGAGGTGGCCACAGCCCTCGTAGAGTGAGCGCGAATTCCCGTAGGAACCGGTTTGCCTGCAGATAAGTACCCATGGACTATGCATTGACAAATCCAATTTGCTACAGTCACTTTGGAAATGGCCTTACCCATGGCCGATTTAGCAAATGACACTAACAACTGGTCCGACTTGTGAAAATCCTTAGTCCTGTGCAGGTAGAAACGCAGTTGTCTGTGCACATCCAATTTATGCAATGTGTATTCTCCTCTATTCTGAAAGTTTGGGAAGAACACAGTTAAGTTTATTGATGGATTGATATTTGACTCCGAAGCCACCTTAGGTAAGAACGACGGATTAGTCCTGAAGAACACTCTATCCTTGTGAAAAATGAGATAAGGATGCTTCATACATAAGGCTTGAAGTTCTGACACCCTTTTGGCTGAAGTAATGGCCACCAAAAAGGCTGTTTTCCAGGACAAGAATTTTAATGGAATCGAAGCCGCGGGTTCAAAGGGTGGGCCTGTCAAGGCTTGTAAGACTAAGGCCAAATCCCATGGAGGCACCACCACTTTCACCGGAGGCTTCAAGAGGAAAACGCCCCGTAAGAAGGTTTTACATAATTTTGTAGAAGCCAAAGATCCTAGTCAGTCTCCCACATGGAAATGGGAGATGGCTGCCAATTGCACCTTAACTGTAGAAGCACTTGCTCCTTGTCTAAATATCAGCGACAGGAAGTCTAGAATAGTAGGAATAGGAACTGTAAATGGATCCAGGCCTCTCTCTTTAGCCCAGACAGAGAAACGTTTCCATTTGCTGTAGTAAATCTTCCTAGTAGTCGGCTTATGTGCTGTGACTAGAATGGCCTTAACAGGAGATGAGATACTGGGAGTCCTAGCCATCAGTGGAACTGGAGCAACCAAGCCGCAAGCTTGAGGTTCACAAGGTTTGGGGGTTGGAATCCCGCCGGATGCAAAATCAGGTCTGGAATGGGATCCAGTATCCATGGCGGAGATGCACTGCGAGACCGCAGGTAAGGGAACCAGATCTGGTGAGGCCAGAATGGGGCTATGAAGATAACTCTGCTACCCAACCGACGGGCTTTCTGTATGAACTTAATCATGAGCGGAAGGGGGGGATAAGCATAAAGTAGACCGGGCGGCCAAGCATGGACTAGAGCGTCTCTGGGATTCTCCCCTTCGGGGGGAAGTATTGCGAAGTACTCGCTGCATTTTGTGTTTAAGGGAGAAGCAAAAAGATCGCAGCAAGGCCAACCCCATTTGCGGAAGATCTGCTTCGCAACTGATGGATTGAGACCACTCATACGGAGTGAGAATCACTCTGCTCAGTTTGTCCACCAAAATGTTGGACCGACCCGGAATGTGCGTTGCTACCAGAAAGCGGATGGTGGATATCGCCCATTCCCACACTCTCATAGCCTCCCGGCAAAGTGGGTAGGACCTGGTTCCTCCTTGCTTGTTTATGTACCAGACAACTGACATGTCTGTCTGGAACAATAGTCCCCACAGGTAGAAGGTTGTGGAGAGCTTGCAACGCTAGAAGCACCGCCCTCATCTCTAGGACATTGATATGCAAACTGGTCTCCAGGGGAGTCCACGTGCCTTGGACGGTTCTGCCCGAACAATGCCCCCCCAACCGAGGTGAGAAGCGTCCGTGGTCAGCGTGGCTTGGGGGGGGGGCAACAAAAGGCCTCCCTTCCCTCAGCTCTGGGGCATGGAGCCACCAAAGAAGGGAGTGCCTGCAAACTCTGCTCAGAGGGATCGGAGTATTCAACGGATGGAGTAGCAGGGACCACTGAACTTGAAGGGTCCACTGCAAAATCCTCATTCGCAGACGCACATGAAGGGCAAGACTGATCACTGCTGCCATAGATCCTAGTGCCCTCAGAACTAATTCCGCCTCCGGGGCTGGACTTTGAAGAAGAATTAGCACCTGACACGACAAGCTGTTTATCCTGTCCGCAGTTAGCATAGCTCGAGAAATGCGGGTATCTAACTTGGCCCCTATGAACTCCAGGACCTGTACGGGGCAAAGAGAGGATTTCTGGAGGTTTACAGAGATGCCTAAGCTCTGGGCAAGGGTCAGAGCATAATCTCTTGCCACACAGAGCTGATGCCTGTTGGTGGCGGTAAGGAGCCAGTCGTCTAGGTAAGGGAAGAAGTGAATGCCCTGAAATCTCAGGTGGGCTGCAACCACTGCCATGAACTTGGTGAACACCCTGGGGGCTGAGGTGAGGCCGAACGGGAGAACCCTGAACTGGTAATGACTGGCTCCCAGCTGGAAGCGGAGAAACCTTCTGGATCGTCTGTCCATCAAGATGTGGTAGTACGCATCCTTGAGGTCTATCGAGCACATCCAGTCGTTCTGCCACAGAATGGGGAGAATAGATTGGAGAGTGCCCATCCGGAATTTTTCTTTGGGAATGAACAGGTTCAAAGCGGAGAGGTCTAGAATGGGTCTTAGGTCCCCTGTCTTTTTTGGCACTAAAAAGAACCTGGAGTAATAACCCAATCCGGACTGGTCTGGGGGGATGGGCTGGATGGCTCTTTTTTCTAGCAACTTCAGGACTTCTGAAGCTGCTGCCTCTCTTCGATCGGGTGGAACATCGGGGAGGTGTCTGGTCGAGGGAGGGTGGTTTATGAAGGGAATGGTATAGCCTCTGGATATGATGCGGAGCACCCATCGATCTGTCGTAATGGACTCCCAGTTTGACAGGTGCTCCGACAACTGCCCCCCCGACTGCCTCCAGAGAGGGACAGCCGGGTAAGCCCTCAGGGCTGCTGCGTGGGTCTATCCGGGAAGGGTTCCCTGGACCCGAAGTTACGCGGTCCCCCTCTGCCTCTGGGCCGGCGTCCTCCTTGTCCTCCTCTGCCTCTAGAGGACGAGGGGTCCGAAGCTGGATGGGATTGCTGGGACTTACGGAACCACAGCTTCTTTTGTCCCCTCTAATTCCTAGAAAAGGATAGTTAGGGATTAGAGAAGCGGACCCCGATGGCAGACCGCGTCTTCCCATCCTTCTCGCTTTGGACCAGCATCTCGCGAACGGTCTTGCCGAAGAGCGAAGATCCGTCAAAGGGTGCATTCGCGAAGGACGCCTTGAAGGGATCCGCGAAATCGCAAAGACGGAGCCAGGAGTGTCGCAAGACGACCCCGGCTCCGCTGGCCCTAGCAGCTCCCTCCATGGCATGGGAGAGTAGACGCATGGACGTGTTAGAGATGGATTTCAGAGTGGCCATACGAGTCGAGAAAACTTTTTTGTCCTCGACACATGGACTCCAGGGGGGGGCTGCATCGTATTCCTTAATTAAGTCTCGTTGCAGCCTAATGGTATGTGCCATATAGTTCAGCGCCCTTACAGAAAAGGTCGCTGAACTAAACATCCGCTTCCCAATGCGGTCCAGTGCCCGAGATTCCTTATCTGGCGGGTGAACCGAAGAACTCTCCTGCGCGAGTTCTCTCTTGGTGGCAGCCGCCACTAACATGGCATCCACGGGGGTTCCCTTAGCCCAAGACAATCTATCCACTGGGGGGCTAAGGATCTTGTCGGGTCGCTTCGGGATAGGCTCCACAGTGTCAGGCTCCTTCCACGCCCTGATAGTAATGAGGTCTACCAGGGGGTCAGCCGGGGGGGGGGGGACAACCAGGAGGTAGAAGAGCCTGCCTCAAACGCATCCAGGAACACAGATTCATCCGCGGAAGGTTTTTGGGCACACCACCCCCCTCTAATACGCAACATTTCCCTGATGTCTCTGAAGGAGACATCCTCGGGGGGTGACCTTGGGGAACCTTCCCCTTCATCTAAATCCGTGTCAGTTGTAACGGACTCGGGGGAGTCCAGGTGCCTCCTCTTGCACCAACGTTTACGAGGGACCTCCTCGGCGGGACTGTCCGAAGAGGGCTCGTCAGCGGGGTCCTGTTCCTCCAAGGGAACCAATTGGAGGGCTTGAGCAGGCTGTCCCGATGGTCGGATGATGGAGGATAGACCCACATGCAGCGGGGGTACGGGAGGATCAGACGCCCGAACCGGGGACCTGGAGGTCCTCGACAGTACCCTCTCCACAACCTCAAAAGCCAAAGGAGAGCTACTCTCGCCAGGCTCCGAGAGCAATCTCCTCGGCTCCGAGGTAGGGATCGGGGTTGGAGCCGATGCAGCCTGAGCAGAGAGAGAGGTGTGCTCCGAACCCAACAGAGCCGAAGACACACCAGCTCCCCCGGATCCGATGCTCAGCCCTCGGCCCCGAGAGCTCGGAACAGACAGACTCGAAGGCACAGTCTGCATCAAAGCGACTGGAGCTATCGGCGCCGACGAATCCCCGGTTCCAAAAGGGCCCGGATCAGATAACTCCGAGACACGAAAACGGGTTGGAGAAAGAGTAATCTGAGCAAACATGGGGGCCGCGCCCCACCCCAGAGGGGGGTGGAGGCAAGAGCACCCCCATCTGCATTTGGGTCTGGATGAATCGGCGCATCATCCGATCCATATCTGCTTCAGTGAGGCTTCTAGTTGATCTTGAAGTCGTTGAGGTGGGCCGGGAGGGCCGCCTCGACGACCTCGAGGGAGACCGATCCTCCTCCTCCAGCTCCGGAGAAAAATGAGGTGAACGGAGCCGAGAGGGGGAGGATCCGTAAACCCTCGAGGGAGACCTAGCCAGTTTAGACGGCGGGGCTGAGGATTGAGTCTCAGCCCGCCTTTTGTGGGACTTGTGTCCCTTGTCCTTATGTCTTTTCTCCACCGTAGTGGAGGTACCTGAATCCCCCGAACTCACAACCAAAGAGGGAGGTTGAGTCCCAGGTTGAGTCGGGGGCACAGAAGGCACGAGGACTGCCGAGACAGCCTGTGCCTGAGAGGGGGAGGAACAAGAAGCTGATTCCTGAGGCAACAAGCCCGCCAGGATCAGCTTGTTCTTCCTGTCCCTGATAGCTCGGGGATTAAAGGCCACGCAGATTGTGCAGGCCGATGACAAGTGGGCCGCCCCCAAGCATAAAACGCACTGAGTGTGGCCATCCGCCAGCGAAAGCTTATGGCCACACAGTACATTTCGAGAACACCGCCTTAGGCCCTTCAGCCATAACACCACTCACACCAAAACACACCCAAACACTAAGAGGGGGGAGGTGAAAGGCGGGAACTATCAGAAAACTAGTTAGAAAAGGGGAACAAAGGTATCTAACTAACTTCACTATAGATAACTAACCCAGAAAAACTACACACTCTCACACTAGAAAAAAGATTTTTTTTTGACAGAAAAAGGAAAAAAGGTTCAATCTCACCAAAAGCCAAGGAGCTCTTCAAAAGTAGCTGCTTCAGCCGCGGCAAAAGAACGATCTGAGGTAATGTAGCACATAGCAGGGGATTATGGGTAGGGGGAGGAGCTAGCTCGGATCTTGTAGCTTGGAAAGCTGCTGGCTCGGATCCAAGATCGGATCCGATACCCACAGGATGCAGAGCAAATGAAGTAACTACTTCAGATCGGGCAATTCAATAGATTGGCTGAGACTTATCTCTGAACAAACTTTGCGTAAAAATGATGGATTAGTTCTGAGTGAGACTCTTGTCATTATGGAAACTCAGATAAGGAGGTTTGATTGTCAAGGCCTGTAACTCAGAAATCCTCCAAGCAGAAATGATAGCTATTAAAAATATGGTCTTCCATGAGAGATATTTCAAATCACACGTTGAGGCTGGTTTGAAAGGGGGTAATATAATTCGGGGGAAAAACAAAATTTAGATTTCATGGCATGGCTGGAGTTTTGACGGGTGGTCTCAAATGAATAGTACCCTTGAGAAAGGATTTAGAGTGGATGCGACACAACATTAAAACCCTGGACACCAAGATGAAAGTTCGAGACTGCTGCCAATTGAACTCTAATAGCAGAAAGAACAAAATGTAGGGACCTCACCAAAGGTCTGCTATATGCACCTCACAGTCCAAATAAAATAAATAAAACATTGTAGACCACCACTGTATTCCAAAATTTAATTCACACGACAAACATCCATAAAAACACAGTCGATGGATAAGATCAATGAATAAAATTCCAAGAAGCTTCAGTAAAAACAATTGTCAAATCCTTAGCGCTTTCTGGTACTAACCCTTCTTCAGATCTGAATAATCCATGGTATCCACGGACTCCCATGCCCTTTGAGAGAGTAACTCAATCAACTCATCAAAGGGTGGAGACACCCAAGAGGTGGAAGGTTGAGACCCGAAAGTCATCAGGAGAACTGACTCGTCGTCCTCAGTAGGACTTTTGGACTGCCAATCACCCCTCTGCCTAAGGATCTAGAGTATCTCTGCAAAGGAGATATCCTCAGAGGGGGATCGTGGGGACCCTTCTGACTCATCCAAGTCAGTGTCAGATGTCAACGACTCCTGTGGGGAGTCCAAGTGTCTCCTCTTACACAATCTCTTCCTGGGTACCTCCTCAGTGTGAGCCTCTGGGGAGGACTCGTAAGAGCAAGGGGCACCCTGTGGTGCTACCTGAGGCTCAGGGTCTCTACGCTTGGCCTGGATGATGGAGGCAGAAGCGGACACAGGCGCTTTGGGGGCAAGGAGAGGCCATACCTGGTGTCGAGGATGTCTTTGGGGCACGGCTCTCCTCACGGCTTCGAAGGCATCATGGCTCCAATGAGAAGGAGTCGATGGACCAGAAGGAACCGCCAGCCCCTCCCGCACACAGGCCATGGGCTCCGAGCCGGAGGTAGGAACAGAGCTCATCCGAGCAGAGGCCCCGAGAGGAAGAGTCAGCACAGACAAGTCTGTGCGACTATACTCCCCGGACCCAACAGGAGAGTGTCGGCTAGAGTCCCCGGTAGGCGCTGAGGACATCAGAGTAGATGGAACTGATGACACCAAAGCAGGTCTCGGCTCCAAAGGCTCCACAGTCAGCAGGTTGGCCCCCTCTGGCTCCGAAGATCCGGTACGGCTCGGAGGAGGAGCAGTCAAATCCGGGGTGGTGGTCTTTGGTTCTGATGCTAGGGTCGGAGCCAACAATTTAGCAAGTCCTGGTGCCTGTAAGAGCTTCTGCACCAATTGGTCCATATCCAAATCTGAGAGGCTGACAGAAGACCTAGAGGAGTGCACCGACTGTGACGATTGGAGTGGAGATACAGGTGTCTCAGAGACCGGCTCCAGAACTGTGGGCCAGCTCCGAAATGAAGAGACACTCGGCTCAGAGAGCTGTGGAGCAGACATCCCGGAAACCTCCACTTTCTTTGACTTTTTTGAGTCTTTAGATGCCTTGGAGTCTCCTGAGGATTTTCGAAGATTTAGAGGACTTGCTGGCCCCATCCTGGTCACTCAAAGCTTCAACAAAAGGATGCTTCAGCAAACCTCTATCCACAAGCTTCCTTTTCCCCTCCAAACGAACTCTTGAAGAAAAGGAATGGCAAATACTGCAGGACTCCTGCAAATGCACCACACCAAAACAAATAACACACTGAACGTGCCCATGAGTGATAGACATCTTTTGCCCACAATCTAGACATTTCTTTAACACAGACTTTGGGTGTTTGTCTTTATCCTCAGACATATCAAGGAAATAGCTTTAGGCGTAACACTAAAACACAAGCCAGACTAGCCTAAATAAGCAAGAAACAGTCAGCTATACACAAAAAAAACATGCCTAGGTTCAGATAACAAACCTAGACAAAACAAGAAATTAACCAGATACTTAGAAAACACACACACACTCAAAACAATGGCCAAGGGCCAAAACTGGTTAAATAGGTAACTGTCTATATATCTAAATAATTGAAGAAACGACCAGGCCAAACACGAGGCCACTACAACTAAGCTAAGCTATTTAGCATGCACCATAAGGGAAAGGGAGCTTATAAAAACTACAGAACTACTCTAAGTACTATCTACAGAATAATAACAATATATATCAAGAAATAGAAGAAATAACTAGCGAAAAAACACTTTTTTTTTTGTCTTGAGCAATACTGGAACCTCTGAGATCCGTGCCGTGGCAAACTAGATCTGAGGTAATTTCAGCAATGCATCATGGGATAAGGGGCTTGGTCTCGAGCTACTGGTAAACCTTGAGCTTTGCAAATGGCCATATTTGGAGCCGATGAGTCTGCTCCGAACCCATCAGTAAAGAATAAACGGGGAGACTGAACAACTTCACATGCAGTGTTAATATCCTAAACTAGGCTATCTAAATTATGTAAAATATCTAATTATCTAAATATAGAATATATATCTATATCAACACAGCAAACTAACTCTTAATATCTAATTATATAAATATCAATATACTTGCCCTGTAAATAAAAAGGGAGCTAACTCAGAACACACAACTATGAAGAAATATGAGATAGGGAGAAACTAAAGGCCTAAAAACGCGGTCACTTATCTAACTCATTTAAACTATCTAAATATCCATCTAAATATCCAATTTATGCTTTTTAACAGGTTTTAAAGAGAAAAACTAACTTTCACTGGCCAGAGCTGGTGAACATCTGATCAAGTTGCAGAGGCAAACGAGATCGGAGGGAAAATCAAGGTGTATCATGGGATAGGGAAGTTGGCCTCGAGGTGGTTGAAGACCTCAAGCTTTTGCAGTCGGCAGAGTCAGAGCTGAGGATGGGCGGCCACGGTGGTGCAGCAGTTAGTGTTGCCGCCTCACAGCAACAGGTTCTCCGGTTCGATTCTCGGCTGGGGTGCCTTCTATGCAGTGTCTGCATGTCCTCTCTGTGGTCACGTGGGTTTCCTCTGGGTGCTCCAGTTTCCTCCCACATCCCAAAGACATGCAGTAGGTGAATTGGACACTCTAAATTGGCCCTAGGTGTGAGTGCGTGCATGTGTGTGTGTGTGCCTTCTGAGGAAGGTTGGGCACCGGGCTGGCAACTCAACACCGTAAAACTCCACTGCCAATCATGAGCAGACAGATGATCTGCTGTGGCGACCCTTAACCGGGAAAAAGCCGAAAGAAGAAGAAGAGTCAGAGCCGAGAATCAGCTCCGAACCCATCAGTAAGAATGAACGGCAAGATAGAACAACTTCACATTAACTGCTTTAATATGACCACCTTCAAGAATGCTAGTACATGACTATGCATCCACAGTTACCAAGTAAGCAGAAAGTATAGTTTTGTACCTACCATAAATGTAGATGTCCGAACAGGATAGCATCTGCAGTCCTTACAAATGGGTTGTCCTGTCATCAGGCAGCCCTTCGGTCGGCCGGATTCCAAAGTCTGGGTCTGGCCTCGGCTGGTGTCGCACTTCACCCGACGTCATAGCTGCAGTTCTTCGGGTATAAAGGCATCAGCCGACGCCATTTTCCTCAGTGTTTCTTGCCCCAGATGCCAGTTGCCCTCTTGGATAGCTAAATTTTTGGATAAATGCCAATGTTTCCAAATAGTAGAAGGCAAACACAAAAAATTATCATGTATGTACATATATACAAACAAATACACCATAAGAGATCCCCAGCTAGCTATTAGGTGGGCAAATACCTAGGAGTACCACAGAGGGGAAGGAGGGTGGGTAATCCTGACTGCAGATGCTATCCTGTTCGGACATCTACATTTATGGTAGGTACAAAACTGTACTATGTCCTTCAAGGATGCATCTGCAGTCCTTACAAATGGGTAGAATACCATAGCCAAACTAGGGGAGGAGGAAGAAGAAATTATGGTGTAGTTAGGATCCCTTGCAAAACAGCAGTAGCAAACCCTGCTCGGGATCTAGAGTATAAAGGTAAGTTATAATGCTTGGCAAATGTATGCACGGAGGTCCAAGTAGCAGCCTCTATAATGTCCTTGGTAGCCACTCCTCGTAAGAAAGCTGTGGTAGAGGCTGTAGCCCTTGTAGAATGAGGCCTTATGTTCTGTGGAATTTGCTTTCCATGGTAGGAGTAACAGAATCTAATGCAATTTCCTATCCACTTGGAGATTGTCTGTTTGGAAATTGCTTTTCCTTCCCTTCCTGTTGCATATGCTACCAGAAGCTGGTCAGTTTTTCTATTGCCCTTGGTTCTGTCCAGGTAGTAGCGTAACTGTCTATGTACATCCAAGGTATGCAGCAGTCTTTCCCCCCCTGTTCTGTGGATTGGGAAAGAAGGTAGGTAGGTGGATTGCCTGGTTTAAATACACTCTGGATACCACCTTAGGCATAAATGTAGGATTAGTTCTCATGGACACTCTATCTTGATGGAAGCTTAGGAAGGGTTGTACTGCCATTAAAGCCTGTAGTTCCGAAACCCTTCTTGCTGAGGTAATTGCCAGCAGGAAAGCAGTTTTCCAGGATAGGTGTTGAAGATCTGCTGTTGCTGCTGGTTCGAAAGGGGGAAGTGTCAATTTTTCTAGTACAAAGTTCAAGTCCCATGCTGGCAATGGTGGTTTCCTAGGAGGTTTTACATTCTTAATTCCTCTCAGAAACTGCCTGAGTAGAGGATGCGAAAAGACAGGTGGATCGAAGCTGTATTCTGCAGAAATAGCTGATGCATGTATTTTGATGGAGGAATAGGACAGGCCTGTATGGAAAAGCTCTGCCAAATATTCCAGGATGTTGGCAATGTCTACCTTTGACACATCTTTGCCCCTCTCGGTACTCCAACTGAGAAACCTTTTCCATTTTCCTGCATAGTTCCTTCTTGTTGAGGGTCTGCGGGCCTCAAGGATAATGTCTTTAACCCTTTGGGATAAATCTGGGTTAGTTGCTCTTATGTAATGTTCCAGGCAGTCAGTTGCAGAGTTTTCAGGTTTGGATGCAGGATGTTGTAGTCGCTCTGAGTTAACATCAAGGGAATCAGGGGTAGTGTCCACATTCTCCCCCGGGACATGCTCCTTAGTAATGGGTACCAATGTTGTCTTGGCCAATCTGGAGCTATCAAAATTATCCTTGGACGTTCCTCTTTGATTTTCAATAGCACTTTGTGCATCAAAGGAAGAGGTGGGAATGCATATGCTGTCAGGCCTTTCCAACTGAAGGATAGAGTCCACCTTCCAAGCAAGTGGGTGGTATGTCCTTGTGCAAAATTTCTTGAGCTGGTGATTGAGTGGGGATGCGAATAGGTCTATTTGTGGCAGTCCCCATTTCTTTGTGATGGCCTTGAAGATGTCCGGGTGTAGCATCCATTCGTGAGCATCCGAGGTAGTTCTGCTTAATATGTCTGCTAGGATGTTTTCTTTTCCCGGTACAAAAATTGCTTGTAACTGAATGTTGCAACTCAGAGCCATATTCCATAGGTCCAGGGCCATTCGGCATAGAGGGTATGAATGAGTGCCTCCCTGTTTGTTGATGTACCACATGACAGTGGTGTTGTCTGTCCTTATCAACTGGCCTTCTTGGAGGAATGGTCTGAAATTCTGGATTGCTAGCTGTACTGCCAGCATTTCTTTTTGATTTATGTGCAGGTGCAGCTGCTCTGGAGTCCATAAGCCCTGTATGCACTTGTCCAGCATGTGGGCCCCCCAACCGAGGTCTGAGGCGTCCGTTGTGATGGTTTGGCTTGGTTGAATGCTGTGGAAGGGCAAACCTGGGTTTGACTGGCATGCCTGAGCCCACCATATGAACTCTTGTTTCAGGCATGGAATTAGTGGTATTTCGGTTTCTAAGCTGTGCCTGTGTTGAGACCATAGATTCTTTAGGTACCACTGTAGCTTTCTCATATGTAGTCTGGCATGGGGGACCATGATTATGCAGGATGCCATGAAGCCCAAGGCCTGCAGTACTTTCCTTGCTGTTAGTTTGTTCTGCTTTGTTAATGCCAAGAAGTAGAGAGGAAATTGTTCTTGTTTTTCTGCAGTTAGGAATGCCATCTGTTTTACTGTGTCCAATTCTGCACCTAAGAAGGTTATTGTTTGGGATGGTGTCAGTCTTGACTTTGTTATATTGACTGTGTATCCCAGGGCCTGTAGTAAGCAAATGACTCTTTGTAAGTCTTCTGTTAGCTTGTTTTTGTTGTCCGCTTGTATCAGGCAGTCGTCCAGGTATGGGTAAATTTGGATTCCCTGAAGCCTGCAGTGAGCGATTACTGATGCCAGGCATTTCGTGAACACTCTGGGCGCAGTAGATAAGCCAAAGGGCAATGCTGAGAATTGATAATGCTCTGATCCTGCAAGAAATCTGAGGTATCTTCTGCAATTTGGTCGTATGGGGACGTGCAGGTATGCCTCCTTGAGATCTAGAGTTACCAGCCAATACTCCTTGCCCAGCATGGGAAGAAGTTGCTGTAGGGTCAGCATTTTGAATTTTGGAACAATGATGAATGTGTTTAAAGCGGACAGGTCGAGAATAGGCCTCCAATTTTTCTCTTTTCTTGGTACTAGGAAGAGTCTGGAGTAAAATCCCTTGCCTTGTTCCATAGGTGGTACCTTTTCCACAGCTCTCATCCTTGCTAATTGAGCTATTTGTTTTAGAGCTTCTGTCTTTTGATTTGGTGGTAGATTTGGCATTCCTCTTTTTCCTGGTAAGGTGTGGAAATGAAACCTGTAGCCTTGGTCTATAGTTTGCAAAATCCACTTGTCTCTTGTGATATAGTGCCAGTTTTTTGAAAATAATGCTAACTTTCCGCCTAAGGGTGCTTCTATTTGTTCCCTGGTAGGTGGTGTCAAAACAGAGTCACTGTGATTGACCTGTTGCAGTGGTAGTGGTTGTGTCTGTGCCTCGTTGGTTGTTACCTTGCCACTGGCGTCCCCTATAGGCACCTCCTCTGGATTGATTTCTGCCTCTTGAACGCCTATTCCTGCCTCTCTGAGTTTTAGAGGAGTCTGGAAAGGACCAATTTTTGGAGGGCCAGTTCCTGCTAAACCTTGGAGGCTGAACCTGTAAGAAATCTTTCACTGTTTGTACAGATTTTGCCTTCTCTTCCATTTTCTTCAGTACCTGTTGGGCAGGAGAACCAAATAAACTGACCTTATCCATAGGAGCATCTAATAGCTTTGCTTTAACATGATCCGGCAAGACCTGTTCTTTCAACCATGCATGTCTTCTTATAACTGTGCCAGTCATGGCTGATCTAAATGAAGCCTCCAGTGCATCATAGCCACATTTTAAGGAATGGTTACTAACCTGCTGAATGTTATTCACCATTTCTAGAACATATTTCTTATCTAAAGAATCATCCGAGGACAGTTTCTTAGTTAACTGATCAAGCATAAACTCTTGGTATTGGATCATATGAAACTGACAGTTCAATGCTCTAGCTGAGAGAGTAGCAGAGGTGTATACTTTTTTACCCCATCTCTCTAAGGACCTGGATTGCCTTTCAGAAGGGAGAGGGTTTTTAGCTGAGGTCGAAGCTACTGCCTTAGGTCCCTGGGAAATAGTCTCAGGATCTGCGAAAGGAGCCTTGTATAAATGGTGATGAGTGTCCGGGACCCTGTAGAACCTATCGGGCTTAGCAGGGGCTGGAGGTAAAGTATCAGGAGCAGTGCAAGCATCATTAAATGCATCATCCACAACAGGAAGAACTGGAGGTATAGCTAAAGGCCTATGTTGTGGTAAGTGTAAAAAGGTCCTAAGCCTTTTCCTTGAGTCTGAGAAATCTTGTCCCTGCCATTGGAATTGCTCTATCATGGCATGTAAAGTTTCCCCAAAAGAAAATTCCTCTGGTGGAGAAGCAGAAGGAATCGATTCTTCAGCATCGGAATCTTCATAAGTAGAAAAAGGAGCCTTTGTCTGAATCATCAGAAGAGTCATCTGAGGACACTGGCTCAGGGGGCTCTGCTCTAGGTCTCTTTTCTGGAGGTTGAGAGGCCCTGTCTGGGTGAGATTGGGATCCCCTTATTAAAGAGATGAGATCCTCTGCCAAAGTAAGCATTTGGGAACTAGAACTGGGCCTGTGAGAGGGGGGCTTAACAGGCACAGACTTAGAAGTTTTGGCTGCTTTAGCCCTGGCAAAGGCCTTTATAGACATGGCTGCAGGAGGCCTAGCAGCACCACGTGCTGGGGTAGAAACATCCAAAGGGATGGTGTCCGATAAGTCTTGTGAAACCACAGTAGTAGGTAAAACTTCAGAGGCCGATTCAACTAGGGTAGAAGGGGCCTCGGTAGTAGTCATGGATTCGGCTGAAGATTGAACCGTTTGCTCGGTTTCGGCTGAAACCGAGACACTCGCGGTTTGCTTAACCGTGGTTTCGGCCGAAACCGCGGACCGTGAGTGTCGGTCCTTTTCTTTGAGTTTCTTAACAATTTGCGTAGTCGGAGGATCCGACGGCATTATGTACGCAAAATCTGAGCCGAAAAACTGTTCAGCAAACTCCGACCGACGTCTAAGCGTTCGTCGGTTGAAAGAAGCACAGGCTAAACAAGCTGCTACGTCGTGGTCTGGGCCTAAACAAGGTAAGCAGTAAGAGTGGAAATCTTTATGAGGTATTTGTTTCCCACAAGTTAAACAGTTATTCACTTTTTCTGACATCGGCTGAGGCAAGAAAGAGTCCCCAACGGGGTACTTAGCTTTTTAGAAGTCTTCGAAGTAGTATTCGGTAGTAGTAATCTCTGGATCTGACCGACCGGCACTTGCGAACAGCTTCTGCTTGGGCCACGCGGCAAGAAAGACTGAGGAAAATGGCGTCGGCTGATGCCTTTATACCCGAAGAACTGCAGCTATGACGTCGGGTGAAGTGCGACACCAGCAGAGGCCAGACCAAGACTTTGGAATCCGGACGACCGAAGGGCTGCCTGACGACAGGACAACCCATTTGTAAGGACTGCAGATGCATCCTTGAAGGACATCTGCAATACTGATACCATCCCACTGGTCTCCTTAACCATTCCTGCATTAAATTTTGGTCAACATGAAGTTATTTCAGATGATCTCTGTACTTGATACCATCTATAGACTTTTTACATAAAAAATAGCTTCTGTAATATAACCCTTGTCAAAAAAAAGGTGGTCAATTCAAGGATTTATGCACTTTTTCTAGAACATTTGTATTTTAGGCATTTTTAATTTACCAAAAGTTTCTAGCTAATTATCCCAGCCTCAATCTTATCCTTTAAAAAAATTAAGTCATTCAGAAAAATATTTATTTTGTTTTTAGTCCTTCACAGAATCTAAATCGGCTTTCAGTTAGCAAGTAGCATCCCTCAGTTATCTCATAACGTCCCTATTACGGCTATCAAAACTTGAACTACACTGGCACACCATCTGTACATGCTATCACAATGTCCCTGTTATCACTTAAATTCCAAAGTGCCCAAGTTTCTTCCACAGTTAAATTTGAAAACTTCTTAAAATACTTTGCAACATTTAATTCTCAAATAACCAGTTAGATGATAGGAGAGGATGAAACTGATTCAAGAAATATGAAAGAAAGGAATGAATTACTACAAATCATGTGCCAATATTTTAAACTGGATAACTTGCATATCATGTGATACTAAATCCAGGAGAGAATGCGGCCCTTGTTTAAACATATCTAAAAACATCTGGGTACGGTTTCCACATTCACTGGTACTGATAAATTAAATGACTGAAAGACTTCATAAAGATGAATGACATTCTGTTATAAACAGAAAAATTTTATTACCCTCCCCATTTGGATGCTTTATAGGCTCCAGGTTAGATGCTATTTGATGTTTCACTTCAGATTAAATGCACATTGTTTGCATTTCTTACTCTATTCGGGAGATATATACCCTACAACTGCACAGGTTAAAAAAAATTACACTAATGTATGTGTCCACTAGATGGCAGTAAACCAGTATGATACTACACGGATTCTATTAAGTTGCACTTAAGTAGATTAACTGGGACAGAAACAAAAGTAAGCTGCGTTACTGTTAAACATTTACAAATATTTCATGAGGTTGTATTTTGATTTGCTTTGATCGTATTGCCTCTCTCTTACACCTCTGTCATTATTTTCTATATCTTGTGAATGAAGCTGCAAGACAAGGAAGTATTAGTAGCCATCTAGGTACCTTCCATGTTCAGGTACTGTCCCCTTCACTGTGAGGAACATCTGATGACGCTCCAATAACATACTAACCAAGTCGCAACATGCTGATTTAAACATGACTGGTTAAGGTGATGTTTTGAAATCAATTTGTTAGTAGTGACACAGGTAATGTGATGATGAAAGAAGAACTGATAACACTGTTGTGAAACAGCACTATAGTTTTAAAAGTAATGGTTTTAATAAAGCTGTTTATGGGCGGTTTCAAGTGCTGTCTGGTATTGGTGTTTTTCTTTACAAATTTTCCATTCAATCAACTGGAAACTCGTGCACCTATGTTACTAAATTATATTACATATACACGTACCAACTCCCACACACAATGGATGAGTTAACATGCTTATATGCATGTGGTATGCAGTACTTCTAGATGTTTCAGTCTGCATAAATGCCTCAGTGAAGCAAGACTACATTTACAGTGTTTCTCTATTACTAATTATGTATGTAACATTACAACGGACAGCTTTCACTACCCCCAGGCTTACATTTTTCTCCTGTGAAGTCCCTTCAAAACTGTACTGTCACTACAGTCAAACACTGTTTTCTTCTATCCCATTACTTTATACCTCTCATCATTTTCAGTCAGGTTTTTCATCAAATGACCACTGGTTTCTACAGAACACTGAAAGGACCCACTTCTGAGTGCATTTTAGGCTCCTTACCTTTCTTCTGCACAGTCTTGGTTTCTTACCCCCTCCCCACCCCACAAAGTTTTCTCAGCCATAAAAAAAAAAAAAGCTTTCATTAACTTAGTCCATCTTAATTTAGTAGCACAGTGAAATCTCTTACAATGTTAACAGCTATATGGTAAGAAGCTATGAGGGAGGGAAAGACCATTAAGACTTTAGGAGGAAATTTGTCTATTAAAAGCAACATTTCACAAGGAACAGTTGTGCAAGAAATTACCATAACAGCAGATGTCTGACTGATCATTGTTGCAGCATTAACTGATTGAGATATCCTGCCAAGGACAGCCAGATTTCCAAGACAGCATAGCAAAGATTGGGTGCCCTCCCCTTGTGTTATACATCAAATATACTGCATCACCTCAATCCAACAGAGACAGAAGTACATAAGGGGCATGTGGGTTCAAAGTGCCTCAAGACTTTCTTGCCCCAGACAGAGAAGTAAAGCAGAAACAGAGGCAACTACTACTATATGTACAAGTCAAAGAAGAGGTAGAAAAAATATGTAACTCACCTTGGCTCAATAAAAAAAGTGTAGTGTGTGTGAAACTGCAACAATGGTTAGTCAGACCTACTGTTGTGGTAAGTTCTTACACAGCTGCACTACGTCCTTCCTTGATTATTGTTACCATAGTAACTCATAGGAGATTCCCAAAACCTATCTAAGAAGACAGGTGGCAGGAAACCTGTGCAAGACTATAGATCAAAAGACCTAACACTGAGCTAGCAAAACCTGCTCAAGTTCACATTGATCATGTTGCATTTTGTAAAGATATGAACAAAAGACCAAGTACCTGCTTCAGGAATACCTCTAAAATACAAACCCTTGAAGAAAGCCCTCTGAAGCAGCAGCAACTCTAGTCGAATGTGCTTTAATAGGAGCTAGAAGCTGCTTACCATTAAAGGAATAACAGAAATAAATAGCCTTGGATATCCAATTAGAAACAGTGTGCTTGGAAAAAGGAACACCGTTTCGTCTTGGACAGAAACCGACCTCACTTCCTGATGGACTTTGCTTTGTCCAAGAAAAATCTGAGCTGCCTCTGCACATCCAGGGAATGCAAGATCCTCTCCTCCCCTCACTCAGAGAAAAATAAAAGCAGGCATGTTATTGGTCTAATTCAAGGAGAGTTCATTAACAACCATATGCATTAAAAGGTGGATTACTTCAGTAACCCCCCCCCCCCATCGAGTTGAGAGCAGACATCACGGCATGCAGCTCCAACTCCTGTTTAGCAAAAGTAAAGCTAAAGTACAGTTGTGCACCTACCATAAATGTAGATGTTAGAGTGTATTCACTGTTGCAGTCATTACTCTTGGGTTATCCTGCTGGCAGGCTACCCGCAGTCGGCCAGAATTCCAAACTCTAGGTTGCCTCTTCCCTGACTTCAGTGCGCCAGGGGTATAAACGATGCAGCAGACACCATTTTCTTCTGTTTTTCTTGCCCCAGATGTCAGGTGCCCCAAATAGGCAGGCTGAAAAATATAGCAATAAGAAATGCATTCACAAAAATAACATTTCCATCATCTACAAGCAAATACACCAAAAAGGTTGTATAGGATAGAGAAGTGCAGATAAGTCCCAGCAAAGAGAAGGGGGATGGTGGGTGGGTAACCTGGACTGCAACAGTGAATACACTCGAACATCTACATTTATGGTAGGTACAAAACTGTACTATGTTCATCGTGTTTCACTGCTGCAGTCATTACTCTAGGGTTGAATCCCAAAGCTGAGGATGGGTGGCTGGGCTAAACAGGATTAGGAGATGCTATGAGGCCCTGCAGAACTGCAGTGGCGAAGCCTGCTCTGGACTTAGAGTAGAGACGCAAGTGGTAGTGCTTTGTAAAGGTGTGCACTGAACTCCAAGTTGCAGCCTCTAAGATTTCTTTGGTTGGTACTCCTCTGAGGAAGGCTGCTGAAGTGGCTGCTGCTCTGGTGTAATGAGGCCTAATGCCCTTAGGCACTGATTTGCCATGTTGAGAATAGCAAAAACGGATGCAATGGCCTATCCATTTAGAAATAGTCTGTTTTGAGATAGTCTTTCCTTGTGATCCTGCAGCATATGACACAAAGTTGCTCAGCCTTTCTGAAAGCTTTAGTTCTATCCAAGTAGAAGCGTAACTGCTTGTGTATGTCCAAAAAATGCAGAATTTTCTCACCCTTGTTCTGTGGATTTGGGTAAAAGGTAGGCAAGTGAATGGTTTGATTGAGGGCCACACTGGACACCACCTTAGGCATAAATGTGGGATTTGTCCTCAGAGAAACCCTGTCTGGATGAAAGGTTCCACAGCCATGAGTGCTTGCAACTCCGAGACTCACCTTGCAGAGGTTATGGCTAGGAGCAGAGCTGTTTTCCAGGATAAGAATTTAATATCCGCTGTTGATGTTGGCTCGAAAGGAGGCAGTGTAAGCTTTTACAAAACATAATTGAGGTCCCAGGCCGGAATTGGTGCTCTCCTTGGAGGCCTAATGTTTTTGGCCCCTCTGAAGTACTGCCTTTAAAGGATGAGAAAAGATAGGTGGTTCCATATTGTAATGTGCAGAAATGGCAGAGGCATGAATCTTAACTGATGAGAAAGAAAGGCCTTTGTTCAGCATCTCAGTTAGGTATTTTGTAAAATCTGAGGAATATTTGGTACAGACGTGTCAATGCCTTGTTCCTGGTTCCAAGCACAGAATCTCTTCCATTTTTCTGCATAAGATTTTCTGGTACTGTATTTTCTGGTACTGGGCCTCCTGGCCTCCAAGATTACATCCATAACAACTTTTGAAAGAGGGGTTTTCTGAATGGCTACATTATCCGCCATGCTGCCAGATTTAAGGTCCTGAGTTGGCTGTGCAGGATCTGATTGTTTTGTTGGGTCAGCAAGTGAGAAGTTTGAGGCAACATCCATGCTGGACCTTGAGACAAGCTCTTTAGGATTGGGTACCAGTGCTGGCGTGGCCAGTCTGGTGCAATCAGAATAATTTTTAGCTTCTCTTGTCTGACCTTTAGGAGTACTCTGGGAAGGAGAGACAGAGGAGGAAAAGCATATACTGTTAGATTTTTCCAGCTGAATGATGGGGCGTCCACTTTCCATGCTTGCTTGTGGTAAATTCTTGCACAAAATCTCTGCAATTGACAGTTGTGAGGGGAGGCAAATAGATCTATGTCTGGGCATCCCCATTCCCTTATTAGCTTCCTGAAGACTTGTGGATCCAGTTTCCATTCGTGGGGATCCATGATGTTTCTGCTTAGTCTGCCAGAGTATTTGTTTTTCCTGGCAGGAATTGTGCTTGCAGGTGAACTTGAAAAGCCAATGCTGTGTCCCATAAGGTCATTGCTTGTCTGCAGAGGGGGTAAAAATGAGTACCTCCTTGCTTGTTTATGTACCACATGACCGTAGTGTTGTCTGTCTTTATCAGTAATTGTCCTGGATGAAGCAGGCCCTTGAAAGCTGTCAGGGCATTTTGAACAGCTAGCATCTCTTTTTGATTGATGTGAAGATGCATCTCGTTTGCAGGCCATGTGCCCTGAATACATTTTCCTGCCATATGGGCCCCCCAGGCATAATCTGATGCATCCGTTGTCAGTGTCTGTCTGGCTGTGGGTAAACTGAATGGCAGACCCTTGTTGTGGTGACAGGCTTCTGCCCACCATCGAAACTCCTGTTGTAGGCAGGGAATGAGTGCAATTACTGTGTCTCCAGGCTGTGGCAATGCTGAGTCCAAACACATTTCAGATACCATTGTAGCTTCCTCATATGCAGTCTAGCATATGGAATTAGTAGAATGCAGGATGCCATGAAACCAAAGGCCTGCAGGATTTTCCTTGCAGAAAAGTGGGGTTTTGTTGCCAATTTCTTGAAGTGGACAGTTGTTTTTGCTTGTCTGGCGTGAGATAAGCCATCTGGGCAGTTGTATTTAAGCTTGCACCCAGGAATATTATCTCTTGACAGGGTACTAGTTTTGATTTCTTTCGTTTACTGTGTACCCTAAGCCAATTAGTAATCTTTTTACAAATGCCAGATGCTATAGAAGAGTGTCTTTGTTCTCTGCTTGAATTAGGCAGTCGTCCAAGTAGGGATATATTTGAATTCCTTTTTGTCTGCAAAACGCAATTACTGGTGCCAAGTATTTTGTAAAGACCCTGGGTGCAGTAGATAAGCCAAAGGGCAGTGCAGAGAATTGGTAATGCATTGAGCCAGCTATGAATCTGAGGCATCTTCTGCAAGATTGTCTGACTGGGACATGCAGGTATGCCTCTTTTAGGTCCAAAGTTACGAACCAAGCCCTCTTGCCCAGCATGGGCAGTAGCTGCTAAAGAGTCAACATCTTGAATTTTGGAACTTCCAGAAAAGTATTTAGTATAGATAGGTTCAGAATTGATCTCCAGGTTTTGCCATTCCTGGGTACTAGGAAAAGTCTGGAGTAAAATCCTTGCCCCTGCTCTTGTGGTGGTACTTGCTGAATGGCCCTCATGACCATGAGGGCTGTAATTTGTTTTTGGGCCTCTGCCCATCGATTGTGTGGCAGGTCTGGCATGCCCTTTGACCTTGGTAGAGTGTGAAAATGGAACCTGTAGCCTTGGGACACTATGTTCAGAACCCATTTGTCTTGGGTAACCATTTGCCAATTTGATGAAAAAACTGCTAGTTTTCCCCCTAAGGGGGCCATCAAAAGAAAACTGCTTGGAATTGGTAGAGGAAAGTCATTGGGACTGTTTCCTGTAAGGCTGTGATTTGTCTTCTCCGCTTTTGGAGGTAGGAGCTCCCCATTGTTTAGGTCTGTATGAGCCTTGGGGCCAAGATCTGCCTCCGGGACGTCTGTATCTGCCTCTTTGTGGTCTTTCTGAGACTGGAAAGGACCAATTTTTAGAAGGCCAGTTCCTGCTAAACCTGGGTGGCTGTACCTGTAAGAAATCCTTGACTGTCTGCATGGATTTTGCTTTATCCTCCATTTTTTTCAACACCTCTTCTGCTTTAGTATCTAACAAAGTATCATGCTGTAATGGTGCATCTAATAACTTTGCTTTAACATGATCAGGCAGATTTTGTTCCTTTAACCAAGCATGCCTTCTAATAACAAAACCTGTAACAGCGGCCCTGCAAAATGCCTCCTGTAAAGTATGCTTTCCCACTTGTTCAGCTGCATGCAATAAGTCCTGCAATTCCTTGTTCTCTGAACATTCAGTATTTGTCAACATTTTTTGTTTAAGTAGTGACATTAAATATTGCTGATATTTAAGCATATGAAACTGACAATTTAAAGCCCTTACAGCCAGGGTGGCAGAAGTATAAACTTTTTTTCCCCATCTGTCTAGAGCCCTAGAATCCCTATCAGAGGGGACAGGGTTTTTTTGCAGTGGAAGCTTTAACCCCCTTGGGACCCCGAGATATAGTTTCTGGGTCTGCTGCGGTGCTTTTATATTGGAATTTATGAGAATCCGGGACCCTGTATAGTATCTGTCTGGCTTAGCAGGTGCAGGGGGTAGAGAGTCAGGGGACAGTCTGGACTCTGAAAATACATCTACAATGTCTAGAACAGGTGGACTAGCAAGGGGTCTATGCTGAGGAAGAAGCAGGAAGTCTCTGAGCCTTTTCTTAGACTCAGAATAATATTGGCTCTCCCAGTGGAAATGCCCCCTCATACTATGCAGTGCTTCCCCAAAAGAATAGTCCTCAGGAGGAGAGGCTGAAGGAATGGATTCTTCAGCATCAGAATCCTCATAGGGAAGCATGGAGTAATCCTGTTCAGAAGAGGAATCAGAGGAAATAGAAACCTGATCAGAAGAATCATACTCTGTCTCTTGCCTAGGCCTCTTATCAGGAGGGGGATGGGAGCCCCTGATCAAAATAATTAGGTCTTCGGCCATTTTGAGCATCTGTTTTTTAGGCATGGAAGTCTGAATGGGAGAATGCTGTACTTGTTTCTTTGTCTTTAGTGCTTTAATCTTGATCTTTGAAGCTGAAGATGGCTTAAAGTACAGTTTTGTACCTACCATAAATGTAGATGTTAGAGTGTATACACTGCTGCAGTCATTACACTTGGGTCATCCTGCCGTCTGGAGGTTCCCCAGTCGGCCTGAGTTCCAAAGTCTTGGTCCGGCGTCAGTTGCTGTCGCCTCCTCCCTGACGTCAGTGCGACAGGGGTACATAAGATGCAGCCGACGCCACTTTCTTCAGTTTTCCTTACCCCAGATGTCAGGTGCCTCTAAATAGGTAGGCAATTCCAATTGCTAATACAACATACATAAGAAAAGCAGAAAACAACTTACAGCTACCAGCAAATACTCCCCATAGGTAGTAAGGGTAGAAGACATAGGTACGTACCAGCTAGTAACGGGGGAAGGAGGGAGGGAGGGTAACCTGGACTGCAGCAGTGTATACACTCGAACATCTACATTTATGGTAGGTACAAAACTGTACTATGCTCATCGTGTTACACTGCTGCAGTCATTACACTTGGGTAGAATCCCAAAGCTGAGGAAGGGTGGCTGGTTCTATAAGGCATTAGGGGTGGCTATAAGGCCCTGCAGCACTGCAGTGGTGAAGCCAGCTCTGGCTTTAGAGTATAGAGGCAGATGGTAATGCTTGGTGAAGGTATGTACAGAGCTCTAAGTTGCTGCTTCCAAAATATCCTTGGTAGGTACTCCCCTGATGTAGGCAGTTGAAGTGGCTGTTGCCCTTGTGGAGTGAGATCTAATGCTGCTAGGTACAGGTTTTCCATGGCATGTGTAGCAGAAACGTAAACAATGTCTTATCCATTTTGAAATAGTCTGTTTTGAAATGGCTTTTTACTGTGTTCCTGCAGCATATGCTACCAATAATTCCTCAGATTTTCTGAAAGCTTTGGTTTTGTCCAAGTAGAAGCGTAACTGCCTGTGAATGTCCAAAGAGTGCAGTAGTCTCTCCCCTTTATTCTGGGGTTTAGGATAAAAAGTTAGCAGGTGAAAAGTTTGGTTTAGAGCCACACTGGATACCACCTTTGGCATAAACGTAGGGTTAGTTCTTAAAGACACCCTGTCCTGGTGGAAAATGAGGAAAGGTTCCACTGCCATTAGTGCCTGTAATTCTGAAACTTTGTGCTGATGTTATTGCCAGGAGCAGAGCAGTTTTCCTAGATATATATTTTAATTCTGCTGTGTTGGCTGGCTCAAAAGGAGGTAAAGTTAGCTTCTCCAAAACAAAGTTGAGGTCCCAAGTTGGAGTAGGCGCTCTACGGGGCAGTCATATTTTTAGCCCCTCTGAGGTACTGTTTTAACAGAGGATTAGAGAAAATTGGTGGATCCGTGTTGTAATGAGCAGAGATGGCAAAGGCGTGGATCTTGATGGATGAGAAGGAGAGTCCTTTGTCCAGCATCTCAGTTAAGTATTGTAGTATCTGAGGAATGTTTGGGACAAGAGGGTCAAGGCTGTGATTTTGGTTCCAGCCACAGAATCTCTTCCATTTATCCAAATAGGCTTTCCTGGTACTAAGCCTTCTGGCCTCCAGAATGATATCCATAACAGCTTTGGAGAGAGGCATTGCTTGCTTGACTAAGGAATCTTCCATGCAGCTAGGTTTAAGGTCTTTAGCTGGCTGTGTAGTATTTGTTTGTTGTGCTGTGAGCAGATGTTGGATTTCAGGCAAAATCCAGGGTGGTTCTTGTGCTTATCTCCTTAAGATTGGGTACCAGTGCTGGCGTGGCCAGTCTGGTGCAATCAGGATCATCTTTGGCTCTTCCTGCCTGGCTTTTATGAGTACCTTTGGCAGGAGAGGTAGTGGTGGGAAAGTGTATACTTGTAGGTTCTCCCAGCTGAATGAGAGGGCATCCACTTGCCATGCTAGTGGATGGCAACTCCTTGTGCAGAATTTTTGTAGCTGGTAATTTATAGGGGATGCAAACAGATCTATGTCCGGGCTCCACAATTTCTGTGTTATCATTCTGAATATTTGAGGATTCAACTCCCATTCGTGGGGATCCATGATGTTTCTGCTTAAATAGTCTGCCAGTGTATTTTTCTCTCCTGGCAGGAATTGTGCTTGCAGATTAACTTGAAGGTTTATAGCTGTGTTCCACAAGGTCATAGCTTGTCTGCATAAGGGGTAGGAGTGAGTGCCCCCTTGCTTGTTTATGTACCTCATAACTGTGGTGTTGCCTGTCTTTAGTAGCAGTTGTCCTGGATGCAGCAGGTCCTTGAAAGCTGTAAGTGCATTTTGTACAGCTAGCATCTCTTTTTGATTGATGAGAAGATGCCTTTGTTCTACGGGCCACGTGCCCTGAATACATTTGCCTGCCATGTGTGCTCCCCAGGCGTAATCCGATATATCTGTTGTCAGTGTTTGCTTGGCTGTGGGCTGTGTAAAAGGCTGTCCCTTGTTGAGGTGACAAGCTTGAGCCCACCACAAACTCCTGTTGAAGGCAAGGGATTAGTGGTATAACTTTTTCCAAACTTTGACAGTGTTGAGACCATACATTCTTTAGGTACCATTGTAGTTTCCTCATATGCAGTCTGGCATATGGAATTAGTAGTATGCAGGATGCCATGTAACCCAAGGCCTGCAGAATTTTTCTTGCAGGGAGTTGGGTCTTTGTTGCCATCAATTGAAAGTATTGAGTGAGTTGTCCTTGTTTGTCTGGCATGAGATAAGCCATCTGGGCCATTGTGTTCAAGCTGGCACCCAGGAATATAATCTCTTGTGAGGGCACTAGTTTTGATTTCTTTTCGTTTACTGTGTACCCCAGACAACTTAACTTTTTTACAAACGCCAGATGCTTTAGAAGAATGTCCTTGTTCTCTGCTTGAATCAGGTAGTCATCCAGGTATGGATAAATTTGAATTCCTTTCTGTCTGCAAAATGCAATTACTGGTGCCAGGCACTTTGTGAAGACCCTGGGCGCAGTAGATAAGCCAAATGGCAGTGCAGAGAATTGGAAGTGCATTGAACCAGCTATGAATCTGAGGTATCTTCTGCAGTTCTGTCTGATAGGGACATGCAGGTATGAATCTTTAAGGTCCAAAGTCACGAGCCAAGCTTTCTTGCCCAGCATGGGAAGAAGCTGCTGTAATGTCAACATTTTGAATTTCGGAACATCCAGGTAAGTGTTTAGAGATGAAAGATCCAGAATGGGCCTCCAGGCTTTGTCCTTTCTGGGTACCAGAAAGAGTCTTGAGTAAATTGTCCTTGCTCCTGTGATGGTACCTTCTGAATAGCTCTCATATCCATGAATGCTGTAGTTTGTTTTTGAGCCTCTGCCCATTGATTTTGTGGCAGATTTGGCATTCCTTTTAACCTTGGCAGAGTGTGAAAGTGGAACCTGTAACCTTAAAACACAATGTTGAGAACCCATTTGTCCATGGCGATCATTTGCCAATTGTGGTAGAAGAGTGCCAGTTTTCCACCCAAGGCGGCTGCCAAGAAGGATTTGTTTGGCAGCTGTAGTGTGAAGTCATTGGAGCTGCTTTTTATATGGTTGGGGCCTGTCTTCCCCTTCTTTCTGGCCTGATGCAACCCATTGCCGAGGTCTGTAAGGACCTTGTGTTTGACCTCTACCTCTTGGACGTCTGTATCTTCCCCTTTGAGGTCTGTCTGTAATTGAATAATGATGAATGTAATAATTATTTAATGAATTAATTGATGAGAATATAAAAAGGTGTGTATATGGTTAGTGTTCCACTGAAAGCAAATTGCCGAGGTACCAGAACGCAAGTTTTCGTATGGATTAAAGGAATCTTCTTTTTCACTTCACCTTTTTGCCTCTTTATTTGGTGTTTTTTTTGAGGATTTATGGCACTCTTTTTATCATGGAAAGTTCTGAAGGAGGTCGAACTGGTGAGAACTTATCATTTGCTGAATTGTTGAAAGAGAGGGAACGTAAATGTGCTGCTTCTGACTTGTGGTCAGTGAATGAATCACATTTGGAAGAGTTTGTTCGTTTGGAACGGCTAATGTCAAAAGAAATGACAATTTTTTACGATTCAAAATTACTGGAAAAGTATGTAGCCTTAAGTATTACCCCTAGAGGTTTGCGCATAGACAAACTACCAGCAGGTGTCTTTAATGAGGATGAAAATGACTCGTTGTTGGAATGGAGACAGGCGGCACAAGAGTGTTGCTTAAATTGGTTAAAAATCCTCATTAAAAAGAATCAATGAGCTACCGAAATTTTGCATGCAAAAATTACTTCTTTACAGCAAGAATTGGCCAGCAGAACTTCATCTACAGTCTTTCAAATGAATTTTAAGAACATTAATGAAAAGTTAGTTAAGGTGGAAAAAGATGTCATGGCTAAGAAGAAATCCAAGCTTAATCGGGACATTAAGGATTATGAGAAAAACGAAGTCTATAATTGGCCACGGAGGGGGTGTCGCTTTCCTCGGAAGTATCAGAAACGCTCAACAAGAAGTGAGGAGGTGTCGTCATGTTCTTCAGTTGAAACGGGCTCAAGTCGTAACAGCGTTTCTTGAGAACATTGCGGTGGAAGGGCCAAATGGAGTTGCAGAAAGTCGGAAAGGTGAACAAAGTAATCGTAAGTTTTACCCTAATGTACAGACTAGATCTGGAAGAAATCAGGGTAAAACGATGCATACATCTAACGCTCTGTCAAAAAAATTAAAAGTAAGTTTTTCAAGCCCATTAGAACTAAGGGCATTGTCTGATTGCAATCGTTTGGCCGATGATTGATGCGAGACTTGTTTTGAGACTTTTTTAGACAATAACACAATTGTATCTGAAAATGTTATTGATGGTTCTGTTGATGTTACTGCTGGTACTGCTAATTTTATTGACAATAACTTGAATGTAGTTAATCTTTCTGAGGTTTGTCTGTCTGATGATGCTCTCAGTGTTTTGTCAAAAGGTACAAAGTTTGTACCTACTAAATTGCCTTTGCTTGCGGACTTATTAGTGGATGTTAAAAAAATTGTCCGAAAGCTTAATCTAAAAGTATATTTTGCTGAACGTCAGAAGTGTCTTCAGATTAAGGACAATGGCGCACCAGATGAATTAATGAACTTGAGTGCATATGATTACGATAAAACGATGTCAAATGAATATGATGATAGATATGATGAGGTTGTTTCTGGGGAAGGTATTAACCCTTGTGTGGTAGATGGTTTTGGGGGGGGGGGGTTATGGTCATATTGATGTTCCGTGTTTTTCTAATAATAGTACTTTTATTCCTCCCAAATGTTCGCTGTCTATTAATGTATTTGAACATGTTGTATGTTCTTGCTTTGAGAAAGCATACAAAGAATTTTGTAGAATAAACAAAACATTCAATTTGAAGAAATCTGAATGGATGGCTCTTAAAGGAGCCAAGGACAAAATTAGATAAGATAACTATTAAACCAGCTAACAAAGGGGGTAATTGGGTAGTAATGGACACTGAGAAATATAATGTATTACCACTTTATTGGAAAAAGACACATATGTTAAGTTGAACTATAACCCCTTGAAGCAGTATTGTGATGAGCTCACTGAATTATTAGAAAAGGGAGAAAGGTTGGGCTTTTTTACTAGTAAGGGCATCAAACATTTAACTGTCATGGAACCCCGTCACCCATACATCTATATAATTCCTAAAATTCATAAGAATCTGACTAGTCCACCCAGGAGGCCTATAATTTCTGGTATAGGCTCCTATGTTGAAAGGGTGAACAAATTTTTGGACTTCCATTTTAAAAAGTATTTGCCCAAAGTGTGCTCGCATGCAAGAAATACCCAGGATGTATGTCAAGCATTATGTGGGGTGGAATGGAAACAGGATTATTATTGGGCAACAGTAGATGTCTCATCCTTATATACTAATATTAATAAGAGATGGGGTTTAGAAGCAATGCAGAACATGATGGGTGAAGGACCTCGTACTATGTTCTTGCTATGTTTATTAGAATTCAGCCTTACACAATTATTTTATGTGGAATAAAGAATTTTTTCTACAGGTTAAAGGAACGGCTATGGGTGCAGCTTTTGCACCCACTTATGCTGTTATATATATGGGCAAATTTTTTTGTGAACAATGTTGTCTTTTATAGACGTTACATTGATAATCTTATTTTTATTTGTAAGGGTGAAATATCTTTGAACAGTTTATGATACATCTGAATGAAAACACACATGGGTTAAAATTCATTGCACAAAGTTCGTTACAGAATATTTCATTTTTGGATGTGGAATTTTATGTAGGGAAGGATAATTTGACACAACATAAACCATTTAGGAAATTACAGCGGTGAACAATTTTTTTTACATGCCAGCAGCATGCATCCACCCCATTTGATTACGGCATTACCAGAAGGGGAATTTAAAAGAATTTTAAAGAATACTTCTGATCCTGAGTTATGGGAAGGAGTCTGTGATGAAATTCTCACTAGACTCGTATCAAGAGGGTATGATAGTGTGGTACTCTCAGCTATTAGGAATAGGTTGTGTAGAACTACAGTTTTTGGAAGGGGTAGATATTATGAGGAGTGTCCCCATTCGTTGGTTGCATTGACACAAGATAAGATATTTTTTGTTTCTAGATTTTCTAATTTTTCAATTGTGGGGGAAAAAATTCTGAAAGAATTTTGGCATGTTGTTTGTGACTACCTAAATGTAGGTCATTTGTTTCCTAGACATATGACATTTTCTTACAGTAGATATTACAATTGAAAAGAATTGTTGAACAAATAATTGGAATATTCTACTGATGCGAATGTTGGCATGCATTGTTGTGGGCGCTGTTTGGTATGTGAGAGGGTAAAGAACATGCATGGAATGAAAATAAATGGCAAAAAATATCTGGCATTTGAGAAATTTGACTGTCATCTGGGGTGGCATATATTTTAGGATGCGATTGTAACATGCCTTTATGGTATATCGGACAGACTACCAGGAGGGTTAAAGTGCGTATTTTGGAGCACTTAGGGGACATTAGGAGGAGAAATATGGAAAGTCCAGTAGCTTCTCATTTTATCAATGTAAATAATGGGAACATTGATGTTTTTTCATTTAGTGTATTGGCTAGGCCCCATTTATGTGTAGGGAATTTTAAGACTGCATTAAGCAGGTTAGAACACAGAATGATCTTAGGATACCATACACTGCATCCCAGAGGAATGAATTTAGAGAGTGGACTTGTAGTAATTTTGGATTAGTTTATGTTATATTTATGAAATTTGAATGCATTTATATGTATTTAAATGCTTTATGCATTTAATTGTTGCAACACACATTTGGTAAATAATGAGTTTGTTTTTTTCATATAAAATGTTATTATTTATGAAATTACAGTTAGATGAATTTATTAGCATTTATAGTTATTTAGTTTAGCAGCACACAATAGTAGGCATGTAAATTGTGTTTGAATGAAATATGTTTAAAGTGCATCTGAAGCATTAATTGAATAATGATGAATGTAATAATTATTTAATGAATTAATTGATGAGAATATAAAAAGAAGATATGAGTATACGGTTAGTGTTCCACTGAAGGCGAATTGCTGAGGTACCAGAACGCAAGTTTTCGTATGGATTAAAGGAATCTTCTTTTTCACTTCACCTTTTTGCCTCTTTCTTTGGTGTTTTTTGAGGATTTGTGGCACTCTGTGGTTTTTATCATGTAATTGGAAAGGACCAATTCTTAGTTGGTCAGTTTCTGCTAAATCTAGGAGGCTGAACCTGTAAGAAATCCTTCACCATTTGCATAGATTTTGCCTTATCCTCCATTTTCTTTAATACCTCTTCTGCCTTAACTCCAAATAACACATCTTGCTGCAAAGGTGCATCCAATAATTTTGCTTTAACATGATCTGGTAACGTATGTTCTTTTAACCAAGCATGTCTTCTAATGACAGAGCCTGTAACTGCTGCTCTGCAGGAGGCCTCTAGAGAATCAAAACCACATTGCAAAGTATGCTTTCCCACTTGTTCAGCTGCATGCAATAAATCCTGCATTTCTTTAAAATTAGGAGGATCTGATTCTGGAAGCATTTTTTGATTTAACTGAGACAGTAAAAACTGCTGATATTTTAGCATGTGAAACTGGCAATTTACGGCTCGCATTGCTAAAGTTGCAGACGTATATACTTTCTTTCCCCATCTGTCTAATGCTCTGGAATCTCTGTCAGAGGGAACTGGATTCTTGGCTGATGAGGCCTTAACTCCTTTGGGTCCCTGAGAAATACTTTCAGGGTCAGCTACAGGGCTTTTATATAGAAATTTATGTGAGTCAGGGACTCTGTAGTATCTGTCAGGTTTAACAGGGGCTGGAGGTAAGGTATCAGGATTTAAGCTGGATTCAGTATACACATCATCTACAATATCTAACACTGGCGGAATAGCAAGGGGTCTGTGTTGAGGTAATAAAAGGAAGTCTCTCTGAGCCTTTTCTTGGATTCTGAGTAATCCTGGCCTTCTCAGTGGAAATGCTCCCTCATGGTATGTAGGGCTTCCCGAAAGGAGTAGTCCTCAGGCGGTGAGGCTGATGGAATTGATTCCTCAGCATCAGAATCCTCATAAGGGGGTAAAGAGTATCCTAGGTCTGAGGATGAATCAGAAGAGATGGACACCTGGTCGGATGAGTCACAGTCTGCATCCTGTCTAGGCCTTTTATCAGGAGGGGGGATGGGAACCCTGATCAGAGTGATTAGGTCTTCGGCCATTTTGAACATTTGTTTCTTAGGCATGGAGGCCTGTCCTGGAGAATGCTGCACTTGTTTCTTTGACTTTAAAGAAGGCTTAGACTTAGCTGAGGGTTTAATGCTCAACTGAGTAGGTCTGAAGACACCCTCTGTAGCTGTGGGTTGCTCAGCTACTCCGGATCCCTCTGAAAGGTTAGTCTCAGAAGGCTGAAGAACTTGTGTATCCGAAAGCCCAGCCATCTCCACGTGGGAGTCAGAGGCGGCTTGTGGTTCTACAGAAGCGGTCATCAGGGGCTGCGAAGGCGCCTCGCTGAAAACTGGAGAACCAGCGACTGGCCTAGAAGAGGTGTCGTAGTCAGTTTTTGGCCTCGGATGCCTATCCTTGTCTTTGTGCTTTTTGTGTATTCCGGTCGGAAGTTCCGACGGCATGGTATAATTGAATTTTCTACCAAAATAATGTCGAGCAAAATCAAACCTACGTTTAATAGTGCGCTTGTTAAACCTAGCACAAATCCGACAACCAGTGACGTCGTAGTCAGGGCCTAGGCATGGGATACAATAGGAATGGAAATCCTTATGAGGTATTTGCTTCCCACAAGAAATACAGTTATTAACTTTTACTGACATCAGTCTGAGGCAAGAAAAAGTTTCCCCAATGGGGTACTTAGCTTTGTAGAAGACTTCGGTTCTGGATTCGGAATGAAAATCTCAGGAGACAGCCGACCGGCACTTGCCAACTGCTTTTGCTTCGGGCACCACGTGGCAAGAAAGACTGAAGAAAGTGGCGTCGGCTGCATCTTTTATACCCCTGGCGCACTGACATCAGGGAAGAGGCGACAGCAACAGACGCCGGACCTAGACTTTGGAATTCTGTCCGACTGCGGGTAGCCTGCCAGCAGGATAACCCAAGAGTAATGACTGCAACAGTGAAACACAATGAACATCACCATTATTTTATAAGTAAAAAAAAAAAAAACTTTACATACGCAGAAGTCTCAAAAGAAAGGCAACCATTTCCAGAATGCAGTTCCAAAGTCCCAAGAAAGATGGGACAGCAGTTCTTGGTGGTCTGATATGTAGGATGCCCTTTAAAAAACTGTTACACCTCAAAAACAAGTGAAAGTGGTGGACCTAAAGGTAGGCAAACAGCAATGGCTGTCAGATGTGCTTTAACATAAAAAAAATGTCAGCCCAGCACTGAGCAGCTCACACAAATATGTCAGAACATTTGGAATACCCTTTTAATAAAGGTTCCAATTCTTTTTTCAGCAAGAAAGGGAAAATCTCTTCCATTCTGAGACACAAGATTGCCCTGTATATTTTGCTTTCTATCCTCCTTTAAAATCTTGAGCACATCCTCAGAATTTTTCAGTTCCTTTCAGACATCAATTTTCTATCAGAGACTCAGATTCAAAGTCTGTAACGTGGGGACAATTAAACAACCTTTGATATGTGCTAGCAAGTCCATCCTGTAAAGAAACATGAGATGACTGCCCCTGACCAAATGAAAGAAGGGGAAAACAAATGTTATATACTTACCATAATAGATCTGTGTTATCCACTTACATATGGTTCAAGCTGTGGGTTATTAGATCAGACTGAGTCTTTCTCTGAAAAGGGACTGCTTTAGATCAGAGTGCCACCTCCTCTACCCACAATACACTGCTCAGCCCATCCACTTCAGATCAAGTTTACCTCTCACACAGCTCTAAGAATGTACAAAAACAACTCAAGGAGTTAAAGGACCCGAAGAGGGAACCCCAAAGGCCAGGTTGCCTGCTCAAATGGAAAGCAGCCTGCAAAAATGATGAGGTCCGGAAGGAGGGATGGTTGAACTGGATTGAAACAGACAGCACTGATCCACCATTATAGCAAACATAAACCTTTGTATCAGATACTGTCTTTTCTGTCCGTCTTCAACCTCTGGCACAGAGTCTCCAGCCACATATCACCACAGAGAGCTAGAAGAGAACATTTTGCATAATGGTGTAACCATTAAAGAGGCACTGGACCGACTGTACATCCAATTTGTAATGGGGGACAAAGTATGAGTACTACCCCAAATAGCAGCTGCACAAGTGCCATCAACAGAGGCTCTGGAGAGAAAAAACAGTAGAGAGCGCAACTGCTCTGGTAGAATGGTGTTTAGGTCTTGCACATAGCCTTCTTCCCAAGTTGTACATAAAAGAAAGCGATGAGGAAGTCATTTGGATACTAGCCTGCCCACCTTGCCCTTGGAAAAGGAAACAGAGCTGCTCTATTTCTAAACACTTTGGTTCAGTCCAGATAGAATCTCAGCTGTCTACAAACATCCAGACAATGCAGCAAATAATCACCCTCATTACCAAAGTTCAGAAAGAACACAGGTAATGAGTAAGTTGGTTTAAAGTAAGCTCAGTGGCTACCTTGGGCAAAAAGTAATTAGTCCTG
This sequence comes from Protopterus annectens, assembly GCF_019279795.1. Lineage (NCBI taxonomy): Eukaryota > Metazoa > Chordata > Ceratodontiformes > Protopteridae > Protopterus > Protopterus annectens. The sequence goes on from NC_056737.1 coordinate 230,472,209, forward strand.
AAGGGTAAACCCTGTCCTTACGAAAAATAAGGATGATGCATGCAGCTCACTGACTCATTTAGGTGATATAATAACCACAAAGAAGACATCTTTCCAAAATTTCATCTTCAAGAAATGGTGTCCAAAAATTCAGCAGGACTACCTAAAACCTGGAGCATCAACAGCAAATCCCAAGGAGGGACAGTATCTCAAATTGGAGGTCATAAGAACACAGTCCTCAAGAAAGCTTTACAGATCTTAAGGGCAGTTAAAGGAGTGTTCCCTCTCTGCCAATGTGAAAACTAGAAATATCAGTAAGCTGCACCTTTTAACAGAATATCTCAAACCAGATTGAGAGATTAGCAAGGAAATCCAGAATAGCATCAAGTGGGGCTGAAAAAGAGTATAGACCCTTAGACAAAGTGTAAACTGCAAAGCATTTCAATTTATTAGCACAGATCTTCCTTGTAGAAGGTTTCTGAGAAGATGAAGTATTGACAGCTATGTCAGATAGCTTGGGATTCCTGGCCATCATGGGAACTGCAATGTGGTTAAATGGAGGGTATGAAGACTAGGCAAAGAAATCCCCACTGGATAGGAAATTAGCCCCGGAATAGGGTCAAGCACCCAGGGTGGGTGCTGGAGGCGAGGCCACAGAAAAGGAAAACAGACTTGTCCGGGCCAGAACAGGGCAATGAGAATTACAGTGACTCTGCAATGGGCTGCCTTCTGAAGAAATTGTACTATGAGGGGAGTTGGCAGGTAAGAACACAGGAGATCCAAGGGCCAAGTATAGAGAGGAGAAACAGGGCACAAAAACTGCTGCACTTCGTATTAGATGGAGTGGCAAACAGGTCACAGAAAGGGGTGGCCTAGTGTGTGTGTGTGTGTGTGTGTGTGTGTGTGTGGGGGGGGGGGGTCAACTGTATTCCACTGAAGTACCTGATTGGTCCCCCCTCACATCAGGTGTTCTCCAGCTACTTTAGCCTTATTTCAAGCCAAAGTCACTGCAATACTGCCTATTACTGTTAACACACACCTAAGTTAATTGCAATCTAGCAGCTTGTGTTACTGTCTTCAAAATTATCAGGACTTGTCTTGCTTGTTTTTCTTGTACTTACTTCACCATGGGCCAAACCCACTCCATTCAGCCTTCCTACACTCGGGCTTCACTCCACTCCCAGTTCCCACCCACCCCCACTACATCTCAACGTATACTTCACTTACTTTGCCTCCTCTACTCATCCTACTATTATGTGCCTAACTGCATTTTTCAGTCACAAACTGTTTTCATTGTACTATCTCTACCCACGTCTGCTCTGAATTCCTTCTCAAATCTCACTCTGTTCCCTCCCCATCAGAATCTACCTATTTCTCCACACCATCACTGCTCTTTACCTCACCATAAGATTTTTTTTACAACACTAAGCATGCTGTTTTCCCCTCTTGTATCACCTTATTCATCCTCCTCCACTCATTCCTAACATCCCTACCAGTAGTAATCATAAATAAGCACACTTCAGCCATTACTTCATCCTCACCTATCAACTATCTTCCCAGTAGCTAACTCCCTTCCACTGCTGTAACACTAAAATACTAAAATGTCAGTCCCAGTGTCAAGGTAATCCTTTTACCCATCTCTGCTAAAAATGCCATAAAGTACAGTTTTGTACACTTACCATAACTGTAGATGTTCAAGTGCATTCACTGTTGCAGTCATTACACTTGGGGTTATCCTGCTGGCAGGCTACCCCTCAGTCGGCCTGAAATCCAAAGTCTAGGTCCGGCGTCGGTTGCTGTCGTCTCCACCCTGATGTCAGTGTGTCAGGGGTATAAAAAATGCAGCAGACGCCATTTTCTTCAGTTTTTCTTGCCCCAGATGTCAGGTGCCCCCAAAAGGGTAGGCTAAAAAATATGCCAATAAAACATGCATGCACCAAAATAGGTTACAACAAACTACAAGCAAATACACCACATAGGTTGTATAGAGTAGAGAAGTGCAGATAAGTTCCAGCAAAGATATAGGGGGTGGTGGGTGGGTAACCTGGACTGCAACAGTGAATACACTCAAACATCTACATTTATGGTAAGTGTACACAACTGTACTATGTTCTTCATGTTTCACTGTTGCAGTCATTACACTTGGGTTGAATCCCAAAGCTATGGCTGGGAGGCTGGAGCTAATATAGCATTAGGAGCGGCTATGAGGCCCTGCAGGACTGCAGTGGCAAAGCCTGCCCTAGATTTAGAGTAGACTGGTAAATGATGGTGCTTTGTAAAAGGTGTGCATTAAACTCCAGGTAGCAGCCTCTAAAATGTCTTTGGTTGGTACTCACCTGAGGAAGGCTGCTGCTCTGGTTGAATGTGGCCTGATGCCCTTAGGCACTGGCTTGCCATGTTGTGAATAGCAGAAATGAAATCAGTGGCCTATCCACTTAGAAATGGTCTGCTTTGAGATGGCCTTTCCTTGTGATCCTGCAGCATATGCCACTAGTTGTTGCTCTGTGTTTCTGAAAGCTTTGGTTCTGTTCAAGTAGAAGCGTAGCTGTCTGTGTATGTCCAAAGAGTGCAGAATTCTCTCCCCTTTATTCTGTGGGTTTGGATAAAAAGTAGGCAGATGAATAGCTTGGTTAAGAGCCATACTGGACACTACCTTAGGCATAAATGTTGCGTTTGTCCTCAAAAAACCCCTGTCTGGATAAAAAAATGATAAAAGGATCCACAGTCATGAGTGCCTGTATGAGACTCGTCTTGCAGAGGTTATTGCTAGGAGCAGAGCTGTTTTCCAAGATAAAAATTTTATATCAGCAGTAGCGGATGGCTCAAAAGGAGGGAGGGTGAGTTTTTCCAAGACATAATTGAGGTCCCATGCAGGTATTGGTGATCTCCTTGTAGGCCTTAAGTTTTTGGCTCCTCTGAGGTACTGCCTTAATAAAGGATGCGAAAAGATTGGTGGCTCTGTATTGTAATGAGCCGAAATTTCACAGGCATGAATTTTAATTGATGAAAAGGATAGGCCTTTGTCCAGCATCTCAGTTAAATATTGCAAAATCTGAGGAATATTTGGTATAGCTGTGTCAATTCCTTTTGCCTGGTTCCAAGCACAGAATCTCTTCCATTTTCCAGGTAATAGTTTATGGTACTAGGCCTTGTGGCCTCCAAAATGACCTCCATTACAGCTTTAGTGAGAGGTGTATTTTGTATGACAACATTATCCGCCATGCTGCCGGATTTAAGGTCTTTAGCTGGCTGTGCAGGATCCGATTGTTTTGCTGGGATAGTAGATGAGGTATTTGAGGCAAGGGCCAAGCCGGGCACTGAGACAAGTTCCTTAGGATTGGATACCAGTACTGGCGGGGCCCAGTCTGGGGCAATCCGTATCATCTTTGGCTTCTCTTGTCTGACCTTTAGGAGTACCTTGGGGAGGAGAGGCAGTGGAGGAAAGGCATATACTGCTAAGCTTTTCCAGCTGAAAGATAGGGCGTCCACTTTCCATGCTTGTCTGTAATAAGTCCCTGTGCAGAATCTTTTTAGTTGGTAGTTGTGATCCATCTCTGGGCATCCCCATTTCCTTGTTATCATGCTGAAGACTTGTGGATCCAATTTCCACTCGTGGGGATCCATGAGGTTTCTACTTAGTTTGTCTGTCAGAGTATTTATTTTTCCTGGCAGGAATTGTGCCTGCAGATGTATTTGGTAAGTCAATGCTGTGTCCCACAAAGTCATGGCTAGTCTGCAAAGGGTTAAGAATGAATGCCTCCCTGCTTGTTTATATACCACATGACCGCGGTGTTCTGTCTATCGGTAGTTGTCCTGGATGAAGTAGGTCCTTGAAGGCCGTCAGGGCATTCTGAACAGCCAGCATCTCTTTTTGATTGGTAGATGCATTTGGTTTGTGGACCATGTGCCTTGAATACACCTTCCTGCCATGTGGGCCCCCCCAGGCGTAATCTGATGCATCTGTTGTTAATGTCTGCCTGACTGGGGGTAAAGTGAATGGCTGTCCCTTGTTCTGGTGACAAGCCTTTGTCCACCATCGAAACTCCTGCTGCAGGCAGGGAATGAGGGTAATTATTGTTTCCAGGCTGTGGCAATGTTGAGTCCAAACACTTTTTAGGTACCAGTGAAGTTTCCTCATATGCAGTCTCACATATGGAATTAGTAGAATGCAGGATGCTATGAAGCCCAAAGCCTGCAGAATTTTTCTTGCAGATAACTGGGCCTTTGTTGCCAACAGGTTGAAATAGGTAGTCAGTTGTCTGTTTGTCTGGCGTGAGATAAGCCATCTGGGCAGTTGTATTTAAGCTTGCACCCAGGAATATTATCTCTTGAGAGGGTACTAGTTTTGATTTATTTTCGTTGACTGTGTACCCTAGGCCTGTTCGAAATCTCTTTACAAACGCCAGATGCTGTAATAGAATGTCCTTGTTCTCTGCTTGAATGAGGCAGTAATCAAAGTAAGGATATATTTGTATTCCTCTTGTCTGCAGAAAGCAATTACTGATGCCAAGCACTTTGTGAAGACCCTGGGCGCAGTAGATAAGCCAAAGGGCAGTGCAGAGAAATGGTAGTGCATTGAGTCAGCATTGAATCTGAGGTATCTTCTGCATGCTTGTCTGATTGGGACATGCAGGTATGCCTCTTTTAGATCTAAAGTGACGAGCCGAGCCTTCTTGCCCAGCATGGGCAGAAGTTGCTGTAGAGTCAACATTTTGAATTTGGGAATATCCAGAAATGTGTTTCGAATAGATAGGTCCAGTATTGGTCTCCAGGGCTTGTCCTTTCTTGGTACCAAGAACAGTCTTGAATAAAATCCTTGTCCCTTTCTCTTGCTCTGGTACTTGTTGAATGGCCCTCATGTCCATGAGGGATGAGACTTATTTTTGTGCCTCTGCCCATTGATTTTTTTTTTTTGGCAGGTCCGGCCAACCGTTTGTCCTTGGTAGGGTATGGAAGTGAAACTTGTAGCCTTGTGACACTATGTCTAGGACCCATTTGTCCTGGGTTATTATGTGCCAATTTGGAGAAAAAAGTGCTATTTTTCTCCCTAAAGGTGCTGCCAGAAGATAAGTGTTTGGTACAGGCAGGGGGAAGTCATTGAGACTGTTTCCTGTATGGCTGTGATTTGTCTTCTCCACTTTTGGAGGTAGAAGTACCACATTGTTTAGGTCTGTATGAACCTTGGGGCTGGGATCTGCCTCTTGGGTGTCTATCTGCCCCCTTTGTGGTCTGTCTGTGACACTGGAAAGGAACAATTCTTTCTAGGCCAGTGTCTCCTAAATCTAGGAGGCTGTACCTGTTAGAAATCCTTAACCATTTGCATAGATTGAGCTTTGTCTTCCATTTTCTTCAACACCTCTTCTGCTTTAACACCAAACAAAGTATCAAGCTGTAATGGAGCATCTAATAATTTTGTTTTGACATGATCAGGCAGATTTTGCTCCTTTAACCAGGCATGCCTCCTGATGACAGAACCCGTAACAGCGGCCCTGCAGGAGGCCTCCAAAGAATCAAAACCACATTGCAAAGTATGCTTTCCAACTTGTTCAGCTGCATGCAATAAATCCTGCATTTCTTTGTTTTCTGTCCATTCAGAATTTATCAACATTTTCTATTTAAGCAGTGACATAATATATTGTTGATATTTGCGCATACGAAACTGACAATTTAAAGCTCTTATAGCCAAGGTAGCAGAAGTGTAAATCTTTTTTCCCCATCTGTCCAATGTCCTAGAATCCCTGTCTGAGGGGGTAGGGTTTTTTGCAGTGGAAGCCTTGATCCCTTTGTGACCATGAGACAGAGTTTCTGGGTAAGCAGCAGGGTTTTTGAAAATACATCTACAATGTCTAATGCAGGGGGAATAGCTAGGGGCCTGTGTTGTGGTAGTAAAAGGAAGTCTCTGAGCCTTTTCTTAGATTCTGAAAAATCTTGGCTCTCCCAGTGGAAATGCTCCCTCATGGTATGCAAGGTTTCCCCAAAAGAGTAATCCTCAGGAGGAGAGGCTGAAGGGATAGATTCGTCAGCATCAAAATCCTCACAGGGAGGAAGAGTATTCCTGATCAGAGGAGGAATCAGAAGAAATGAAACCTGATCTGAAGATTCATATTATGTCTCTTGCCTAGGCCTTTTATCAGGAGGGGGATGGGAACCGCTGATCAAAGTAATTAAGTCTTCGGCCATTTTGAGCATCTGTTTCTTGGGCATGGAGGCCTGTCCATGAGGCTGTTGTACTTGTTTCTTTGTCTTTAAAGGAGCTTTAGTATTTGCCTTTGAAGCTGAAGTCGTTTTAATGTATAATTGAGTAGGTCTGAAAACACCCTCAGAAGCCAATGCCTGCTCAGCGGCTCCGGACCCATCTGAGGGAATAGTCTCCGAAGGTCCAATACCTTGAGCTTCCAGCAGCCTAGTAGACTCCACATGGGAGTCAGTAGCGGCCTGCGGGTCTTAAGTAGCGGGCGTCAGGGGCTGCGAAGGCGCCTCACTGAGATCCGGCAAACCGGTGACTGGCTTAGAAGAAAGACGCCTCGTCGTCAGTTTTGGACCTCGGATGTCTGTCCTTTTCTTTTTCCTTGCGTTTCTTGTGAATTCCGGTAGTCGGATGGCAATCCGATGACATTGTATAATTAAATCTTCTGCCAAAGTAATGTAATGCAAAATCGTACCGACACTTAATAGTCCGTTGGTTAAATCTAGCACAAAACCGACAGCTAGCAACGTAGTGGTCAGGGCCAAGGCAAGGAATACAGTAAGAATGAAAGTCCTTATGAGGTATTTGCTTCCCACAAGAAATACAATTATTTTTCTGACATCAGTCTGGAGCAAGAGAAAAGTTTCCTCAATGGGGTACTTAGCTTTTAATAAAGACTTCGGATCTGAAATTCGAAGATGAAAATCTCAGGAGTCGGCCAACCGGCACTTGCAAACTGCTTATGCTTCGGGCACTGCGCGGCATGAAAGACTGAAGAAAATGGCGTCTGCTGCATCTTTTATATCCCTGGTACACTGACGTCAGGGAGGAGGCGACAGCAACCAACGTCGGACCTAGACTTTAGAATTCAGGCCGACTGAGGGCAGCCTGCCAGCAGGATAACCCCAAGTGTGATGACTGCAACAGTAAAAAACGAAGGACATCAAACAAACCATCTTTCTCCTCCATAAGTGTGGTGACACCCACTCAACCCAAGTCCCAACCAAATCCCAAACCAAAGAATACACCCTAAAAGTTAAAAAAAAAAAAAAAAAAAAAAAAGTCACAACTTCAGAAGCAATATGCAACAAAATCACAGATTTTTATGTCTGGATGACTCAACACAACCTGGACATGCGAAACGCAACAGACACATGGCTAAAGCTTGAAATAAAAAGATGCTGAAATATTACTCCCGGTAATATTAGGCTTGATGGAACAAACAAAAAAGCAGGGGGAATAGTTATCTTCTCAGATATGCTCACAGTAATTCCGTATACAGGCACAATCCCAAACTTTGGAAAGTTGAAATCCTAATCTCATTCCTAAAATTTAGGAGCCAAGAGCATATCCACTGCTGTACAATATATTCCCCCGGACAGAACATTCCAATACCTGAAAACAAGAAGTTATGTACTCACCGTAACGTTCGATGTATGTAGTCCATCTTGCCTCACATTCTTACCCGTGGGTTCGGAGTCGAATGGCGGCTCGGACTCGGCCAACTTTTTTAGCTCAAAGTCTTTCTATTGGCTGGGCTAAGATGGTATCTCATGCTGCACTGCTCTCTATCCCTAGATCTAGTTTGCTGCAAGCCCCAGCACTCATTCTCCATGCATAACACCACCCAAGGAAAGGAAGAACAAATCAAGAATGAAGGGAGCTCTGAAACCAGGCCTAACCTTCAGATCCTCCAGGAAGGGGGGGGGGGGTAAGTAAGAATGTGAGGTGAGATGGACTACATACATCAAACGTTATGGTGAGAACATAAAGTACATTTTTGTACCTACCATAAATGTAGATGTTCGAGTGTCTTCACTGCTGCAGTCATTACACTTGGGTTATCCTGCCATCAGGTGGTCCCGCAGTCGGCCAGAGTTCCAAAGTCTTGGTCCCGCGTCGGTTGCCGTCACCTCCTCCCTGACATCAGTGCATCAGGGGTATACAAGAAGCAGCAGACGCCATTTTCTTCAGTTTTTCTTGTCCCAGATGTCAGGTGCCCCCAAAAAGATGGGCAATATATATTGCTTACAAAACATACAATAAGGTAAAAACAAAACCTTCAGCAACCAACAAATACACCACATAGGTAGTATAGTGTAGAAAGTTATAGATAGACCCAGCCAAGAAAGAGGGGATGGCGAGTGGGTAACCAGGACTGCAGCAGTGAAGGCACTCGAACATCTAAATTTATGGTAGGTACAAAACTGTACTATGTTCATCGTGTTTCACTGCTGCAGTCATTACACTTGGGTTGAATCCCAAAGCTGAGTCAGGGTGGCTGGTTCTATAGAGGATTAGGTGTGGCTATGAGGCCCTGCAGCACTGCAGTGGCAAAGCCAGCTCTGGATCTAGAGTAAAGAGGCAAGTGATAATGCTTGGTAAAGGTGTGCACTGAACTCCAAGTTGCAGCTTCCAAAATGTCTTTGGTAGGTACTCCTCTAAGGTAGGCAGTAGACGTTTCAGTTGCCCTGGTGGAATGTGGTCTAATGTTAGATGGTACAGGCTTCCCATGCTGTGTGTAGCAGAACCGGATACAGTGTCCTATCCACTTTGAAATGGTCTGCTTTGAAATGGCCTTTCCCTGTGATCTTGCAGCATAAGATACAAACAACTGTTCAGTTTTTCTGAAAGCTTTTGTTTTGTCCAAGTAGAAGCGTAATTGCCCGTGTATGTCCAAGGAATGTAGAATTCTCTCCCCTTTATTCTGGGGATTTGGATAAAAGGATGGCAAGTGAAAAGTTTGGTTAAGAGCCACACTGGATATTAGTGCCTGTAGTTCTGAGACTCTTCGTGCTGAGGTTATTGCCAGCAGCAGAGCAGTTTTCCATGATATATATTTTAATTCTGCTGAATTGGCTGGCTCAAAAGGAGGCAAAGTGAGTTTTTCCAAGACAAAATTGAGGTCCCAAGTAGGTGATGGTGCTCTCCGGGGCGGTCTTATGTTTTTAGCCCCTCTGAGGTACTGCTTTAGCAAAGGATGAGAGAAAATAGGTGGATCTGTGTTGTAATGAGCCGAGGTGGCAGAAGCGTGGATCTTAATGGATGAGAAGGATTGTCCTTTGTCCAGCATCTCAGTTAAGTATTGTAGTATCTGAGGAATGTTAGGGACAAGAGGGTCAAGGCTTTGAGCATGGTTCCAGGCACAGAATCTCTTCCACTTTTCTGAATAAGATTTCCTGGTGCTAGGCCTCCTGGCCTCCAAAATGACACCCATAACAGCTTTAGACAGAGGTGTTGTTTGTTTGGCTAATGAATCTGCCATGCAGCCAGAGATGAGGTTTTGAGCTGGTGCCGGATCGGATTGTTTTGCCAAGTCAGAAGGTGTGGAATTTGAGGCAAAATCCAAGGTGGGCCTTGAGCTAAGTTATTTAAGATTGGGTACCAATGCTGGTGTGGCCAGTCTGGAGCAATCAGAATCTGTGTTTTTTCTTGTCTGGCTTTTAGGAGTACCTTTGAAAGGAGAGGCAGAGGTGAGAAGGCATAAACGTTTAAGCTTTTCCAGCTGAACGAAAGAGCATCTACTTTCCATGCTTGTGTGTGATAAGTCCTTGTGCAGAAATTTTGTAGTTGGCAATTCAGTGGGGAGGCAAAGAGATCTATGTCCAGGTGCCCCCATTTTTGCATTATCATGCTGAAAACTTGTGGATTTAATTTCCACTCGTGAGGATCCGTGATGTTTCTGCTTAAGTCATCTGCCAGAGTATTTTTCTTTCCTGGCAGGAATTGTGCTTGCAGATGAACTTGATAAGTTAGAGCTGTGTTCCACAACTCATGGCTTGTCTGCATAGAGGGTAAGAATGAGTGCCCCCTTGCTTGTTTATGTACCACATTACTGTGGTGGTGTCTGTCTTTAACAGTAATTGTCCTGGATGCAGAAGGTCCTTGAAAGCTGTTAGGGCATTTTTGTACAGCCAACATCTCTTTTTGATTGATGTGAAGATGCATTTGGTCTGTGGTCCATTTGCCCTGAATACATTTTCCTATCATGTGTGCTCCCCAGACATAATCCGAAGCATCTGTTGTTAAAGTCTGCCTGGCTGTGGGAAGAGTGAAAGGCTGACCTTTGTTGAGGTGACATGCCTGTGCCCACCATCGAAACTCCTGTTGTAGGCAGGGAATTAGTGGTATTACTGTTTCCAAGCTGTGAAAGTGTTGTGTCCAAACACTTTTTAGGTACCACTGTAATTTCCTCATATGCAGTCTGGCATATGGAATTAGTAGTATGCAGGATGCCATGAATCCCAAGGACTGCAGAATTTTTTCTGCAGGGAGTTGGGACTTTGTTGCCATCAATTGAAAATACTGAGTCAGTTGTCCTTGTCTGGTGTGAGATAAGCCATCTGGGCCGTTGTATTTAAGCTGGCACCCAGGAATATTATCTCTTGTGAGGGCACTAGTTTTGACTTCTTTCCGTTTACTGTGTACCCTAGGCAACTTAACTTTTTTACAAATGCCAGATGCTTTAGAAGAATGTCCTTGGTCTCCGCTTGAATCACGCAGTCGTCCAGGTATGGATATATTTGAATTCCTTTTTGTCTGCAAAATGCAATTACTGGTGCCAGGCACTTTGTAAAGACCCTGGGTGCACTAGATACGCCAAAGGGCAGTGCAGAGAATTGGTAGTGCATTGAACCAGCTATGAATCTGAGGTATCTTCTGCAATTTTGTCTGATGGGGACATGCAGGTATGCCTCTGAGGTCCAAAGTAACCAGCCAAGCTTTCTTACCCAACATGGGAAGGAGCTGCTGTAGTGTCAACATTTTGAATTTCGGAACATCCAGGTAAGCATTTAGAGTGGAAATGTCTAGTATGGGTCTCCAGGCTTTGTCCTTTCTGGGGACCAGGAAGAGTCTTGAGTAAAATCCTTGTCCCTGCTGTGGTACTTTCTGAATAGCTCTCATGTCCATGAGGGCTGTAATTTGTTGTTGTGACTCTGCCCATTGATTTTGTGGCAAGTCTGGCATTCCTTTTAGCCTTGGTAAAGTGTGAAAGTGGGCCCTGTAGCATTGAGACACAATATTCAGCACCCATTTGTCTTGTGTGATTGCTTGCAAGTTTTGTGAAAAAAGTGCTAGTCCCCCCCACCCAAGGGAGCTGCCACAAGGAAAGAGTTTGGCATTGGAAGGGAGAAGTCATTGGGACTGTTTCCTGTAAGGTTGTGACTTGTCCTCACCTACTTTTGGGGTTTAAGCACCCCACTGTCGTGGTCTGTAAGAGCCTTGGGGCTGAGATCTGCCTCTTGGGCGCTTGTATCTGCCTCTGTGGCCTGTCTGACACTGGAAAGGACCAATTCTTAGTAGGCCAATTCCTGCTAAATCGTGGTGGCTGTACCTGTAAGACATCCTTCACTGTTTGCATAGATTTTGCTTTATCCTCCATTTTCTTTAATACCTCTTCTGCCTTAACACCAAATAAAATATCTTGCTGTAAAGGAGCATCCAATAATTTTGCCTTAACATGATCTGGTAAGCTTTGTTCCTTTAACCAAGCATGCCTTCGAATCACAGATCCTGTAACTGCTGCTCTACAAGAAGATTCTAATGAATCAAAACCACACTGCAAAGTATGCTTTCCCACTTGTTCTGCTGCATGCAATAAATCCTGCATTTCCTTAAAATCAGGTTTTTCTGCACTTGTACTCATTTTCTGTTTTAACAGAGACAATAAATATTGTTGATATTTAAGCATGCGAAACTGGCAGTTTAAAGCCCTCACTGCTAAAGTTGCAGAGGTGTAAACTTTCTTCCCCCATCTGTCTAATGCTCTAGAATTCTTGTTGAGGGAACTGGATTTTTAGCCGTGGAGGCCTTTACACCTTTGGGACCCTGGGAAATAGTTTCTGGGTCAGATGCAGGGTTTTTAAAGAAATTTGGAGAGTCAGGGACTCTGTAGTACCTGTCTGGTTTGACTGGAGCAGGGGGTAAAGAATCTTAATTTAAACTGGATTCAGAAAACACATTATCCACAATATCCAACACTGATGGAATAGCAAGGGGCCTGTGCTGAGGCAATAAAAGAAAGTCTCTTGAGTCTTTTCTTGGATTCTGAGTAATCCTGGCCCTCCCAATGGAAATGCTCCCTCATGGTATGTAAAGTTTCCCCAAAAGAGTAATCCCCGGAAGGAGAGGCTGAAGGAATTGATTCTTCAGCATCATAGTCCTCATGGGGGGTAAAGAGTGTCCCTGGTCTGAAGAGGAATCAGAATATATTGAAACCTGGTCAGAGGAGTCATAGTCTGTATCTTGCCTAGGCCTTTTATCAGGAGGGGGATGAGAACCCCTGATCAGATTAATTAAGTGTTCGGCCATTTGAGCATCTGCTTTTTAGGCATGGAGGCCTGTCCAGGTGCATGCTGTACTTGCTTCTTTGTCTTTAATGCAGTTTTAGACTTGGCTGTAGATGCAATGGTAAGTTGTGAAGGTCTGAAAACACCCTCAGAAGCCGATGCCTGCTCAGCGGCTCCGGACCCATCTGAAGGGTTAGTCTCCGTAGGCCCAACACCTTGAGTATCCAGAGGCCTAGGCAACTCCACGTGGGAGTCGGCCGCGGCCTGCGGCTCTGAGGTAGCGGGTGTCAGGGACTGCGAAAGCGCCTCACTGAGAACCGGCGAACCGTCGACTGGCCTAGAAGAGGCTTTGTCAGTTTTGGGCCTCGGATGCCTGTCCTTATCTTTATCTTTGCGTTTTTTGTGAATTCCGGTTGACGGTTGTTCCGACGGCATGGTATAATTAAACCTTCGGCCAAAGTAATGGTGAGGAAAATCAAACAGACGTTTAATAGTGCGTTTATTAAATCTAGCACAAAATCGGCAACTAGTGACGTCATGATCTGGGCCTAGGCATGGAATACAGTAAGAATGAAAATCCTTATGAGGTATTTGCTTCCCACAAGAAATACAATTATTAACTTTTACTGACATCAGTCTGCAGCAAGAAAAAGTTTCCCCAACGGGGTACTTAGCTTTATTGAAGACATTGGTTCTGAAAATCGAATTTGATATCTCAGGAGTCGGCCGACTTGGCACTTGCCAACTGCTTTTGCTTCGGGCACCGCGCGGCAAGAAAGACTGAAGAAAATGGCGTTGGCTGCTTCTTATATACCCCTGACGCACTGTCAGGGAGGAAGCGACAAAACCGACGCCGGACCAAGACTTCAGAACGCTGGCCGACTGCGGGACCACCTGACGGCGGGATAACCCAAGTGTAATGACTGCAGCAGTGAAACACTATGAACATCTTCTTGATGTTATGTAGTCCAATCTCGCCTACATTCTTACCCGTGGGACAGCGTCCCTAGCACCTAAATCCTGGGAGGCTTAGTGGAAAATACTCCTGAGCACTGTGGAACCAAAGGAAGACCTGCCCCTAGATACCACATCCAACTTATAATGAATAACAAAGGTGTGAGGAGATGCCCAAGTAGCCGCAGCACAAATATCATCCATAGACAATCTGGCCTGAAAGGCTGTAGATGTAGATACAGACCGAATACAGTGAGCCTTCACCCGGAATGGTAAATCTTTACCTCCTGAGGAATAAATGAAAGATCCACCTGGACAAAATGACTTTGGAGACAGGAGACCCAATTCTGTTTTCTGAAAAGGAAATACAACTGATAGGATTTTTTGAGGTCTTTCATTCTGTGCAAATAAAAACGTAATTGTGTACATCCAACTGATGAAATTTGAATTCTGCCTTGTTTGAGAATTGGGGAAAAACAATGGAAATTCAATAGATTGATTAAGGTTACTGACTGACGCCACTTTGGGAAGAAAGGAGGGGTTTGGTCTGAGAGAAACCCTGTCCTTATGAAAAGTTAAATAAGGGGGTTTTGATTGATAAAGCTTAAAGCTCCGAAACGCGTCTGGCTGACGTGATGGCTACTAAAAAGACAGTCTTCCAAGTTAAGAATTTTAAATTGCAAGTGGCTGCAGGCTCAAAGGGGGGTGAAGTAAGACCCTGTAAAACAAAGTTTAAGTCCCAAGGCATGACCGGTTCCGATACCGGAAGATGAAGTAAAGTGCCCATCAGGAAAGCCTAATAGAGTCTATGTGCCATCAGGCTAGGCTCGTCTGCGACAAGAAAGGCAGAAATCGCCGCCAATTGGACTTTAATGGTTGCGGCCACTGAACCATGGTTAAAGAGCATAGACAAGAACTCCAATGCAGATGAAATTGGAGCTGTGTAAGGGTCAATCTTTTTGGTATGCGCCCAGATTGAAAACCTCTTCCATTTACTGTAATGAATCTTCCTGGTCGAGGGCTTATGAGAGGAAGACAAAATATGAACCACCTCCAGCGAAAAATGATGAAGCCTAACTAATGACAGAAGTGGAGTAGCCAGGCCGTCAACTGGAGGGTCTGAAGAGAGGGATGCGTCAGTAAGTCTGGTTGTGGGTCCAGAATCCAAGGAGCATCCATGAGAGAGGGATGGAGAAAGGGGAAACAAATTTGTCGAGGCCAGTGTGGGGCAATCAGAATCATTCTGCTTTCCAAGGATTGCGCTTTCTGAATAATCTTTGACATTAAGGGGACCGGAAGGAAGGCATATAGTAGACCGGAGGGGCCAATCGTGGACTACAGCGTCCCTAGGTGACTTCCCCTGAGGGCAGATCAACGTGAAGTAGCTGCTGCATTTGGCATTGAGGGGGCTGGCAAAAAGGTAGCAGCAAGGCTGACCCCACCTGTGGAAGATCCGTTCCGCAACTTGACAGTTCAGGGGCCACTTGTAAGGCATCAGAATAGCTCTGCTTAGCCTGTCTGCGATCACATTGGACTTCCCAATGTTTTCTGGTGGCAACGCACATTCCGGGGAAGACACTGCCCACTGCCACCCTCGCATGGCCTCTCTGCAAAGGAGATAAGACTTGGCTCCTCCCTGCTTGTTCAGATACCACACCACTGACATATTGTCTGAGTGGATTGCAATTGCAATAGTCCCAAGAGGAAGAAAACTCTGAAGTGCTTGCAACGCTAGTAGCACAGCTCTCATTTCCAGGACACTGATATGCAGATGCATCTCGTGCTTTTGCCATGTGCCTTGGATTGTTCTGCCTAGATAATGCCCCCCACCCCATCTGGGAGGCATCCGTGGTCACTGGGGCAATCGGGGGTGCAGGAACGAAGGTCTTTCCAGCATTCAATTTGTCTGTGCAAAGCCATCAACTGAGATCCTGTTTGCACCTGCCAGAGTAGAACAGGGTGAGAAATTGGAAGACGTTGGAGACCATTGGGCAAAGAGAAGCCACTGAAGGAGCCTCATATGCAACCTTGCCAGAGGGTATTATAGAGAAACTTACCAGCTTAAATGTAAACCCATATGTCACAAGATGGGTTGCAAACTGGCTAAAGGACAGAACCCACAGGGTTAGAGTAGCTGGTGCCATGTCAGATTCCAAGCCGGTCACAAGTGGTGTCCCACAGGGCTCAGTCCTTGGCCCCCTGTTGTTCGGCATCTACTTCTCAGAAGTACAGGCTAACATAGGAGGACTATGGCTGACAAAGTTTGCAGATGACTGCAAACTGGGAGCCATATTGGAAAGTACATCGGACACAGATATCCTTCAGAGGGGTCTCACGGAAACTGATAGCTGGTGCCAGAGCCATGGCCTGAAGTTAAATGCCAAAAATGTATAGTCATACCCTTCGGGAAAAACAAGGTAACCCCCAAGCTACCATATAGGTGGCAATCCACTAAGCACAGAAGAAGTTATCAGGGACCTGGGGACCCAGGTTGACAGTGGCCTTTCTTTTGACACTCACATTGCTAAAGTGGTTAGAAAAACCTTCTACATTGCCCACCTGTTCATGAAGGGATTCACATCCAGATCAAGTGAGGTCATTGTTCCCCTGTACTCTTCACTTATCAGACCAATGATCGAGTACAATGCCCCATTCGGGATGTATCTCACCCGACACCTGCAGCAATTGGAGAGACCCCAAAAGTTCCTCACCAAAAGGATAAAGGGACTCCAAAATCTGTCATACGCTGCCAGACTGAAGAAACTCCAGCTCTATTCAGTCGCATACCGTCTGCTCAGAGGTGACCTGTGCCTGACATACAAGGCCATGTCCAACCTGGAATTAATGGACATGCTCCACCTCAAAAAATGCAAATCTACCAGATCCACTAGAGCAAGCGACTTAAACCTTAGCACGGATATAAATAGGACATGCTGGAGGGACAGATTTGTCACCCAGAGACTCCCTATGTTGTGGAATAAAATCCCGGTCCATGTGAGGCAGAGCACCTCGCTGGCTCTGTTCAAGAGCCATCTTGACCGGTGGATGGGAGATCGTAGGTTTACCCCGGGAATTATCTCTGTGTCACTGCTGGACAGAGGCACAACAAACTAATGGGCACAGTATTTTTTAACATAAGGGGTGGCGTAAGCCACAAAAACTCTGGGCTAGGCTTATAAATGCCTTAGGGCAGATAGCCTAGTATAAACCTATGAACCTATGACTGAGATAATCGTAGCAGCCATTGTCCCCAAGAGTTGGAGGACCCGTCTTGCCTTCGATCTTCTCAGAGGGAGCAAGGCGTGAACTTGTTGTTGTAGGACTCTGATTCATTCCTGTGGTAGAAACGCCCGCATGAGGACGGTTTTGAGTTCAGCGCCTTTAAAAGTGACATGCTGTGAGGACAACAAGGCAGATTTTTCCCAGTTCAATGTGATGCCCAACTGTTGACATAGGTTGAGAGTAGCGTCCCTGGTCTGAAGTAGTAGATGCCTGGTGGTGGCAGTAAGGAGTCAGTCGTCCAGATACAGAAACACTTGGAATCCCTGACGTCTCAAGTGAGCAGTCACCACTGCCATGCATTTGGTAAACACCCTGGGGGCTGTGGTGAGACCAAAGGGCAGGGCTTGAAACTGAAAATGACTGGCTCCCAGCTGGAAGCGTAGGTGACTTCTGGATGCCCTGTCAATCTTTATGTGGTAGTAAGCATCCTTGAGGTCGATGGAGCACATCCACACTTCTTTTCCCAACAATGGGAGAATAGACTGCAATGTGACCATTCGGAACTTGGACTTTTGCAAGTGAGTGCTCAACTGGCTGAGATCCAATATGGGTCTCAGGTCTCCTGTCCTTTTCGGCACCAAAAAGAATCTGGAGTAAGTCCCTAATCCAATCTGGTCTGAGGGGACATGTTGGATGGCTCCTTTTTCTAGCAGCTTTTAAACGTCTGAAGCTGCGTAATCCCTTTGACTGGGTGGAACATCCAGGATTTTCTTGATTGGAGGGGGATATGATGAGAAGGAGATGACATATCCTCCGGAAATTATTCGTAGAACCCACTGGTCCTGGGTGATGTCTTGCCAGGCCTCCAGGTATAACGAGATTAGACTCCCGACTGGCTCCAGAAACACACAGTCGGGCCTCCCATCAGGAGTGGCGGTAGGGAGAACCACGAAAGGAATCATGGTCTCCCGAGTTGCGGGGGCCTCCTCTGCCCCTAGGGCGGCATCTCCCTGAATAACCACCCCCTCCCCTGCCTCTGGAAGGGGGCTCACCTTGTGCACCGGGAAAAAAACTCTGATTTCTTTTACCACATTTTGCCACCCCTCTGGGCCTTGGGATAAGGCCTAGAGGAAAGGGAAAAATGGACTCCTACGGCAGACAGAGTTTTTCCCTCCTGCTCGTACCTGGTGAGTGTCTTTCACCTTGGTTCCGAACAAAGAGGAACTATCAAAAGGGGCGTCGGTGAATGAAGACTTGAAAGCCTCCACGAAATGAGAAAGGCGAATACAGGCCTGCCTCCTAAGAGCAACTCCTGAACTTGCTGCCCTACTCGCTCCTTTGGCTGCATATCAGATTAGCCTCATGGAGGAGTTTGCAATGGAATTGAGGGTAGACATCTGAGCACTGACCGACTGGGCCACCGCCTCAGAAACGTTACCAGTGAGAGCATCTCCAAGCTCCTTCAGATAATCTCTCTGGAACAGTGTAAAGTGTGATAAATAATTCAGTGACCGTAAGGTAAAGGTCGCTGAAGAAAAGGTACACTTCCTGTACCAGTCCATGGTCCTAGACTCCTTGCTAGGGGGATGGACGGTGGAAGAAGTCTCGGCTAATTCCTTCAGAGTGGCAGCTGCCGCCACCATGGCATCCACAGGGACTCCCTTGGACAGAAATTCCTTATCAGGAGGAGCAGACAAAAATTTATTGGGTCTCCTGGGGACTGGTTCCACAGAGTCAGGGGGTTTCCCACACCCTTCTACAAACCAAATCCAGAAGCTCATCGAAGGGTGGAGATAACCAGGTGGCGGAGGGCTGAGCACCAAAGGCCTTCAGGAAGACCGACTCCTCCTCGGAGGCGGCTTTGGATGGCCAGTCACCTCTGTTTCAAAATCTCTAGGATGTCAGGGAAAGAAACATCCTCAGAGGATGACATGGGGGGGCCCCTCCGACTCCTCGAGGTCGGTGCCTGATGTGAGAAACCCATCCTGGGAATCTATGTGCTTCCTCTTGCACGTCTTCTTTCTGGGTGGCTCCTCAGGCAAAAACTCTGAGGGGCCCTCAGAAATGTGGGGACCACTTATGGGGGTACCCTGAAGCCTTGGGGCTCCGCCATCTAGAGATAGATGGCAATCAGAGACCTGCACCGGTGCAGTAGGGGACAGAATAACCGACCTGCATGATGCCACTGATGACCTGGCCAGCGCACTCTGCATGGCCTCGAAGGCTTCACTTCACTGTTGCAGTCATAGGGTTCTCCCCTGCCGGCAGGCAGTCCTCTGGCGGCCAGAATCCCAAAGTCTAGGTCCGGCGTCGGCTGTTCAACCATGCTCCCTGACGTCAAGGGCGCCAGGAATACAAAGCTGACAGCCGACGCCATCTTCTCCAGTTTTTCTTGCCCCAGATGTCAGGAGTCCCAAAATGAGAAAGATCCCATATCCTTTGCAAATACACCTCAGAAGAATGGTGAAAAAAGCAACCACACAAAAGTAAAAATAAGAGGGGACAGGAGAGAGGGAAACCCAGACTGCAACAGTGAAGACACTCGAACATCTACATTTATGGTAGGTGTACACAACTGTACTATGCTCATCGTGTTTCACTGTTGCAGTCATGACTGTAGGGTAGAATCCCAAAGCAGAATGAAAGGGAGGTGGTCAGAGTAGAAGCAGCGGCTAAAAGGCCCTGCAAGACTACAGAGGGAAAGCCTGCCCTAGACTTAGAGTAGAGAGGTAGATTGTAGTGCTTAGAAAAGTATGCACTGAACTCCAAGTTGCAGCTTCCAAAATGTCTTTGGTAGAACTCCCCTGAGGAAGGCCGCAGAAGTGGCAGCAGCTCTGGTGGATTGAGTCCGTATACTCCCTGGGATTTGCTTTCCATGGTGTGAATAACAAAATCTGATTCCATGAGCAATCCATTTAGAAATGGTCTGTTTTGAAATGGCTTTACCTTGGGAACTTGAAGCATAAGAAAAAAACAATTGTTCTGATTTTCTGATGTCCTTGGTTCTGTCCAGGTAAAAACGCAACTGTCTGTGTACATCCAAGGAATGTAAGATCCTTTCCCCTTTATTATGAGGAGTGGGGAAAAAGTTGGCAAGTGGATAGTTTGATTTAAAGCCACTTTGGAAACCACCTTAGGCATGATGGTAGGATTAGTCCTCAAAGACACCCTGTCTTGATGAAAAATAATATAAGGTTCCACAGCCATAAGAGCTTGTAACTCTGCAACTTTCCTGGCAGAGGTTAGGGCTAACAGGATGGCTGTCTTCCAAGATAAAAACTTGATGTCAGAAGAAGCAGCAAGCTCAAAAGGAGGCAAGGTTAGTTTTTCCAAAACATAGTTGAGATCCCAAGCAGGAATGGGAGGAGATCTAGGAGGTCTTAAGTTCTTAGCTCCTCTGAGAAACTGTCTCATGAGCTGGTGTGAAAAGATTGGAGGGTCTGTATTATAATGAGAGGAAATAGCAGAGGCATGTATCTTAATGGAAGAGAAAGAGAGACCCTTATGTAAAAGATCTGTCAAGTAAAGTAAAATTAAAGGAATGTCTGGAAGAGGAGGATCAAAATCCTGAGCCTGCATCCAGGAACAAAATCTTTTCCATTTCCCTGCATAAGATTTTCTAGTGCTAGAACATCTGGCTTCTAAAATTACATCCATAACCTGCTTGGGTAGGGAAGAAGAAATCAAAGGCCCTGGATTAACCAGGCCACCAGGCTGAGAGTTCTGACATGGGAGTGTAGAACCGGACCCCTGATGTTGGGACAGAAGGTTCGGAGACTGAGGTAAAACCCAAGGGGGCTCCAGGCATAGGTTTTTTAGAGTTTGGTACCAAAACTGTCAAGGCCAATTTGGGGCCAGCAAGATCATCATCTTGGGCTTGTCCTGTTTTATCTTTAATAATACCCGTGGAAGAAGAGGAAGAGGCGGAAAAGCATATCCCGAGAGTTTCTCCAACTGAATGATAGGGCATCCACTTTCCAAGCTTCTTTGTGGAAAGTCCTGGTGCAAAAATTCTGTAGCTGATGATTGAGATGGGATGCAAAGAGGTCTATGTGAGGACATCCCCAGACTGCTGTTATCCTGAACATTTCGGTGTCCAGCATCCACTCGTGTGGATCAGAAAGGTTTCTGCTCAGACTGTCTGCCAGGAAGTTTTGCTTCCCTGGTAAAAAAAGTACAGTTTTGTACCTACCATAAATGTAGATGTTCGAAGATCCACATTGCTGCAGTCCTTACATATGGGTAGTCCGCTGTCCTCGGTCGGCCCGAATACCAAAGTATTAGGCTGACGTCGGTCATGGGCGCTCAGATCTGACATCAGAGCGTCAGGGTATTAAAGCGCATGACCGACGTCATATCCTCAGTCTTTTCTTGCCCCAGATGTCAGAAGGCCCTAAAAAGAAAGGCCACAGCCAAAAATAGAATACTTCCCAAAAGGCATGTACAAATAACAGCTACCACCCAAACCATACAACCATTCCAAACTACAGAGGGGAAGGAGGGAGGGTAAATTGGACTGCAGCAATGTGGATCTTCGAACATCTACATTTATGGTAGGTACAAAACTGTACTATGTTCTTCATCTCACATTGCTGCAGTCCTTACATATGGGTAGAATCCCAAAGCAGAGGTAAAGGGAGGCTGGCAAAATCATAAAGCATTGGGAGCTGCCAAAATGCCCTGTAAGATTGCAGTGGCAAACCCAGCCCTAGATTTGGAATAAAGAGGAAGGTGGTAATGTTTAGAAAAAGTATGCACTGAACTCCAAGTAGCTGCTTCCAAAATATCCTTAGTAGCTACTCCCCTTAAAAAAGCTGTAGAAGTGGCAGTAGCCCTAGTGGAGTGAGGCCTGATTCCAGCCGGAATCTCCTTACCATGGTGATAACAAAAAGCAATACAAAAGCCAATCCACTTAGAAATAGTTTGTTTTGAAACAGGTTTCCCCTGAGAACTCAAAGCAAAAGAAACAAACAACTGCTGAGACTGTCTGAACCCTTTAGTCCTGCTCAAATAATAACGCAACTGCCTGTGAATATCCAAAGTGTGCAAAATTTTCTCCCCTTTATTTTGGGGATCTGCATAAAAAGTAGGCAAATGAATTGATTGGTTCAAGGCCACATGTGAAACCACTTTAGGCATAAAAGTAGGATTAGTACGCAGAGATACCCTATCCTTATGAAAAATTAGGAAGGGTTCAACTGCCATAAGAGCCTGTAATTCAGAAACCCTTCTAGCAGACGTAATGGCCAACAAAAGCAGTCTTCCAAGACAAAACTTTAACTCAGCAGTAGCTGCAGGTTCAAAAGGAGGTAAAGTAAGTTTTTCCAACACAAAATTGAGATCCCAGGCAGGAGTAGGAGCTCTCGTGGGGTCTTATGTTCTTTGCCCCGCTAAGAAATTGCTTAAACAAAGGATGAGAGAATAATGGAGGGTCACAGTCATAGTGAGCAGAAATGGCTGCAGCATGCACTTTTATAGAGGAGAAAGACAAACCCTTGTCTAATAATTCTGTAAGATATTGAAGAGAAACACTTAAATCAGGCCTGGAAACATCAAAACCCTTTGTTTTGCTCCAAATTAAAAATCTCCTCCATTTATCAGCATAAACTTTCCTTGTACTAGGCCTTCTGGCCTCCAAAATAACATTCAAAACTTGTTGTGGAAGCTGCACCCTCCAGGTTCTAAAACAGAATATGCCAGGCTGTTAGATGCAGGGACTGAATCCTGACATTGAGGAAATGATTGCCCTCCTGTGACAAAAGGTGCGGAATCGAAGGCAAAGGCCATGGAGGCTCCCATACTAAACTCCTCAGCAGAGGGTACCAGTGCTGTCGAGGCCAATCTGGAGCTATTAGAATCATGGAGGGCTTGTCTTGTCTGACCTTCAAGAGTACCTTGGGAGGAGAGGCAGAGGGAAAGGCATAGACGTGAAGATCGCTCCAACTGAATGATAGAGCATCCACTTTCCAAGCTGTGGGATGAAACATTTTTGTGCAAAACTTTGGCAACTGGAAATTTAGTGGAGAAGCGAACAGATCTATGTCTGGAGTTCCCCATATCACTGTCAATTTTGAAATACATGAGGATCCAATTTCCACTGTGGGGATCCACTATCTGTCTGCTCAAAACATCTGCTAAGGAGTTCTGTGCTCCTGGTAGAAACCTTGCCTGAAGATTGAGGTGTAAACTGAGAGCAGTCTCCCACAAAATCATTGCTTGCCTGCAAAGAAGGTACGAATGGGTTCCCCCTTGCTTGTTGATGTACCACATGACAGTTGTGTTGTCTGTTTGAATCAACACTTGCCCTGGGTGAAGTAAATCCTTGAAAGCCATCAATGCAAATTGGACTGCTAACATCTCCTTCAAGTTGATATGTAAATTTTGAAGTCTGGCAGGCCACGTGTCTTGAACCCATTTTCCATTTAGGTGTGCTCCTCAAGCCTTGTCCGAGGCATCTGTCGTTAAAATCTGACTCGCCTCTGGTCGGGTCACAGAGAGTCCCTTGTTTAGGTGACGTTCCTGAGCCCACCACAAAAATTCCTTTTGAATGCAAGGTATTATTTGAATGACAGTGTCCAGATCTTGGCAGTGTTGTGTCCAGACATTTTTGAGATACCATTGTAGCTTCCTCATATGCAGTTTGGCATTGGGAAGCACCAGAATACAAGATGCCATGAACCCCAAGGCTTGAAGGACTGTCCTTGCAGTCAGCCTGGACCGTAGAGACAATTGATGGAAGTGAAGAGAAAGGTTCTTTTGCTTGTCCGGGGTCAAAAAAGCCATCTGGGAAGCTGTATTCAGTCTCACACCCAGAAAGCACATTTCCTGAGAGGGTACTAGACTGGACTTTGTTTCGTTCACAGAATACCCTAGGCACCTTAACACTGCCATCACATACTGTAGATGATGAAGTTCGTACTTGTCTTGAGCAAGAATCAGGCAATTGTCCAAATAAGGATAAATTTGTATTCCTCTTAACCGTAAGAAGGCTATCACTGGAGCCAGAACCTTTGCGAATACCCTGGGCGCAGTAGATAAGCCAAAGGGCAATGCAGAGAACTGATAATGTAAAGTCCCAGCCCGAAAACGCAGGTACCTCCTGCAACTGGGCCTGATAGGAACATGAAGATAAGCCTCTTTGAGATACAGAGTTACCATCTAGTGATCTTTGCCCAACAGAGGTAGAAGTTGTTGCAACGTCAACATTTTGAATTTTGGAATGTCCAGGTATGTGTTGAGGATAGATAAATCCAAAATCGGTCTCCAAGTGTTTCCTTTCTTTGGTACTAAAAACAGGCGAGAATAAAATCCTAGGCCCACTTCTGACAGAGGGACCTGCTGTATAGCCCCCATTTGAAGAAGTAAAGAAATCTGCTTGTGAACCTCTACCCTTTGCTGAGGAGGAACGTCTGGCATGCCTTTGAAAGGAGGCAATGTATGGAAATAAAACTTGTAGCCTCGGTCTATAATGTCCAACACCCATTTGTCATGGGTGACTAAAAGCCAGTTTTGCTTGAAGAGTGCCAACTTTCCTCACAAAGGAGCTGCCAGACAGGAAGAATCTGGCAGCTGAAAATGCAGGTCATTGGGCCTGTTTACGAAAGGACTGGCCCCTGCCCTCACCTGTAGATTGTGCAGGTGAACTCCATGTTCTAGGCCTGAAAGTACTCTGAGCTCTGCCCCTACCACGTCTAGATCTACCCCTAGACTGTGAATCAGAAGAAGGATAAGCCCATCCCTTAGTAGGCCAATTCCTGCTAAACTTAGGAGGCTGCACCTGCAAAAAATCTTTAACAGTCTGCATAGACTTAGCCTTGTCTTCCATTTTCTTCAAGACAGACTCCACAGGAGAGCCAAACAAAACTTCAGACTGTAAAGGAGCATCCAAAATTCTAGTTTTAACATGCTCTGACAAATTCTGATCCTTAAGCCAGGCGTGCCTGCGAATAACTGAACCAGTGGCAGCCACCCTGGAAGAAGCCTGTAAAGCATTGAAACCACACTGCAAAGAATGCTTACCCACCTGTTCAGAGGCATGTACCAAATCCTGTAATTCTTTACACTCTATGCCCTCTGCCAAAGCATCCACTTTAGATTTTAGTTGAGTAAGGAGAAAATTCTGATACTTCAACATATGAAACTGGCAATTCAAAGCCCTCATTGCTAAAGTGGAAGAGGTATACACTTTCTTACCCCATCTATCCAAAGCTCTAGCATCTTTATCCATAGGAACTGGATTCTTTACAACAGAAGCCCTGACACCCTTAGGTCCCTGGCTAATAGTTTCTGGGTCAGCCCTTGGGCTCTTATACAGATATTTATGAGCCTCAGGTACCCTGTAATACCTGTCTGTCTTAACTGGCGCAGGAGGCAGAGAGTCTGGATTAAGGGAAGCCTCGGAGAAAACATCCTGAACAACATCCAAAACAGGAGGTATAGCCAAGGGCCTATGTTGTGGTAAAAACAAAAATTCCCTAAGCCTCTTTCGGGAATCTGAGAAATCCTGACCTTCCCATTTAAAATGCTCCCTCATAGAATGCAGGGTTTCTGAAAAAGAAAAATCCTCTGGAGGAGAAGCAGAAGGAGTGGAATCCTCTGCCTGAATCAGAATAAGGAGGAAAATCCTGAAGGTCTTCAGCAAGACTCTGAATAATCTGAAGCCTGCTCCAAACTTTCCACCTCTGGCTCCACCCTAGGTCTCTTATCAGGAGGGGGCATAGAACCTCTGATTAAAGAAATTAAATCTTCTGCCATTTTAAGCATGTGTTTTTAGGCACAGAACCTGCAGAACTAGGACTGACACCGTGGAAGGCAAACTAGGCCTGCCTTTGGAAGGAGCCTTAGAGACAGAAGGAGAAGGCCTAACCACCTTAGGCAAGGAAGGGAGAACAGCTACCTGAGAGGCCCTCAGCCTGACCTGACTCCTGAGAGGCCACATCCTGCAAAATTAAAGCCTCCCTGAGACTCAACTGAAACCTCGGCTGATCCACAGATTCCACCGTAGTTTGTAAGAACTGGCGTCCGGAACGGACGACTCATCCTGCCTGGACTTTAAAGATTTTTCTTTGGCGTCTTCAGGAGGATCCAACGGCATATTATAATTACACCGCCATCAAGACAAGCCTAGCGCAATCTAACCTACGCTTAATGGTGCGCTTATTAAACCTAGCACAAAGCGACACCACGCGTCGTGCTCAGGTCCCAAACAAGGAATACAAAGAGAGTGGTAATCCCTATGCGGTATCTGTTTCCCACAAGAAATACAATTATTCACTTTTTCTGACATCCAGAATTAACTGAGGCAAGAAAAAACAAAAATATTCCCCAACGGGGTACTTAGCCCAACTTGGTTTCGATCTGAAACTCAGAATACGAAAATTTCAGAACGCCAAACGGCACTTGCAAACGCTGCTTCTGCATCGGACCATGCGGCAAAAAAGACTGAGGATATGACGTCGGTCATGCGCTTTAATACCCTGATGCTCTGATGTCAGATCTGAGCGCCCATGACCGACGTCAGCCTAATACTTTGGTATTCGGGCCGACCGAGGACAGCGGACTACCCATATGTAAGGACTGCAGCAATGTGAGATGAAGAACATCTAAGCTTGAAGGTCCAGATTGCAAGATAGAGCCGTGTTCCATAGATCCATGGCTAGTCTGCAAAGGGGGTAGGAATGAGATCCCCCTTGCTTGTTTATGTACCACATAACTGTGGTGTTGTCTGTCCGTATTAGTAGTTGTCCTGGTTGTAGAAGATTCCTGAAGGCCATTAGAGCTTTCTGAACAGCTAACATTTCCTTTAAATTGATATGCAGGTGCTTCTGATCCTTTGTCCAAAGGCCCTGCAGACAGTTGCCCTGAAAATGGGCTCCCCAAGCATAATCCGAGGCGTCCGTGGTTATAATCTGAGTGGCAGGAGGCAGACAGAAGGGTTTCCCTTTGTTTAGAGTACATGCCCTGGACCACCAAAGGAATTCCTTTTCAAGACAAGGAAGGACAGAGATCAGTATGTCTAAACTGTGGCAATGCTGAGATGATACACTTTTTAGGTACCACTGTATTTCCCTCATGTGTAGTCTTGCATATGGTACGAGAAGGATGCAGGAGGCCATGTAACCCAAAGCCTGCAGGAATCTCCTTGATAGCTGAGTTAAAGTTGCCAAGGTTTTGAAAGTCGAAGCCAGCTGTAATTGTTTTTCGGATGTCAGAAATGCCATCTGGGTTGTGGTGTTTAGAAGAGCACCCAGAAAAGTTATCTGTTGTGAGGGTGTCAAATTTGACTATGTTTACAGAGAATCCCAGGAACTTGAGGAGGTTCTGTACAAATTCTAGATGCTGGAGTAAGACATCCTTGCTGTCTGCCTGAACTAGACAATCGTCCAGATAAGGGTAAATTTGAATTCTCTTGAGTCTGCAGTAAGCTACTACTGGAGCCAGGCATTTGGTGAAGAGCCTGGGCGCAGTAGACCATCCAAAGAGCAGCGCAGAGAATTGAAAGTGCCTCGATCCGGCCTTGAACCCGAGGTATTTTCTGCGTTCCTGCCTGATGGGAATGTGTAAATATGCCTCCTTTAAATCCAAAGTTACCATCCAAGCATCTTTGGACAGCATTGGAAGTAGCTGCTGTAGGGTAAGCATCTTGAATTTTGGAATCTCTAGAAAGGTGTTCAAGACTGACAGATCCAGAATGGGTCTCCATGAGTTTTGCTTCCTGGGGACTAGAAAGAGCCTTGAGTAAAAACCTTGTCCCATCTGTGAAAGTGGAACCAGTTCTATGGCTTTCATAGCCAAAAGAGCTTCCACCTGGTTTAAGGCCTCTGTCCATTGATGTTTTGGAAGGTCTGGCCGATACAGAATGGGTCTTCATGAGTTTTGCTTCCTGGGGACTAGAAAGAGCCTAGAGTAAAAACCTTGTCCCATCTCTGAAAGTGGAACCAGTTCTATGGCTTTCATAGCCAAAAGAGCTTCCACCTGGTTTAAGGCCTCTGTCCATTGATGTTTTGGAAGGTCTGACCATCCGCTTGGCCTTGGCAGGGTATGAAAATGGAATTTGTAACCTCTTGAAACCACATCCAGAACCCACTCGTCTTGGGTTATACGAGTTAAATTTTGATAAAAAAAAGAGAGTTTTCCTCCGAGAGGGGCTTCCAGGCAAGAAGTTCCTGCAGCCCAACAGAGGGAGTCATTGAGTTTGTTTCCTATGAGTTTGTGACCGGTCCTCTCCTCCCCTAGGGGTGGAAGCAGTCCACTGTCTTGGTCTATAAGAAGCTTGTGTTTGAGGCCTTCCTCGGGAGTGTCTATATCTACTCCTCTGAGGCCTGTCTGAAGTGGGAAAGGACCAATTTTTAGAAGGCCAATTCCTGCTAAATCTTGGTGGCTGTACTTGTAAGAAATCTTTAACTGTTTGCATGGATTTCGCCTTATCCTCAATCTTTTTAATCCAAACAAAACATTATGTTGAACAGGAGCATCCAATAATTTAGCTTTTACTTGTTCTGGCAAATTTTGTTCCTTTAGCCATGCATGACTTCTAATAACTGTGCCGGAGGCAGCAGCCCTACAAGAAGCCTCCAAGGCATCAAATCCACAGTGTAAACCATGCTTCCAAACTTGTTCAGTGGCATGCAATAAGTCATGTAATTCCTTATCATCTGCACAGGCAGAAATGGAAGTAAGCTTTTGTTTTAAAACAGACGAGAAATTGCTGGTATTTCAGCATATGAAATAAAGCCCTAATGGATAAAGTAGCAGAAGTGTACACTTTTTTGCCCCATCT
This sequence comes from Protopterus annectens, assembly GCF_019279795.1. Classification (NCBI taxonomy): domain Eukaryota; kingdom Metazoa; phylum Chordata; order Ceratodontiformes; family Protopteridae; genus Protopterus; species Protopterus annectens. Next base: position 230,500,620 of record NC_056737.1, read on the forward strand.
TTCTAAAGATCTAGAATCCTTTTCAGCGGGAATGGGGTTTTTGGCAGAAGCGGCCTTAACTCCCTTAGGACCCTGAGAAATGGTTTCAGGGTCAGCAGAAGGGTTTCTTGTATAAAAACTGGTGGGAATCAGGAACCCTGTAATATCTATCAGGCTTAACAGGAGCAGGAGGAAGAGAGTCAGGGGTCAAGTTAGCCTCCGAAAAAGCATCATCCACAATATCCAGAACAGGAGGAATAGCCAGGGGTCTAATGTTGGGGGAGAAGAAGAAAATCCCTTAGTCTTTTCTTAGATTCCGAAAACTCCTGTCCTTCCCAGTGGAAATGTTCCCTCATTTCATGCAAAGTTTCCCCAAAAGAGAAATCCTCAGGGGGAGAAGCTGAAGGAATGGATTCCTCAGCATCAGAATCCCCATAAGGAGGGAAAGAATATTCCTGGTCAGAAGAAACTGAAGAAACCAAAGCCTGATCAGAGGAATCATAATAAACATCCTGCCTTGGCCTTTTATCTGGAGGGAGATGTGAACCCTTAATCATAGCAAGTAAATCTTCCGCCATCTTGAGTAACTGTTTCTGTGACTTGGGAGCCGGTTCAGAAGAGGTCTGTGTTGCAGTCTTTGCCTTTGTCTTTGCCTTTATAAGAAGCTGAGTAGGCCTGAAAACCCCTTCGGAAGCCGGTACCTGCACAGCGGCTCCGGACCCATCCGAAGGAGCATTGTCCGAAGGTCCTGTAATAGAAATATTCAAAGGCCTGGTTGGCTCCTCATGAGAGTCCGTTTCGGCCATCTGTTCTGAAATGGCCGACGACAGGGGCTGCAAAAGCACCTCACTGATGACGACCGAAGCTGAAGCTGGCTCCGCTTGTGCTCTATCGTCAGATTTGGACCTCGGAGGCCTGTCTTTATCCTTGCGACGTTTGTGAACTCCGGTAGCCGGAACCGTATCAGACGACATTTTGTAGTTAAAGCGCCTACCGAAGTAATGAAAAGCAAAATCGTACCTTCGTTTAATTGTACGTTGATTGAATCTAGCACAAAACTGACAACTAGCTACGTCATGGTCAGGGCCTAAGCAAGGAATACAGTAAGAATGAAAATCCTTAGGCGGTATTTGCTTCCCACATGAAATACAATTATTAACTTTTTCTGACATCGGACTGGAGCAAGAAAAAGTTTCCCCAACGGGGTACTTAGCTTTGAGTGGAGAAGAAAGTCTTCGGACTGAAGTTTATCAGAAAAAAAAAATAGTCAGGAGTCAGCCGACCGGCACTTGCGAACTGCTATCACCACACGGCAAGAAAAACTGGAGAAGATAGCGTCGGCTGTCAGCTTTGTACTCCTGGCGCTCTGACATCAGGGAGCATGGTTGAACAGCCGACGCCGGACCCAGACTTTGGGATTCTGGCCGACCGAGGACTGCCTGCTGGCAGGGGAGAAAGTACAGTCTTGTACCTACCATAAATGTAGATGTTCGAGTGCTAATACAGCTGCAGTCATAACAGATGGGTTATCCTGCCGTCAGGCGGGTCCTCGGTCGGCCGAATTCCAAAGTCTAAGTCTGGCGTCGGATGTCGTCACTTCTTCCCTGACGTCAGTGCAGCAGGGGTATAAAAGAACCAGCAGACGCCATTTTCTTCAGTTTTTCTTGCCCCAGATGTCAGGTGCCCCCAGAAGGAAGGCAAAACAAATTTATGTAATAATGCAATGTAATATAATCAAAAAATAGTAGTTGCAAGCAAATTCACCATAAAAGAATACCCCATAAAAGAATACCCCAATCAGGTTGTATGAGGAGGTGTTTGTCATTAGGCCTGTCCCAAGAGGGGAAGGAGGGAGGGAAACCTGGACTGCAGCTGTATTAGCACTCGAACATCTACATCTATGGTAGGTACAAAACTGTACTATGTTCATCGTGCATACAGCTGCAGTCATAACAGATGAGTAGAATCCCAAAGCTAAAAAGGGGTGGCAGGCACTAAGTGGAACTAGGAGGAGCAAGGATGCCCTGCAAGACTGCTGTGGCAAAGCCCGCTCTAGATTTAGAGTATAGTGGTAAGTGATAGTGCTTGGAGAAAGTATGCACAGAACTCCAAGTGGCTGCTTCTAAAATATCCTTGGTAGGAACCCCCCTGAGGAAAGCTGCAGAGGTAGCTGTGGCCCTTGTGGAGTGAGATCTGATGCTTGTAGGTACAGTTTTACCATGAAATGAGTAACAAAAGCGTATGCAGTGGGCTATCCATTTTGAGATTGTCTGTTTGGAAATAGCCTTTCCTTGAGCACCTGTAACATAGGACACAAAGAGTTGCTCTGATTTTCTGAATGGCTTTGTCCTGTCCAAATAATAACAAAGCTGTCTGTGAATGTCCAAGGAATGTAGTAGTCTCTCCCCTTTGTTTTGTGGGTTAGGATAAAAAGTAGCTAAGTGGATAGTCTGATTCAAGGCTACACTGGATACTACCTTTGACATAAAGGAAGGGTTGGTCCGTAAGGAAACTCTGTCCTGATGGAAAATGATGAAAGGTTGCACAGCCATGAGGGCTTGTAGTTCCGAAACCCTGCGTGCTGAGGTGATAGCCAGAAGGAAGGCTGTTTTCCATGACAAATATTGCAGTTCTGTGGAAGCAGCTGGCTCAAATGGAGGCAGGGTCAGTTTTTCTAAAAAAAAATTGAGGTCCCAAGCAGGTACTGGTGGCTTCCTTGGTGGTTTTATATTCTTAGCCCCTCTGAGGAACTGTCTTAAGAGAGGATGAGAGAATAAAGGAGGATCAGTGTTGTATTGTGCAGAAATGGCTGAAGCATGGATCTTGGAGGAGAATGAAAGTCCACTGTTTAGCAACTCAGCTAGGTACTGTAATATTTGAGGTAAATTCAGTATCCCAGGATTATATCCCTTTTTCTGATTCCAGGCACAAAACCGTTTCCATTTGGCGGAGTAGGCTTTTCTAGTAGAAGGCCTTCTGGCCTCCAAAATGACATCCTGCACCTCCTTGGAGAGGAGGGTCTGTTGGGAAATCAAGGAATCCTCCATGCGGCTAGATTGAGGGTTTTCAGCTGACTGTGAAGAGTTTTGAAGTTGTGCTGGGTCAACAGAAGAGGCACTAGAGGCAGGATCCATGGTGGGAAATGCGTCAGGCTCCTCAGCAGTGGATACCAGTGTTGTCTTGGCCAGTCTGGAGCAATGAGAATCATCTTTGGCCTGTCTGCTCTGGCTTTTAATAGAACTTTGGGCAGCAGAGGAAGAGGTGGAAAGGCATAAACTGTCAATGTTGTCCAACTGAAAGAAAGTGCGTCCACTTTCCAGGCCTGTGGATGATAGGTCCTTGAGCAGAATTTTTTCAATTGGTAATTTCTGTGGGTAGCAATGAGATCTATGTCTGGCCTTCCCCATGCCTGAATTATCTTTGCAAAAACATGAGGATGCAACTTCCATTCGTGTGGCTCTGTCATTTCTGCTTAGGTTGTCTGCCAGCGTGTTTTCCTTGCCTGGCAGGAATTGTGCTTGAAGTTGGATTTGCAATTCCAGAGCCGTGTTCCAAGGAGACATGGCTAGTCTGCACAGGGTGTATGAATGAGTTCCTCCCTGTTTGTTTATGTACTACATCACTGTGGTGTTGTCTGTCCTTATCAATAGCTGGCCTGGATGCAGTAGGTCTTTGAAGGCCATAATAGCATTTTTCACTGCTAGCATTTCCTTTTGATTGATGTGTAGGTGATTTTCTTTTTGGGACCATTTGCCCTGAATGCACTGATCTGTCATGTGCGTCCCCCAGGCGTAGTCCGAGCCGTCTGTTGTGATGATTTGATTTGCTTGAGGCATGCAGAAGGGGAGACCTATGTTTCTTTGGCATGCTTGAGCCCACCACAGAAATTCCTTTTGAAGACATGGAATGAATGGTATAATTGTTTCCAAACTGTGGCTGTGTTGAGACCATAAGTTTTTTAGGTACCATTGAAGTTTTCTCATATGCAGCTTTGCACATGGGATTAGCAGGATGCAAGATGCCATGAATCCCAGAGCCTGCAGGCCTTTCCTTGCAGTCAGCCTGGTGAAGGTTGCCATATTACTGAAGTACTGAGATAGTTGTCCTTGCTTCTCTGGCGTGAGGTAGGCCATCTGGGTGTTCAAGCTGGCACCCAGGAAAATTATTGCTTGAGAGGGTATTAGTTTTGATTTCTTTTTGTTGACTGTGTATCCCAGAAAGTTCAACAACTTTATTACAAACGCCAGGTGTTTCAGAAGTATGCCCACCTTTCTAAAGCTCTGGAATCTCTCTCTGAGCCAAGAAAAGTTTCCCCAACGGGGTACTTAGCTTTCAAGAATACTTCGGCTGAAAAATATTCGTAATCTCAGGAGCTGGCTGACCGGCACTTGTGAACTGCTTCTACTTCGGGCACTGCGCGGCAAGAAAGACTGAAGAAAATAGTGTTGGCTGGTTCTTTTATACCCCTGCCGCACTGACGTCAGGGAAGAAGCGACGACATCAGACGCCAAACCTAGACTTTGGAATTCGGCCAACCGAGGACCCGCCTGACGGCAGGATAACCCATCTGTTATGACTGCAGATGTATGCACGATGAACATCCCTACAGTCATGACTGCAACAGTGAAACACGATGAACATTGTAGGTGAGATTGGACTAACTAACATCATATTATCCTGGATAGCAGATACAATCACAAATTAAATTATCCTCCTGGGTGATGTAAACATTGACTGGAAGTCCTTATCCACAAATTCAGCAATCAGCAACATGAACCTCTTTAGAGTCACTCAACTTACTAACACACCAACAAGATATGGCAAAAATACATCCCAACAATATACCATACACTAGATTCTGGTTACTAGCCCATCTAATTTTACCTCCTCAGGTATCCTCCCAGATACACTAGGTGACCACCTGCCAAGCTTAGACCCACAGGAGTATTACACAACTAACAACGGAACATAAGCTCAAAACTACCCATAATCTCGCCAATTTCTCATGAGTCTTTCACTGAAGCTCTGAAAACAGTTAACTGGTCCATCCTAAAAAGACTCCCCTTAAATGATGCAGTTTAATATTTCAATGCATCATTTCTAAATATTCTTAATATCTTCGCCCCAAAAGCGCAAAAAGAATTAACAACCATGCCGCACGGCTCACCAACCAAATCAATCTCCTTATGAAAGGCAGAGACAAATCATGAATTAACTGGAAAAAGAATAAAAATGACAAACTAGCAACTATTCATACAGCTATGAAACCAAGTCAAGAAACAAGTAGAAATATTATACTCACCTATAAGACAGCCATAAAAACAGAAAATTCTGATCCTCCATATCCTCTTTCATCAACCCAGATACAAAAAAGGATCCCGGCCCATACCCAAACATTTCCCCTTTTCAAACAGCTACCTATTTCAATACATACTTCACAGACTGCACAGCCAACTTCAAACTTACCTAACACAGCCCCTTCTATACAGCTAACTTTCCCTACCTCAGACCCCAGCACATTCTCCTTTAAAAAAAACTCACCTAACTGCAACCTCTCCAATGCACACAGACAAGTCCACCCACTTTACCTTTCAACTAGTTTCTATAACTCTCAAAAAGGTTTTACATAAACGAAAACCTTGTTCCTCCTTAGCTGAGGACCTTTCACTGGAAAACCTAAATCTAGCTGTAGATGTGATAGCATACCCAATCAGCATTCTTACTAATAGATCAGTAACAGACTCCTGTGCCCCTAACTTACAGAAAATGGCACACATTTTCCCCTTACATAAAGGAGGTAATTCTATTTCCATCCCATAGCCATCCTGTCTTCCCTTTCTAAAATCCTTGAAAGATGAATACATCAATAATTTCTCCCCCAGCTCTAAAAAAATAATCACCAATAAGCAATGAATGGTTGTGTAAAATCTTAACAACCACAGATGTCCTCTTCCATGTTGCAGTATTCTTAGTGTGGGATTTCCCACCTCAGGTGACCTGAACATCGGCTCCTATACAAAAACTTAAGCCTGGCTGCTGTAGGTGCATGGGGACATCACATGTAGGGACATACACCAGGGACCTTATATGTGACAGCTGCATGCACAAATCTCAGAACTTAAATGCCCAGTCAGATGTCAACAGGAGGTGCAAAGTGCCATATGCTGGCTAGTCTGACCCTAGTCTAGGGAAGTGCCTCAGAGTGCCCTTTACACCGGTCAATAGTATATAATAATAATAATAATAATAATAATAATAGGGGGATAGGCTGGTGGGAAGGAATATTGCAACATGGAAGAGGACATCTATGCTTACGGTACGATTTTACACAACTATTAGATGTCCTTCTATTCCTATGTTGCAGTAATCTTAGTGTGGGAGAGTACTACAGCTTAGTTAGAGGAAAGGGTGGAGGTAGAGGTAGCTGGTTCCACAAAGCCCTTCAGGGTTGCTCTAGCAAACCCTGCCCAGGCTCTGGAGACGTGTTCCAATTTGCAATGTCTGGTGAAAGTATGTATGGTGGATCAGGTGGCTGCTTCCAGGATGGACATTGTGTCTAGGCTTTTGAGGAAGGCTTTGGAGGTTATGACCCTGGTAGAATGAGCTCTTACTCCCTGGGGTAGGTTCTTGCCATGGTGGTAATAGCAAAAGCAAATAGTTTTTTTAATCCAACAGGAAATGGTTTGTTTTGAGACTGCCTTGCCCAAGGCCCTAGGGTGGAAGGATACAAAGAGTTGGTTTGATTTTCTGATGGACTTAGTTTTGTCTAAATAAAACCTTAGTTATCTGTGCATCTCCAGGGAATGGAGTATCCTCTCACTGTCACTGGTTGGAGAGGGGGAAGAAAGTGGGCAGGTAAATGGATTGGTTTAGGGACAGTTCACTGACCACTTTAGGCATAAAGGAAGGGTCAGTACGTAGGGTCACCCCATCCTTGTGGAATGTAGTGAAGGGAAAGCGGGCCTTTAGAGCTTGCAAGTCTAACACCCCTCTAGCAGAGGTAAGCACCATCAGCAGTACAGTCTTCCATGTGCACATTTGGAGCGTTGCAACACTAGCTGGTTCAAATTGGGACAGTGTTAGTTTTTCCAAGATTAAGTTTAGGTCCCAGAGAGGTGAGATGGGTTTTCTTGGCAGCCTGATGTGCAAGACCCCTTTTTAGGAATAATTTGACATCTAGCCTGGCTAGTCAAGGGGGTTTTAATGGTAGACGGGCAGAAACTGGTGACAGGTGGACTTTCACTGAAGAGTACAAAAGACTAGCCTTAATGAGTTCACACACAAGTAAGGACTGGGGGGGGGGGTCCCTATCCTTATGGGGACACCAGTTGGAGAATCTTTCCCATTTTGATAAGCAGGATCTCCTTGTAGTGCATTTCCTGACCTCCCTCAGGACTAAAAGCATGTCCTCAGAGTAGTGGTGTCTGAAAGTGATTAAAAGTTTATCACCCAGAGTGTAAGACCCAACATCTGTTGGTGAGGGTGAATTAGAGCTCCCTTCTGTTGTATGAGTAGGTCCACCTTGTGGGTAACTTGTGGTGACTGCTCTTGGCTAATGAGAGAAGTAGGGGGAACCAGTGCTGCCTTGGCCAATAGAGAGTCACTAGCAAGATTTTTTGGTGTGTCCCTCCTGATTTTCAGGATGACTTTTTGAATGAGAGGGAAGGGTGGAAACGCATAGAGAAACAAGGCATGCCATGTAATGCTGAAGGCGTCTACCCCTCCAGGCAAGTGGACAGTGATCCATGGTGCAGAACTTCTTCAATTGTCTGTGGGGGGGGGGGGGGCAAACAAATCCACCTGAGGTGTGCCCCACCGGTGGAGAATGTCTAGAAAAATGTCCCTGTTCAGCATTCATTTGTGTTGTACAGAGGGTGTTCTGCTGAGAAAATCCACTTGTTTGTTGCCCATGGAAGGGATGTATGTTGCCTGCAGGGATAAGCAGTTTCTGGCAGCAAGGTCCCAAATTTGTAATTTTATCCAGCAGAGGTAGGCCTTGGTCCCTTCCTGTTTAAGACACCACATGACTGTGGTGTTGTCTGCGAATATTTGAAGGGAGCCTGGTTGCAGGATAGGGAGAAAGGCTTTCAGGGCCAGAAAAGCTGTGGTCATTTCCATCACACGGATACGTTTCTTTTGGAGGGTAGGGTGCCAGGTCTCCTGTACCATGAAGCCTTTCATGAAAGCCCCCACAGGTCTGCTGCATCTGTATGTATGTGCTGGGTTGGAGTGGAAGGCCCAGGTTTAGTAGTATTTGTTGAATCACCACCTTAATTCTGCTTTCAGGCACAGCTGGAGTGTAATTTGGCACTCTAGAGGATGTTGGCGTTGTGACCACACATTCTTCAAGTACCATTGCAGTTTTCGAATGTGGATTCTGGCTAAAGGCAGCACAGGGATGGTGGTTGCCATTAGCCCTCAAGATTTGCAAGAACTCTCTTGCGGATATCTGTTGAACCTGTAATGGGCTATGGAAGTGGGTAGAGAGGGAAAAAAAGTACAGTTGTGTACTTACCATAAATGTAGATGTTCGAATGTATTCACTGTTGCAGTCATTACAATTGGGTTATCCTGCTGGCAGTCTACCCACAGGTCGGCCTGAATTCCAAAGTCTAGGATCGGCGTCGGTTGCTGTCGCCTCCACCCTGACATCAGTGCGCTAGGGGTATAAAAGATGCAGCCGCCGCCATTTTCTTCAGTTTTTCTTGCCCCAGATGTCAGGTGCCCCCAAAAGGGAAGGCTAAAAATATGTCAGTATAGCATGCATGCACCAATGTAAACTTTTCCTTCATCTACAAGCAAATACACAACATAGGTTGCATAGAATGGAGAAATACAGATAAGTTCCAGCAGAGAAAAGGGGGATGGTGGGAGGGTAACCTGGACTGCAACAGTGAATACGCTCGAACATCTACATTTATGGTAGGTACACAACTGTACTATGTTCATCGTGTTTTCACTGTTGCAGTCATTACAATTGGGTTGAATCCCAAAGCTAAGTTTGGGAGGCTGGAGCTAAACAGGATTAGGAGCAGCTATGAGGCCCTGCAGAATTGCAGTGGCAAAGCCTGCCCTGGATTTAGAGTAGAGTAGTAAGTGATAGTGCTTTGTAAAAGTGTGCACTGAACTCCAGGTTGCAGCCTCTAAAATGTCATTGGTTGGTACTCCTCTGAGGAAGACTGCTGAAGTGGCTGCTGCACTGGTTGAATATGGCCTAATGCCCTTAGACACTGATTTGCCATGTTGTGAATAGCAGAAACGAATGCAGTGGCCTATCCACTTTGAAATAGTCTGCTTTGAGATGGCCTTTCCTTCAGATCCTCGAGCATATGCCACTAGTAATTGCTCAGTCTTTCTGAAAGCTTTGGTTCTGTCCAAGTAGAAGCACAGCTGTCTGTGTATGTCCAAAGAATGCAGAAGTCTCTCACCCTTATCCTGTGGATTTGGGTAAAAAGTAGGCAAATGAATAGTTTGGTTAAGGGCCACACTGGACACTACCTTAGACATAAATGTCGGGTTTGTCCTCAGAGAAACCCTATCTGGATGGAAAATGATAAAAGGTTCCACAGCCATGAGTGCCTGCAGCTCTGAAACTAGTCTTGCAGAGGTTATTGCTAGCAGCACAGCTGTTTTCCATGATCAAAATTTTATATCAGCTGAAGAGGCTGGCTCAAAAGGAGGCAATGTGAGTTTTTTCCAAGACATAATTGAGGTCCTTGGAGGCCTTGAGTTTTTTGCTCCTCTGAGGTACTGCCTTAATAAAGGATGAGAAAAATAGGTGGCTCTTTATTGTAATGAGCTGAAATGGCAAGAGGCATGAATCTTAACTGATGAAAAGTATAGGCCTTTGTCCAGCATCTCAGTTAAATATTGCAAAATCTGAGGAATATTTGGTACAGTCGTGTCAATACCTTGTGCCTGGTTCCAAACACAGAATCTCTTCCATTTTTCAGCATAAGATTTTCTGGTACTAGGCCTCCTGGCCTACAAAATAACATCCATCACGGCTTTAGAGAGAGTTGTGTTTTGAATGACTACATTATCCGCCATGCTGCCAGATTTAAGGTCTTGAGTTGGCTGTGCAGGATCTGATTGTTGTGTTGGGACAGTAAGTGAGGAAGTTGAGGTAATGTCCAGGCTGGGTATTGAGTCAAGTTCCTTAGGATTGGGTACCAGTGCTGGCGAGGCCAGTCTGGGACAATCAGTATCATTTTTGGCTTCTCTTGTCTGACTTTTAGGAGTACCTTGGGGAGGAGAGGCAGTGGAGGAAAGGCATAGACTGTTAAGTTTTTCCAGCTGAAAGATAGAGCATCCACTTTCCATGCTTGCTTGTGATAAGTCCTTGTGCAGAATCTCTTCAGTTGGCAGTTGTGATGGGAGGCAAACAGATCTATGTTCGGGCATCCCCAATCACTTGTTATCATGCTGAAGACTTGCGGATACAATTTCCACTCGTGGGGATCCGTGAGGTTTCTGCTTAGTTCGTCTGCCAGAGTATTTATCTTTCCTGGCAGGAATTGTGCTTGTAGATGTACTTGGTAAGTCAATGCTGTGTCCCACAAATTCATGGCTAGTCTGCATAGGGGGTAGGAATGAGTGACTCCCTGCTTGTTTATGTACCACATGATTGTAGTATTGTCCGTCTTCATCAGTAGTTGTCCCGGATGAAGTAGATCCTTCAAGGCTGTTAGGTCTTTCTGAACAGCTAGCATCTCTTTTTGGTTGATATGTAGATGCATTTGGCTTGCGGACCATGTGCCCTGAATACATCTTCCTGCCATGTGGGTACCCCAGGCATAATCTGATGCATCTGTTGTTAATATCTGCCTGGCTGTGGGTAAAGCGAATGGCTGCCCCTTGTTGTGGTGACAGGCCTTTGTCCACCATCGAAACTCCTGTTGCAGGCAGGGAATGAGGGTAATTATTGTTTCCAGGCTGTGGCAATGTTGACTCCAAACACTTTTTAGATACCATTGAAGTTTCCTCATATGCAGTCTTGCATATGGAATTAGCAGAATGCAGGATGCCATGAAGCCTAAAGCATGCAGAATTTTTCTTGCAGATAACTGGGTCTTTGTTGCCAACATTTTAAAATAAGTAGTCAGTTGCCTTTGTCTGGCGTGAGATAAGCCATCTGGGCAGTTGTATTTAAGCCTGCACCGATGAATATTATCTCTTGAGAGGATACTAGTCTTGATTTCTTTTCGTTTACTGTGTACCCTAGGCATGTTAGTAATCTTTAACGCCACATGCTGTAGTAGAATGCCCTTGTTCTCTGCTTGAATAAGGCAGTCATCCAAGTAAGGATATATTTGTATTCCTCTGTCTGCAAAATGCAATTACTGGAGCCAGGTATTTTCTGAAGACCCTGGGAGCAGTAGATAAGCCAAAGGGCAGTGCATTGAGCCAGCTATGAATTTGAGGTACCTTCTGCATGATTGTCTGATTGGGACATGCAGGTATGCCTCTTTTAGGTCTAAAGTCACAAGCCAAGCCTTCTTGCCCAGCATGGACTGAAGCTGCTGCAGAGTCAACATTTTGAACTTTGGAATATTCGGGTATGTGTTTAGAATAGATAGGTCCAGTATTGGACTCCAGGCTTTGTCCTTTCTGGGCACCAAGAACAGTCTTGAGTAAAATCCTTGTCCCTGCTCTTGCTGTGGTACTTGCTGAAGGGCCCTCATGTCCATGAGGGATGACACTTGCTTTTGTGCCTCTGCCCATTGATTTTTTGGCAGGTCTGGCAAACTGTTTGCCCTTGGCAGGGTGTGAAAGTGAAACCTGTAGCCTTGAGACACTATATCAAAGACCCATTTGTCCTGGGTTATTACGTGCCAATTTTGAGAAAATAGTGGTAGTTTTCCCCCTAAAGGTGTTGCTAGAAGGTAAGTGCTTGGCGCAGGCAGGGGTAAGTCATTCGGACCGTTTTCTGTATGGCTGTGATTTGTCTTCTCCGCTTTTGGAGATAGAAGCACCCCATTGTTTAGACCTGTATGAGCCTTGGGGCTGGGATCTGCCTCTAGGGCGTTTGTATCTGCCTCTTTGTGGCCTGACACTGGAAAGAACCAATTCTTTGTAGGCCAGTGCCTGATAAATCTTGGAGGCTGTACCTGTAAGAAATCCTTGACTGTTTGCATAGATTTAGCTTTGTCCTCCATTTTCTTCAACACCTCTTCTGCTTTAACACCAAACAAGGTATCATGTTGTAATGGAGCATCTAATAATTTTGCTTTAACATGATCAGGCAGATTCTGTTCCTTTAACCAAGAATGCCTCGGAATTACAGAACCCGTAACAGTGGCCCTGCATGAGGCCTCCAGAGAATCAAAACCACATTGCAAAGTATGTTTCCCACTTGTTCAGCTGCATGCAATAAATCCTGCATTTCTTTTTCTGCACATTCAGAATTTATCAACATTTTCTGTTTAAGCAGTGACATAATATATTGCTGATATTTAAGCATATGAAACTGACAATTTAAAGCCCTTATAGCCAAGGTAGCAGAAGTGTAAATCTTTTTTCCCCATCTGTCCAGTGCCCTAGAATCCCTGTCAGAGGGGGTAGGGCTTTTTGCAGTGGAAGCCTTAACCCCTTTGGGACCTTGAGAGATGGTTCTGGGTCAGCAGCAGGGTTCTTAAAAAGAAATGCATGTGATTCAGGATCCCTGTAGTATCTGTCTGGCTTAACAGGAGCTGGAGGTAGAGAGTCAGGAGTCAAACTGGACTCTGAAAATAGATCTAGAATTCTAGTACAGGTGGAATAGCAAGGGACCTGTGCTGAGGTAGTACAAGGAAGTCTCGGAGCCTTTTCTTAGATTCTGAATAATCTTGGCTCTCCCAGTGGAAATGCTTCCTCATGGCATGCAGAGTTTCCCCAAAACAATAATCCTCAGGAGGAGAGGCTGAAGGGATAGATTCTTCAGCATCAGAACCCTCATGGGGAGGAAGAGAGTATTCCTGATCAGAAGAGGAATCAGAAGAAATGGAAACCTGATCTGAAGAGTCATATTCTATCTCTTGCCTAGGCCTCTTATCTGGAGGGGGATGGTAACCCCTTAGGCATGGAGGCCTGTCCAAGGGGCTGTTGTACTCGTTTCTTTGTCTTTAGACAAGCTTTAATCTTTGCCTTTGAAGCTGAAGTCATTTTAACATACAACTGTGTAGCACAACCAATCAAAAAACTAGAAGACCAAACCAAAAACCAAGTAAAACGAGAAACCTTTCGGGTCCAAAACCTGTGAACTCCAACAAGAAAACTGAACCGTCTTAACAAAACTTGCAAAGTTCCATTTGAACTGCTGAAATAATTCGCTGTTAAATGTGAAAAATGATTGTTCAAGCAAGATGGCTTAGAGCAAACCAAACACTTTAATTCGACAAGAAACAAAAAATAATCACAAGCGCTTTCGCCCGGTCTTACCGGGCTTTTTCAAGTGTGAAAGTGCTTGAAAAAGTGTGAAAGTGCTTGAAAAAGCCCAGTAAGACCGGGCGAAAGCTCTTGTGATTATTTTTTGTTTCTTGTCGAATTAAAGTGTTTGGTTTGCTCTAAGCCATCTTGCTTGAACAATCATTTTTCACATTTAACAGCGAATTATTTCAGCAGTTCAAATGGAACTTTGCAAGTTTTGTTAAGACGGTTCAGTTTTCTTGTTGGAGTTCTCAGGTTTTGGACCCGAAAGATTTCTCGTTTTACTTGGTTTTTGATACAACTGTGTAGGCCTGAAAACACCCTCAGAAGCCGATGCCTGCTCAGTGGCTCCATACCCATCTGAGGGAATAGTTTCCGAGGTTCCAATACCTTGAGTTTCCAGCGGCCTAGTCAGCTTAGGCCTGAAAACACCCTCAGAAGCCGATGCCTGCTCAGTGGCTCCATACCCATCTGAGGGAATAGTTTCCGAGGTTCCAATACCTTGAGTTTCCAGCGGTCTAGTCGGCTCCAAGTGTGAGTCAGAGGCGGCCTGCGGCTCTAAAGTAGCGGGCGTCAGGGGCTGCGAAAGCGCCTCACTGAGAACCGGCGACTGGCTTAGAAGAAGCCTCGTCCGTTTTGAACCTCGGATACCTGTCCTTTTCTATGCGTTTCTTTTGAATTGGCTATCCGACGACATCTTGTAATGAAATCTTCTGCCAAAATAGTGAAATGCAAAATCATACCGACGCTTAATAGTGCGATGGTTAAATCTAGCACAAAACCGACAATTAGCAACGTCGTGATCAGGGCCTAGGCAAGGAATACAGTAAGAATGGAAGTCCTTATGAGGTATTTGCTTCCCACAAGAAATACAGTTATTAACTTTTTCTGACAATGGTCTGGAGCAAGAAAAAAGTTTCCCCAACGGGGTACTTGGCTTTTAATGAAGACTTCGGATCTGAAATTCGAACACGAAAATCTCAGGAGTCGGCCGACCGGCACTTGCGAACTGCTTTTGCTTCGGACACCGCACGGCAAGAAAGACTGAAGAAAATGGCATCGGCTGCATCTTTTATACCCCTGGCGCACTGTCAGTGAGGAGAAGACAGCAACCAACACCGGACCTAGACTTTGGAATTCAGGCCGACTGCGGGTAGCCTGCCAGCAGGATAACCCAATTGTAATGACTGCAACAGTGAAACACGATGAACATGTACAGTTGTGTACACTTACCATAAATGTAGATGTTCGAGTGCGTCCACTGTTGCAGTCATCACATTTGGGTTATCTGCCTGCAGGTAGCCCTCAGCCGACCTGAACACAAGAGTCTTCGGATTTCTGTGTTGGATGCTGTCGCTTCTTCCATGTCAGGCTGTCAGGGGTATAAAACATGCAGCAGACACCATTACATCAGTTTTTTTCTTGCCCAAGATGTCAGGTGCCCCCATAACAGGAAGCAGTTATATGGTATGGAACACCCCCAGCAAAAAGCAACTACACGATAAAATACATGCCAAACGAGAATAAAAGGTAAAATTCAAGAGAAGTCAAGGGGAAGGGGGGGGGGTAACAAGGACTGCAACAGTGAATAGACTAACATCTACATTTATGGTAAGTGTACACAACTGTACTAATGTTCTTCGTGTTTCCCTGTTGCAGTCATCACATTTGGGTTGATTCCCAAAGCTAAGAAAGGGTGGAGGTAGTGTGAGAGCATTAGGGCTAGCAAACAGGCCCAGTAAGACTGCTGTGGCAAATCCAGCTCTGGATTTAGAAAATAGAGGCAGGTGGTAATGCTTGGTGAAAGTATGTACATAGTTCCAGGTAGATGCAGCCCTGGTGGAATGCGATCTTATCCACTGTAGGGTAGGTTTTCAGTGGTGCTTGTAGCAAAAATGGATGCAAGGGGCTATCCACTTGGAAATGGTTTGCTTTGAAATGGCCTTCCCCTCTGCCCCTGCAGCAAAGCTAACTAGCAGCTGGTCAGATTTTCTGAGAGGCTTAGTCCTGTCCAACTAGACTCTAAGCTGTCTGTGCATGTCCAGAGAATGCAGTATTTT
This sequence comes from Protopterus annectens, assembly GCF_019279795.1. Classification (NCBI taxonomy): domain Eukaryota; kingdom Metazoa; phylum Chordata; order Ceratodontiformes; family Protopteridae; genus Protopterus; species Protopterus annectens. The sequence continues at coordinate 230,516,066 of NC_056737.1, forward strand.
TTCCCCTTTATTTTGAGGATTAGGGGGAAAAAGTAGGCAAATGAATGGACTGGTTTAGAGCCACACTAGACACCACCTTGGGCATAAAGAATTGATTAGCCCTGAGGGAAACCCTCTCCACATGGAAAATAATGAAGGGTTCCACTGCCATGAGGGCCTGCAGTTCAGACACTCTTCTTGCTGAAGTGATGGCTAGAAGTAAGGCTGTTTTCCAAGAAAGGAATTTCAACTCTGCTGTAGCAGCTGGTTCAAAGGGGGGGGAAGAGTGAGTTTTCCCAATACAAAGTTAAGGTCCCAGGCTGGAGTGGCAACTCTCCTGGGGGGGGGGGGGGTCAAATTTTTGGCCCCTCTCAAGAATTGCTTTAGGAGGGGATGAGAGAAGAGGGGTGGCTCCATACTATAATACGCTGAAATGGCAGAGGCATGAATCTTAATAGAAGAGAAAGATAGGCCCTTGTGCAGCATTACTGTAATCTAGAATATGAGGTAAGATGGGCACTGTTGTGCCCATCCCCTGAGCATGGCTCCATGAACAGTATCTTTTCCACTTTTCTGAATGGGATTTTCTAGTACTAGGCCTCCATGCCTCAAGAATAACATCCATCACCTGCTTACTGGTGAGCTCAGGGAATTAGCCAGGCTGCAAGGTTCAGGGTTTGAAGTGGAGAGTGCAAAATCTGGCCCGCCTGCTGGGACAGCAGGGAAGGTGTCTGAGGCAGGTGCCATGGTTGTAGCACTGTCAGACTGTGCAAAAGGGGGTACCAGTGCTAGTGTGGCCAGTCTGGTGCAATCAGTATTGTCCTTTGCTTGTCCTGTTTGATTTTTAGAAGAACCTTCAAGAGGAGAGGCAGAGGGGGAAAGGCATAAACTGAGAGGCTTTCCCAGGTAAAGGACAGGGCATCCACTTTCGAAGCTTGACTGTGGGGAGTTCTGGTGCAGAATTTGTTCAACTGGTAGTTCTGAGGAGAGGCAAACAGGTCTACCTCTGGTGTCCTCCATTTGTTCAAGAGCTTGAATATTTTGGGTTGCAGTTTCCATTCGTGTAGGTCCATGAGATTTCTGCTTAAGTCGTCTGCCAGTGAATTCAGTTTGCCTGGCAGGAACTGAGCTTGTAGGTTCACTTGGTAGTTCAATGCCGTGTTCCACAGAGCCATGGCTAGTCTGCAGAGTGGGTAGGAATGTGCTTCCCCCAGCTTATTTATGTACCACATAACCGTGGTGTTGTCTGTCTTTACCAATAGTTGCCCTGGAAGAATAAGGTCTTTGAAGGCTGTCAGAGCATTCTGTACAGCTAACATTTCTTTTTGATTGAATATGCAGGGTGCATCTGTTTTGGGTTCCATTTGCCCTGAATGCACTACCCTGCCACGTGAGTCCCCCATGCATAGTCTGATGCATCTGTTAGGGTTTGGGTGGCAGGCGTACAGTGAAAGGGAGACCCTTGTGGTAGCAGGCCTCTGCCCACCAAAGGAACTCTGCCCTTAGACAAGGAATGATAGGAATCATGGTTTCCAGGTCCTGAGAATGTTGACACCACAGACTTTTTAGGTACCACTGAAGTTTCCTCATATGCAGTCTTGCATATGGAATTAACAGAATGCAAGAGGCCATGAACCCTGGGGTTCGCAGGATTTTCCTTGCAGATAGCTGGGTTTTTGTGGCCAATAGTTTGAAGTAGGTTGTCAAACTTGTTTCTCTGGAGTGTGGAATGCCATCTGAGAAGTTGTGTTCAAGCTTGCTCCCAGGAATACTATCTGCTGGCAGGGTAATAGGTGTGACTTTTTCTCATTGATGGTGTATCCCAGTGAGTTTAGAAGTCTCTTTACAAATGCCAGGTGGTGTAATAGCAAGTCCTGACTCTCTGCCTGAATCAGGCAATCGTCCAAGTATGGGTAAATTTAATACTTCTCTGCCTGCAAAATGCAATGGCTGGAGCTAGGTATTTTGTGAATACCCTGGGCACAGTAGATAAGCCAAAGGGAAGTGCAGAGAACTGACAGTGCATGGAGCCTGCCCTGAAACATAGGTATTTTCTGCAGAATTCCCTTATTGGGATGTGCAGGTAAGCTTCTTTTAAGTCTAGGGTTGCCAGCCAGGTATCCTTGGCTAGCATAGGAAGAAGCTGTTAAAGAGTTAGCATTCTGAATTTTGGAACCACCAGAAAAGTGTTGAGAATAGGCAGGTCCAGGATAGGATGCCAGGAGTTTTCTTTTCTGGGAACCATGAACAGTCTTGAATAAAAACCTTGTCCCCTTTGTTCTGCTGGGACAGGTTGAATAGCCCTGATACTGAGGAGAGAGAGAAAGCACGTGTTTTTGGGCTTCCGCCCACTGGTTGGGGGGGGGGGGGAGTCTGGCCATCCACTTGGGGTTGGGAGTGAGTAGAAGTGGAATCTGTATCCTAGGGAAACTGTTTAAAACTTATTTGTCTTGGGTAAAGACTTCCCAGTTTTTTGTATGCAGGGCGAGCTTTCCTCCTAAGGGAGCAAGTAGTTGGGCACGGCTTGGAAGAGTTGAGGATAAGTCATTGTGCCATTTTTCCATAGGGGGGTGGCTTACTACTCCCTGCTGTTGAAGTGGGAGCCCTCAACCGCTTAGATCTGTGCATAGCCTGAGACTGAAGTCTTGGTTGTCTGCTGCTCCTGGGTTTGGACTGAGAAGGCCTGGAAGGTACCGGAAAGGACCAGTTCTTTGCAGGCCAATGCCTACTGAATCTAGGTGGCTGTACTTGTAAGAAATCTTTAACAGTTTGCATAGATTTAGCTTTTTCCTCCATCCTTTTGAGGACGACTTCTGCTTTGTTGCCAAAAAGGTGCTCTTGGTTTAAGGGTCCATCCAGTAATTTAGCTTTAACATGATCTGGCAAGTTTTGTTCCTTAAGTCAAGCATGACTTCTAAGTACAGACCCAGTGAAAGCAGCCTTGCAAGATGCTTCTAAAGCATTGAAACCACACTGCAAAGCAAGTTTACTAACTTGGTTAGCAGAATACATTAATTCTTGTAAATCTTTGTGTTCAGCACAGTCAAGAATCAACATCATTTTCTGTTTAAGTAGTCTCATAATATGCTGCTGATACTTTAACATATGAAACTGGCAATTTAAAGCCCTAATGGCCAAAGTAGCAGAAGTGTATACCTTCTTACCCCATCTGTCTAAAGCTCTAGAGTCCCTGTCAGAAGGGGTAGGATTTTTGTAGTAGCCTTAATGCCTTTTGGTCCTTGGGAAATGGTCTCTGGATCCGCAGTAGGATTCTTGAAGATCCAGTAGGATTCTTGAAGAGGAATTTGAGTGTATCAGGTAATCTGTAGTACCTGTCAGGTTTCTTGGGAGCTGGAGGCAAAGTGTATGGGGTAAGAATGGATTCCCAGAAAACATCATCTACAATATCCAGAACTGGAGGGATAGCTAGAGGCCTGCGTTGAGGTAGGTTTAAAAATTCCCCAAGTCTCTTTTTGGACCGAGAATAGTCCTGGCTTTTCCAGTGGAAATGCTCCCTTAGGGTATGCAAGGTTTCACCAAAAGCAAAATCTTCTGGAGGGGAAGCAGAGGGAATGGAATCCTCTGCATCAGAATCCTCATAAGTAGAGAAGGGTAAATCTTGGTAGTCAGAAGGAACAGAGATATCAGATTTCTGATCAGAAGAATCAGAAAGGTCTCTTAGAGGGGGAAGGCTGGCTTCCCCTAATTAAGGTAAAAAGGTCTTCAGTCATTCTAATCATTTGTTTTTTTAGGCATATGGGCCTGAGAATGTGCTTTGGTCGTCTGTTTTCTAGACGTAGTGCGAGCTTTAGGCCTGAGGAATTCGGTATTCTTAGCTTGAAATGAAGTTGATTTAATTTGAAAATCGGTATGCCTGAATACACCCTCAGAAACCAGTGCCTGCACAGCAGCTCCGGACCCATCCAAGGTAGAGACATCTGCAGGTTCCATAGTCGAAGAAGCATCTCGTGGCATGCCAGACTCTGAATGGGTCTCAGTAGAGGCCTGCAAATCTGTAGTAGCAGGTATCAGGGGCTGCGAAAGTGCCTCACTGAGTATTGGTGGACTGGCGACTAGCTTAACGGAAGCGTCGTCAGCAGTTTTGGACCTATGTGGTCTGTCTTTATCCTTACGTTTTTTCGGAAGATCGGTATTCGGATGGCTTAACAAAGCCATTTCGGAGTACGGAGATCGAGAACGGAAATATTTAGCTACAAAAATAGCCCGACGAATAGTTCGGGTGTTGAGCAAGGCATAAAACCGACAGCAAGGGACGTCGTGGTCTGGGTCTAAACAGGTGACTCATTAAGAATGAAAATCTCTATGCAGTATTTGCTTTCCACAGGCAAGACAATTGTTTCTGACATCGTTTAGAGCAAAAAAAAAAAGGATCCCCAATTGGGTAATTATCTTTTTGAAGACTTCAGGTATGAAACTCGAAAACGAAAATTTCAAGAGTTGACTGACGGGCACTTGCTTTTGCTTCGGGCACCGCACGGCAAGAAAGACCGATATAGTGTCGGCTGCATGTTTTACACCCCTGACGGCCTGACGTCATGGAAGAAGTGACAGCATCCAACGCAGAAATCCGAAGAGACTGGTATTCAGGCCGGTTGAGGGTTACCTGCAGGCAGATAACCCAAATGTGATGGACTGCAACAGTGAAACACAAAGACCCATCTTTGTCCTGAGGGAGGAAAGCCCACATCAGGTCTATTCTGATCCTGAAGCCCAGAAGGTTTTTGTCCTACTGGGGGGGTTAAGGATGATTTTTGATGTTGAGGGTGAACCTCAAACTTTGAAGCAGGGAGGTGGTGAACCTCAGATGGTTTTGAAGGGTGTCCTCTGTTTCTGCTAGAATGAGGATGTCGCCTAGGTAAGGATAGATTTGGACACCAATGGTTCTGCAAAAGGCTACAGCTGGGGCTAGGCATTTTGTAAAAACCGTGGGTGCAGTAGATAAACCAAAGGGCAAAACTGTAAATCGAAAGTGAGAGCTGGGGCCAGTCAAATGCAAGAATTTTCTGTGGGAGGGTTTTATGGGGTTTATGGAGGTATGCCTCCTTTAGATCTAGTGTGGCTATAAAATCCTGGGCTAGCAATAGTGGGAGTAGAGTTTGAAGGGATAGCATTCTGAATGATGGAACTTTTAGGAATAGGTTTAGAAAGGACAGATCTAGTATTGGTCTCCAAGGTCGATCTTTTTTGGGGACCAGAAACAGTCTGGAGTAGAAGCCTTTCCCTTCCTGCCCTCAAGGAACAGGCTCTATAGTTCCTAAGTTCAGAAGGTCTTGCAGTATCTGTGGAATGAGATGCAGTTGGTTTTTGGGGGAAAAGGAATGCCCCTTGGAGGCAGCTTTTCCCCTCCAAGACAGGAAATATCCCTTTTGTATTACTGCCAGCACCCTGTGGTCTGATGTGATGGATTTCCAAATGGGGAGGCAGTGGGAGAGGTGGACTGACAAGGGGAGGTGGGCAAGGCAGTCGCACATTGGTGCGTCCACTTCTATCATGAAAAGGCTAAGTAGGTTGTGAGGCAACTGGTGTGGAGGTAGTCTGTCTCCTGGTTCCTCTCCTATGCCTGGAAGAGGAAGGGGTAGCAGAAGAGGGGGTCCCCCTGACAAAGGTAGTATTAGCAGGGTCATTTCTGTAATATTTAGTAACAGGAGACACTAGTAAGTGCTTGATGTCTTGAAGCTCTTTACTTTTCTCCTGCAGGTTTTTGAAGAGGTCCGCAGACTGTTTACCAAACAGGAGTTTGTGGTCTAGTGGGACATCTAGGATTTTTGACTTGAAATCTTCTGGTAGGGGTTGAAGGCATTGCCAAGAGCATCTGCGGAGTACAGTTGCAGAAGCTGCGGACTGTACTGAGGCCTCTGCTGCATCATAATTGCATCTAATAGAATGTCTGGCTACCTGAGAAGCCAGGGACAGTTTTGATGCTCTCAGTTTTGGTAGGGCAGTCAAGGGTGGATGCCAAGAGTGCAGAGGCTTGTGATACAAGGTCACAAGGCATACATTATCATATGGGTTTGATAGTTGACAGCACTGAAGGCTAGGGTGAAAGAGGTATAAACCTTCTTCCTTATCCTGCCCATGTTTTTGCTATCTTTGTCAGTAGGCAGAAGAGATGCTGAAGGAATCAGTCTTGATTGTCAAGGGATACAGCAATGACAGCAGGGTCTGCCAAGAGTGGTTTTACCAGGAACTTTTGTTCATCTGGAACTTTATAGAACCAGTTAGGTCTCTTAGGGGCAGGTTGCTATGAGTCTGGGTTCTTTGATGTTGAGGTGAATGCATCAAGGTAGGCAGGAATGACTGGTGGGATGGCTGGGGGTGAAGGAGATTCCACTCGGAGTAACTCAAAAGTATCTCTTCTGAGTTTCAGGCATTTGTGAAGTGTCCCATTTAAAGTATTCTTTCATCTTTGTGATGGTCTCCCCAAAGGTGATATCCTCTGGAGGAGAGTCCCCTTCTATGGATTCCTCATCGGGGGAATAATATTCAAGTGGGGAGGCAATTTGAGATGAATAGGAGATTGATTCATCTGTGGATGAATAGTAAGGTTCCTGTTCTTCCCCTTCATGAGCAGTAGGCACAGGGAAAAGTGGCTGAGGCTGAGCACTGGAATGGTGGAGGGGAAGAGGCCATGGGCCTAAGGGCCATGGTGAAGGATTGCCAGTCTGGAACTCCTTCAGAGTATGGAGTCTGGTGTTTAGTTTTCTGCTTCCTTTTCAAGTAGTCTTAGGAGAAGGCCTGGATTCAAGGGCCTGGGAAGCGGTAGGGGCTTCAGGCAATGGCACCCCTGTCAGTCATCCGACGATATCCGGTTCCTCCTAGACATCGGTAGGGACAGACATCAGAGCTAACTCGATGGATGAGCTGGCCATTACTTCCGAAGTGGCTTCCTTGAGGGGAGCTGAAGCAGACAGTTCCATCGGACATCCCTCAACTCCTAAACTGGAAGCTGGCGGGCCATCCAATTGCAGAGAGGCAGAGAAACTAGGCCTGGAAACCTTGGCCTTTTTCCGTTGTGGTTCTGTCGGAGCGGCCGATTTGTGATCCATCCTGAGCACTATTTTTTTTTTTGAGAGACTGGTTTTCTAAATATAAATTAAGGGCACCCAGACAGCTTTGGAGGGGACAAATGACTGACAAATTGGGGAAGCGGTATGGTCGTGCTCTCGGCCTAGGCAGAACACACAAGTTGTCATGCGTATCCTTATGTGGAATCTGGCATACGCATTAGCATTTACCCTGCTTAACTGACCTCGGCTAATGGTAAAGTACAGCAAACCAAGCCCAAGCAAAATAAAGGCAAAATCCCCAACAGGATACTTAGCTTTAGACATCTTCAAGTAAAGGAGCAAAGCGATCAATGTGACAGTCAACTGTGGCTGAAAGGTTCTGAGGTCTCTGCGTGCAAACGTCACATTTATGGTCCCTGGTTTATGGCCCTACATGTGACATCCCACACACCTACAACAGCCAGGGCTTAAGCTTTTGTATAGGACCCGATGTTCAGGTCACCTGAGGCAGGAAATCCCACACTAAGAGTACTGCAAAATAGGAATAGAAGGACATCAAGGATTTTGGCAAGACCACAGCACCTCAACTGCATTACTATAATTTACAGACACTGTCAAAGCTCGCAACACAAACTCATCTTCAATATTTCTAGGTGCATTAAAATCCTTTGACATGGTCTCACACTAAACTTCTCAATCATCTTTCCACCCTGGGTCAACAATCTGCATCAATTCAATGGTTCTCTAGCTACCAAGCCACAAACTGTAAAATGGTAAGGATCAATCTTTGCATACCTTCCCACTTCCACAGGATTCCCACAAGGACCCATCCTTAGCAGTCTACTGTTCAATATTTTTATCAGTAACCTGCATTCCTCTTCTTGTGCAGGCAAATTGATTCAATATGCAGATGACTACAATCACCTGCTCTTCATATACCTTAACTCATCTCCAAGCAATCACTCAACAAGCTGTCATCTCCACTGAAACCTGGCTTACAGCAGTGCAACTTAACCCCCAGAAACCCAAACTCATCCCCCCCCCCCAAAAAAAAAAAAATCACACGCCTAGCAAAGCACCTTTTACAATCCTTTTGGCAAATGGTGCCGAAACTGAATTAGTCCACCATACCAAACTATGAGTCATAATAGAGGATGATCTTAAATTTGACCTCCACATCCAAAGCAATATCAAGAAAGCCCATGAAAAACTAGGCATGCTATACAGAAACAAACATTTTCTGAGCACACCCACAAAACATTACTCTAACCAAAACCCACCTTCTGCCCTCTCTGCTCTATGGAACACCAGTTCTAAGCAATTTATAACCCTCCATAAAAACCAAACTTGCAAGCTGCTAGAACAAAATTGACAAGTTTGCAACTAATTCATCCTCCTTTACCCTTCACTGTAAAGCTCTGCATACCCTTAAGCTTGCTGGAACTCCCCCTCCACATCTCCTACAGTCAACGTGTAACAATATATAAAATCATACACAAACCATTAGCCTGCCATTGCATACCCCGTAGCAAATAATGGAACTCCTTACCTCTAACTATCATAACCATTTCTAACCTACCCACCTTTAAAAGCTCCCTAAAAGAACACTTTACAAACACACGGACCTGCTCCTGTGCCAATCCTGGCTGAATTTAGTCACTATGCTTCACTCACTGCCTTCAACCCAAGTCACAGCTCACAACAACCCTTTCTAACCTCCTACTCCACTCCTTTCTTTTGTTTTTCCCACTACCTTACCTTATCCACTTCATCTCTATAGACCTTTCCTCTACCTCTTTCTCTCCTCCCTACTCACCTAAGCTACCCAAAGACACTAACCCTGCACTCTTCTTATAACCCCCTTCTCTCTCCATCCTTCTAGAACCATAATATAAACATCTCTCATACTAAGACAGTTTCTCCTCACTGACACTAATCATGTAATCTCAAATATCTCTCTTAAATATCTTATTAGAATGGTCTCCCATCTCATTTACTGCGTACCAATCTATGTAACATATGACAAGTTTTTTCTCATATATTTTCTCCAACTCATGTTACTGTTTTTCACCGTACTCTATGATGAAACATATGTAATATGCTTTTCTCATTAGAACATTTTTTTTCACTCATGTTTTGTAGTGACATGACACATTTAAAATATCTGTAATTGACTTTTTAAAGATTAGGACTGTGGAGCCTTTCTCCTGGGCCTCCCCTGAAAATGGACTCTTTCTGCCCTGGATGGACCTTCCCAGTACATAAATGTCAAATAAATACAATAAGTATTCTGGGATCACTCATGAGGAAGAAGAATGATCCTGCTTAAACCATTCACCAAGAGGTTGGATGTCCCCTGGATGTGCACTGCAATCAGAAACCAAAGAGGAAATCACCCACTGCCGCACCCTCATGCCTTCCTTGCAAAGAGGGTAAGATAGAGTCACCCTGCTTGTTTAGGTAAAAAAAACACAGACATACTGCCCATTTGAACCAAGATCACGCCCTTGGGGAGAAGGTCCTGAAAGGCCTGCCATGCTAGGAGAGAACTAATTTCCAAAACACTGATGTGGAGATTGGCCTCGGAGGACGACCATTCTCTAATCCCCTCAAAAAACTGCCCCCCCGATCCCAAAAGAGGCGCCCTGAATGACAATGACCTGAGGCTGGGGAAGAAGAAAGTTACTAGGCAAATTGAATCTGCCATGAATAGTACAGTTCTGTACCTACCAAAAATGTAGATGTTAGAGTGCATTCAATGTTGCAGTCATTACACTTGGGTTATCCTGCTGGCAGGCTACCCGCAGTCAGCCTTAATTCCAAAGTCCTGGTCCGGCATCGGTTGCTGTTGCCTCTTCCCTGACGTCAGTGCGCCAGGGGTATAAAAGATGCAGCCGATGCTATTTTCTTCAGTTTTTCTTGCCCCAGATGTCAGCTGCCCCCAAAAGGGTAGGCTGTAAAAATTATGATCATAAAAAAGCATGCACATAACCTTCATCTACAAACAAATACACCACATACGTACAGATGAGTCCCAGCAAAGAAAAAGGGGGATGGTGGGAGGGTAACCTGAACTGCAACAGTGAATACACTCTAACATCTACATTTATGGTAGGTACACAACTGTACTGTGTTCGTCGTGTTTCACTGTTGCAGTCATTACACTTGGGTTGAATCCCACCAAAATATCCTTGGTTGGTACTCCTCTGAGGAAGGCTGCTGCTCCGGTAGAATGTGGCCTAATGCCCTTAGGCACTGATTTGCCATGTTGTGAATAGCAGAAACTAATGCAGTGGCCTATCCATTTTGAAATGGTCTGTTTTGAAATGGCTTTTCCTTGGGAACCTGCAGCATATGCCACTAAGAGTTACTCAGTCTTTCTGAAGGCTTTAGTCTTGTCTAAGTAAAAGTGTAGCTATCTGTGTATGTCCAAAGTATGCAGAAGTCCCTCCCCCTTATTCTGTAGGTTTGGATAAAAGGCAGGCAAATGTATGGTTTGGTTGAGAGCCACACTGGACACTACCTTACGCATAAATGTCGGGTTTGTCCTTAGAGAAACCCTGTCCTGATGGAAAATAGTAAAAGGTTCCACAGCCATTAGTGTCTGTAACTGAAACTCTTCTTGCTGAAGTTATTGCTACGAGAAGAGTGGTTTTCCACGACAAGTATTTTATCTCTGCTGTATTGGCAGGTTCAAAAGGCAGAGTGAGCTTTTCCAAGACAAAATTGAGGTCCCATGTAGGAATTGGAGCTCTCCTTGGAGGTCTTATGTTTTTGGCCCCTCTGAGAAACTGTCTTAGTAGTGGATGAAAAAAATAGGTGGTTCCGTATTGTAATGAGCTGAAATGGCAGAGGCATGGATCTTAATTGAAGAGAAGGATACGCCTTTGTCCAGCATCTCAGTTAGGTAATGCAAAATCTGAGGAATATTTGGTTCAAGCGAGTCAATTCCCTGCACTTGGTTCCAAGCACAGAATCTCTTCCATTTTTCTCCATAAGATTTTCTGGTGCTGGGCCCTCCTGGCCTCCAAAATAACATCCATAACTGCTTTAGAGAGAGGTGTGTTCTCTGAATGATTACATTATCCACCATGCAGCCAGATTTAGGGTTCTGAGTTGGCTTTGCAGGATCTGATTGTTCTGTTGGGTCAGCAAATGAGGTATTAGAGGCAATGTCCAGGTTGGGCCTTGAGACAAGCTCTTTAGGATTGGGTACCAGTGCTGACGTGGCCAGTCTGGGGCAATCAGTATCATTTTTGGCTTCTCTTGTCTGACCTTTAGGAGTAACTTGAAGAGGAGAGGCAGAGAAGGGAAGGCATATACTGTAAGGGCTTTCCAGCTGAATGAAAGGGCGTCCACTTTCCATGCTTGCTTGTGATAAGTCCGAGTGCAGAATCTCTGTAGCTGGCAGTTGAGAGGGGAAGCGAATAGATCTATGTCTGGGCATCGCCATTTCACAGTTATGTTGGATATTTGTGGGTCCAGTTTCCACTCGTGAGGATCCATGAGGTTTCTGCTTAGTTTGTCTGCCAAAGTATTTGTCTTTCCTGGCAGGTATTGTGCTTGCAGATGTACTTGACAAGTCAATGCTGTGCCCCACAAAGTCATGGCTTGCCTGCAGAGGGGGTAGGAATGTGTGCCCCCTTGCTTGTTTATGTACCACATGACTGTAGTACTGCCCATCTTTATCAGTAGTTGTCCTGGATGAAGTAGGTCCTTGAAGGCTGTCAGGGCATTTTGTACAGCTAGCATCTCTTTTTGATTGATATGAAGATGCATTTGGTTTGTGGGCCATGTGCCCTGAATACATTTTCCTGCCATGTGCTCCCCCCAGGCATAATCTGATGCATCTGTTGTTTGTGTTTACCTGGCAGTGGGTAAGGTGAATGGCTGTCCCTTGTTGTGGTGACAGGCCTGTGCCCACCATTGAAATTCCTGTTGCAGGCATGGAATGAGAGTAATTACTGTTTCCAGCCTGTGGCAATGTTGAGTCCAAACGCTTTTTAGATACCATTGTAGTTTCCTCATATGCAGTCTTGCATATGGAATTAGTAGAATGCAGGATGCCATGTAGCCCAGAGCCTGCAGAATTTTTCTTGCAGATAACTGGGTCCTTGTTGCCATGTCTTTGAAGTAAGAAGTCAGATGCCTTTGCTTGTCTGGCGTGAGCTAAGCCATCTGGGCAGTTGTATTTAAGCTTGCACCCAGGAATACTATCTCTTGAGAGGGTACTAGTTTTGATTTCTTTTTGTTTACTGTGTACCCTAGGCAAATTAGTAATCTTTTTACAAACGCCAGATGCTGTAGTAGAATATCTTTGTCCTTTGCTTGAATAAGGCAGTCGTCCAAGTAGGGGTATATTTGAATTCCTCTTTCTCTGCAAAATGCAATTACTGGTGCCATGCATTTTGTGAAGACCCTGGGCGCAGTAGATAAGCCAAAGGGCAGTGCAGTGAGCCAGCTATGAATCTGAGGTATCTTCTGCAAGATTGTTTGATTGGGACATGCAGCTATATCTCTTTCAGGTCCAAAGTTACAATCCAAGCCTTCCTGTCCAGCATGGGCAGAAGCTGCTATAGAGTCAACATTTTCAATTTTGGGACGTCCAGAAAAGTATTTACAATAGACAGGTCCAGAATTGGTCTCCAGGCTTTGTCCTTTCTTGGTACTAAGAAAAGTCTTGAGTAAAATCCTTGTCCCTGCTCTTGGTGTGGCACTGGCTGAATAGCCCCCATGTCCATGAGAGATGAAACTTGTTTTTGTGATTGTGTGGCAGGTCTGGCATGTTTTTTGCCTTTGGAAGGGTGTGAAAGTGGAACCTGTAACCCTGAGAGACTATATTTAAGACCCATTTGTCCTGGGTGATCTTGTGCCAGTTTTGTGAAAAAAGTGCTAGCTTTCACCCTAAGGGCGCTGCCAAAAAATAAATGCTTGGCATTGGCAGAGGGAAGTCATTGGGACTGTTTTCTATAAGGCTGCGATTTGTCTTCTCCACTTTTGGAGGTAGAAGCACCCCATTGTTTGGGCCTGTATGAGCCCTGGGGCTGTTGCCTGCCTCTAGGGCGTCTGAATCTGCCTCTTTGTGGTCTGTCTGATACTGGAAAGGACCAATTCTTAGAGGGCCAGTTCCTGCTAAATCTGGGTGGCTGTACCTGTAAGAAATCCTTTACTGTCTGCATAGATTTTGCCTTACCCTCCATTTTCTTTAACACCTTCTCTGCCCAACACCAAACAAAGTATCATGCTGTAATGGAGCATCCAATAATTATGCTTTAACATGATCAGGCAGATCCTGTTCCGTTAACCAAGCATGCCTTCTAATAACAGGACCAGTAACAGCGGCCCTGCACGAGGCCTCCATTGAATCATAGCCACATTGCAAAGTATGTTTTCCCACTTGTTCAGCTGCATAAAATAAATAATGCAAATCTTTGTTCTCAGAACATTCAGAATTTGTCAACATTTTTTGTTTTAACAAATACATTAAGTATTGCTGATATTTGAGCATATGAAACTGACAATTTAAAGCCCTTACAGCCAAGGTAGCAGAAGTGTAAACTTTTTCCCCCATCTGTCTAAAGCCCTAGAATCTGTCTGAGGGGACAGGGTTTTTGGCAGAAGCAGCCTTGACCCCTTTGGGACCCTGAGAGATAGTTTCTAAGTCAGCAGCACGGTTTTTATAAAGAAATTTATGGGAGTCTGGGACCCTGTAGTATCTGTCTGGCTTAACAGGGGCAGGAGATAGAGAGTCTGGAGACAGGCCGGACTCTGAAAAAACATCATCTACTATGTCTAGAACAGGGGAAATTTGCAAGAGGTCTGTGCTGAGGAAGTAAAAGAAAGTCTCCAAGTCTTTTCTTAGAATCGGAATAATCCTGGCTCACCCAATGGAAATGCTCCCTCATGGTATGCAGGGTTTCCCCAAAAGAATAGTCCTCAGGAGGAGAAGCTGAAGGAATAGAATCTTCAGCATCAGAATCCTCATAGGGAGGAGGAACAGAATATCCCTGATCAGAAGAGGAATCAGAGGAAATGGAAACCTGATTAGAGGAATCATGTTCAGTGTCTTGCCTAGGCCTCTTATCAGGAGGGGGATGGGAACCCCTGATCAAAGTAATTAGGTCTTCGGCCATTTTCAGCATCTGTTTCTTAGGCATAGAAGCCTGTCCTGGAGAATGCTGTACTGGTTTCCTTGTCTTTAAAACTGTTTTAGACTTTGTCTTGGATGCTGAAGTAAGCTTTATATAAAGTTGTGTAGGTCTGAAGACACCCTCAGAAGCCGGTGCCTGCTCAGCGGCTCCAGACCCATCTGAGGGGTTAATTTCCGAAGGGCCAATACCTTGAGTATCCAGAGGCCTAGCTCTCTCCACGTGCAAGTCTGAGGCGGCCTGTGGCTCTGAGGTAGCGGGAGTCAGGGGCTGCGAAAGCGCCTCACTGAGCACCGGCGACTGGCCTGGAGGAGGCTTCGTCGGTTTTGGACCTCGGATGCTTGTCCTTGTCTATCTTTGCATTTTTTATAAATTCCAGTCGGTTGTACCGAAGGCATTATGCAGTTAAACCTTCTGCCAAAATAATGAAAAGCAAAATCGTACCGACGCTTAATAGTGCGTTGGCTAAATCTAGCACAAAACCGACAACTAGCAACGTCGTGGCCAGGGCCTAGGCAAGGAATACAGTAAGAGTGGAAATCCTTATGAGGTATTTGCTTCCCACAAGAAATACAATTGTTAACTTTTTCTGACATCGGTCTGGAGCAAGAAAAAAAAAGTTTCCCCAACGGGGTACTTAGCTTTATTGAAGACTTCGGATCTGAAATTAGATTTTGAAAATCTCAGGAGTCGGCCGACCGGCACTAGCGAACTGCTTTTGCTTCGGGCACCGCGCGGCAAGAAAGACAGAAGAAAATGGCGTCGGCTGTAACTTTTATACCCCTGGCACACTGACGTCAGGGAAAAGGCGACAGCAACAGACGCCGGACCAGAACTTCGGAATTCAGGCCGACTGCGGGTAGCCTGCCAGCAGGATAACCCAAGTGTAATGACTGCAACAGTGAAACATGATGAACATCCCAAGATTCTCAGAATCATGGAGGCTGGATGATTGTGATATAGAAGTAGATAAGTTTGGACTTAGGCTGCCATTTGGATACATTTTTTTCCAGGTAATAAAACTTCCAATCCAAACACCTGAACCGGCTCTAAACTGTACTTTTCATAATTCACAGTAATCCCCAAGAGCAGACAAATTGGAGTAAGGAGTCCCAAGCTTTGACAACAGACAATCTCATGGAGGTGGTAAGGATCCAATCAGTAGTGGAAGACCTGGAACCCCTGCAGCTTCAGCCAGGGTGCCGTGACTGCTATGCACTTGGTTTAGACTTGAACACCTTGGGGGACTCTGATAAGATCAAAGGGCAGCACTCAGAACTGATGATGATCGCTCTCAATTGAAAGCGCAGAATCTCCTGGACTTCCTTGCAACCTTTATATGGTAGCAGACATCAGAGATCTACTGAGCACATCCAGTTGTCCTTTCCTCAGAAGCAGCTTAGACTACACCATGACCATCTGGAACTTGGTTTGCTTGACATAATGGTTCAACTTGCTTAGTTCCAAAATTGGTCTTGGGTCCTAATTCTGGACGCCAAAAAGAATTTAGAATAGACCCTGGTTCCTTGATCTGGTGGGACCCTCTTGGATGACACGAATGGACAGAAGCTTCTGCATCTCAACTGCTGCTTCTCTTTTCTGACAGGGTGGAACTTCTGGGAGTGATTTTCTTGATTCTCTCAGTGCAAACAAAAATGGAATGGTACAATCTCTGGATAGAACGCTCAACACCCATGCATCTGAGGTGATGGTCTCCCAAGCTTCTGAACAGCCAAGTGATCCCCCCCTGACTGCCTCCAGAGAATGGCAGCCAGGCAACCCCTTCAGGTATGCTGAAAAGGCCTCACAGAGAACATTCCTTGGAATCCTTGGTTCTGTGGACTGCCCATGCCATCTGCATGAAGTCCATTCTGGTTGACCCTTCCTGCGGTGACAGAAGCTTTCACCAGGATCATCATGAAAAGGCTGCTACAACCTGCAAAAAAAGGGGGTGGCTTCAGAACAAAAAACTAATACTGAATTCTTCCAAAACTAAAGCAATGCTGGTTGGTCCCTTCCCTAAACAGCAAGAAAAATCTCAATCACTTCTTATCCTTAACAATCTTGACAACCCCACCCCACTGGTAAAAATCATCTTTAAATACCTTGGTTTGAGGCTTATCTTGCACTGAACGTTCACCTTCACCTAGAACAAAAAAGGAAGAAAATTAATTCTCTCTTATTTTGGTCCTATAAAATTCCCTCTCTCTGCAGATCAACCAGGAATGCCATAAACAAAGGCATTCTACTAGAATAACATCCAATTAAAACTCCTCCACCATTCAAACTATATCTGCTGTTTCATTACACTCTCCACTAGAAATGAGGATCATTTTATCATGCTTAATAGTCATTTGGCTACCTATCCAACAATGGGCCAGCCTGCTTCTTGAATTTCAACTCTACAAGCTCCTCAAAGTGCACTCCTGTCTTCCCCTTGCCTCTAACCTCTTCAAAATGGTCCCTAGTTAAAACAGAAGTAGCCTCTTAAACACTTTGGTTCACTTCTCCAATGTCCCACAACCAGACTTCACTGCACTAACCATGCTCATCCTAGGCCCAAAACCCTGGGATCCCTCCTTATTAATCTTAAGACCTCATGTCGTACCCATCGTTTCATGCTCAGGATAATGATCATCTTAAAAGTCTGTGTCCAGAAGGAAAACAATGACAGACTATCTCCTAATCCACCACTCTCCCCTTCACCAGTCAGGCACCTTTGTCTTCTTCACATTATTTCCCTACACTAATACAAAACATCACTTCCACATAGTATATAGTTAATTTGTGTGTGCCCTTACCTTACATTTGCTATTACACATTGTGATTTATTCCCTTCACTATTTCTTTCCTTCTTCCCAACTTACTTTAACCATCCCTTCTTGTTGGCCCCTGTACTGTGTACTTCATTACTGCTCTTAATTCATTTTCATCTTCACATATTTATTTTCATAATACTTCATTAGCTTGCTTGTCTACTGTCATTCATATTTGTCCAGGCTGAGAATGAAATAGGTCCATTTGGATCTAATTGGTTACCAAATTGAATGAATGCAAGGTGCCAGATTTGGTAAAGTTCTTGTATGACAACACTACTGCTGTTCCACCTGTGATCACTCTCTCCACCAAAAAGTCTTATTTATTCTATTATCCTAATCAGAACCTGTCTAGTTTCTTAGGAGCAAGTGGCTGAGAATCAAGATTTTTGGAAGCAGGGAAAAAGTATCCAAAGCTTCCAAAAAGGACAGGTCGAAAGCTTAGGCATACCCACTTCCAGCATAGCATAATACCTTTTCTGGATACCCACTTCCAGCATAGCATAATACCTTTTCTGGATACCAGACAGTTGAGAACAACTCCACTGAAAATGCGACATCATCTTGACATCTGGTCCTCTCCGAAATAAGCCTTAGTTCAGCAGAAGTGGACTGGTTAGATGCAAGTCAGCTCTTCATATTGACCTCCAACAGGGCTGGAACAGAGGGCAGCAAGATCAGCAGCTGGATGGCCCTAGGTCTCATCAAGGGACACTACAGTTGCATCCAGGTTTGACTCAGCAGAAGTCTCTGGCATGCGTTTCCTTAACTTCTTTGGCAAGAAACAGTGGCAGCAGAGGACGCTGATTTATCTTACACTGGGCTTAGTGCTTTAAGTTCCTGCTTCTCCAGAAGACTACAAAAAGTCTTGGGCCTGAACACCAGACAGAGCAATAGTACAGTTGTGTTACGTACCATAAATGTAGATGTTAGAGAGTGTATTCACTGTTGCAGTCATTACACTTGGGTTATCCTGCCAGCAGGCTACCCGCAGTCGGCCTGAATTCCAAAGTCTAGGTCCGGCGTCGGTTGCTGTTGCCTCCTCCCTGACGTCAGTGCACCAGGGGTATAAAAGATGCAGCAGACGCAATTTTCTTCAGTTTTTCTTGCCCCAGATGTCAGGTGCCCCCAAATAGGTTGGCTGAAAGGTATGCCAATAAAGCATGCATGCACAAAAATAAACATTTCCTTCATCTACAAGCAAATACACCACATAGGTTGTACAAGATAGAGAAGTACAGATAAGTCCCAGCAAAGAAAAGGAGGATGGTGGGTGGGTAAACCTGGACTGCAACAGTGAATACACTCGAACATCTACATTTATGGTAGGTACACAAATGTACTATGTTCATCGTGTTTCACTGTTGCAGTCATTACTCTTGGGTTGAATCCCAAATCTGAGGATAGGGGGCTGGGCTAAATAGGATTAGGAGAGGCTATG
Organism: Protopterus annectens; assembly: GCF_019279795.1. Taxonomy (NCBI): domain Eukaryota; kingdom Metazoa; phylum Chordata; order Ceratodontiformes; family Protopteridae; genus Protopterus; species Protopterus annectens. The sequence goes on from NC_056737.1 coordinate 230,534,478, forward strand.
AAGCCCTGCAGAACTGCAGTGGCGAATCCTTCTCTAAATTTAGAGTAAAGAGGTAAGTGGTAGGGCTTTGTAAAAGTGTGCACTGAACTCCAAGTTGCAGCCTCTAAGATGTCTTTGGTTGGTACTCCTCTGAGGAAGGCTGCTGAAGTGGCTGCTGCTCTGGTAGAATGAGGCCTAATGTCCTTAGGCACTGATTTGCCATGCTGAGAATAGCAGAAATGGATGCAGTGGCCTATCCATTTAAATATAGTCTGTTTTGAGACAGCCTTTCCTTATGACCCTGCAGCATAAGACACTAAAAAGTTGCTCAGTCTTCCTGAAAGCTTTAGTTCGGTCCAAGTAGAAGCGTAGCTGTCTGTGTATGTACAAAGAATGCAAAATTTTCTCACCCTTGTTCTATGGGTTTGGATAAAAGGTAGGCAAGTGAATGGTTTGGTTGAGAGCCACACTGGACACCACCTTAGGCATAAATGTTGGGTTTGTCCTCCGAGAAACCCTGTCTGGATGAAAAATGATAAAAGGTTCCACAGCCATGAGTGCTTGTAATTCAGAGACTCGTCTTGCAGAGGTTATTGTTAGGAGCAGAGCTGTTTTCCAGGATAAGAATTTTATATTCACTTGTTGAAGCTGGGCTCAAAAGGAGGCAGAGTGAGTTTTTCCAAGACATAATTTAGGTCCCATGTGGGAATTGGTGCCCCTCCTTGAAGGTCTGATGTTTTTGGCCCTTCTGAGGTACTGCCTTATTAAAGGATGAGAAAAGATAGGTGGTTCCGTATTGTAATGGGCTGAAATGGCAGAGGCATGATTCTTAATTGATGAGAAAGAAAGGCCTTTGTCCAGCATCACAGTTAGGTATTGTAAAATCTGAGGGATATTTGGTACATGTGTGTCAATGCTTTGTTCCTGGTTCCAAGCACAGAATCTCTTCCATTTTTCTGCATAAGATTTTTTGGTACTGGGCCTCCAAGATAACATCCATAACAGCTTTAGAAAGAGGATTGTTCTGAATGGCTACAGTATCCGCCATGCTGCCAGATTTAAGGTCCTGAGTTGGCTGCACAAGATCTGATTGTTTTGTTGGGTCAGCAAGTGAGAAGTTTGAGACAATACCCATGTTGGACCTTGAGACAAGCTCTTTAGGATTGGGTACCAGTGCTGGCGTGGCCAGTCTGGTGCAATCAAAATCATTTTTGGCTTCTCTTGTCTGACCTTTAGGAGTACCCTGGGAAGGAGAGGCAGTGGAGGAAAGGCATATACGGTTTGATTTTTCCAGCTGAAGGATAGGGCGTCCACTCTCCATGCTTGCTTGTGATAAATCCTTGTGCGAAATCTCTGTAACTGGCAATTGTGAGGGGAGGCAAATAGATCTATGTCTGGGCATCCCCATTTCCTTATGCTGAAGACTTGTGGATACAGTTTCCACTCATGGGGATCCATGAGGTTTCTGCTTAATTCATCTGCCAGAGTATTTGTTTTTCCTGGCAGGAATTGTGCTTGCAGGTGGACTTGATAAGTCAATGCTGTGTCCCATAAGGTCATTGCTGGTCTGCAGAGGGGGTAGGAATGTGTACCTCCCTGTTTATGTACCACATGACCATAGTATTGTCTTGTCTTTATCAGTAGCTGTCCTGGATGAAGTAGATCCTTGAAGGCTGTCAGGGCATTCTGAACAGCTAGCATCTCTTTTTGATGGACGTGAAGATGCATCTGGCTTGCAGGCCATGTGCCCTGAATACATTTTCCTGCCATATGGGCACCCCCAGGCATAATCTGATGCATCCATTGTCAGTGTCTGTCTGGCTGTGGGTAAAGTGAATGGCAGACACTTGTTGTGGTGACAGGCCTCTGCCCAACATCGAAACTCCTGTTGTAGGCAGGGGATGAGGGTAACTAATGTCTCCAGGCTGTGGCAATGTTGAGTCCAAACACTTTTTAGATACCGTTGTAGTTTCCTCATATGCAGTCTGGCATATGGAATTAGTAGAATGCAGGATGCCATGAAACCCAAGGCCTGCAGGATTTTCCTTGCAGATAACTGGTTTTTGTTGCCAATTTTTTTGTAGTAGTATGTCAGTTGCTTTTGTTTGTCTGGCGTGAGATAAGTCATCTGGGCAGTTGTATTTAAGCTTGCACCCAGGAATATTATCTCTTGAGAGGGTACTAGTTTTGATTTCTTTTCGTTTACTGTGTACTCTAGGCAAATTAGTAGTCTTTTTATAAACGCCAGATGCTTTAGAAGAATGTCTGTTCTCTGCTTGAACAAGGCAGTCGTCCAAGTAGGGGTATATTTGAATTCCTCTTTGTCCGCAGAATGCAATTACTTGTGCCAGGCATTTTGTGAAGACCCTGGGCGCAGTAGATAAGCCAAAGGGCAGTGCAGAGAATTGGTAGTGCATTGATCCAGCTATGAATCTGAGGTATCTTCTGCAAGATTGTCTGATTGGGACATGCAGGTATGCCTCTTAGGTCCAAAGTTACGAGCAAAGCCTTTTTGCCCAGCATGGGCAGTAGCTGCTGTAGAGTCAACATCTTGAATTTTGGAATCTCCAGAAACGTGTTTAGTATAGACAGGTCCAGTACTGGTCTCCAGGTTTTGTCCTTTCTGGGTACTAAGAAAAGTCCGGAGTAAAATCCTTGCCCCTGCTCTTGTTGTGGTACTTGCTGAATGGCCCTCATGTCCATGAGGGCTGAAATTTGCTTTTGTGCCTCTGCCCATTTATTGAGTGGCAGGTCTGGCATACCTTTTGCCCTTGGTAGGGTGTGAAAATGGAACCTGTAGCCTTGGGACACCATGTTCAAGACCCATTTGTCTTGGGTAAGCTTTTGCCAATTTGATGAAAAAAGTGCTAGTTTTCCCCCTAAGGGGGCTGTCAAAAGGAAAGTGCTTGGATCTGGCAGAGGAAAGTCATTGCGACCGTTTCCTGTAAGGTTGTGATTTGTTTGTGATTTGTCTTCTCCGCTTTTGGAAGTAGGAGCACCCCATTGTTTAGGCCTGTATGAGCCTTGGGTCCGAGAGATCTGCCTCTGGGACGTCTGTATCTGCCTCTTTGTTGTTTGACACTGGAAAGGACCAATTTTTAGAAGGCCAGTTCCTGCTAAACCTGGGTGGCTGTACCTGTAAGAAATCCTTAACTGTCTGCATGGATTTTGCTTTATCCTCCATTTTCTTCAACACCTCTTCTGCTTTAGCACCAAACAAAGTATCATGATGTAATGGGGCATCTAATAATTTTGCTTTGACATGATCAGGCAGATTTTGTTCCTTTAACCAAGCATGCCTTCTAATAACAGAACCTGTAACAGCGGCCCTGCAAGAGGCCTCCAGTGAATCATAACCACATTGCGAAGTATGCTTTCCCACTTGTTCAGCTGCATAAAATAAATCCTGCAATTCCTTGTTCTCTGAACATTCAGTATTTGCCAACATTTTCTGTTTAAGCAGTGACATTAAGTATTGCTGATATTTAAGCATATGAAATTGACAATTCAAAGCCCTTACAGCCAAGGTAGCAAAAGTGCAAACTTGTTTCCCCCATCTGTCCAGTGCCCTAGAATCCCTATCAGAGGGGACAGGGTTTTTAGCAGTGGAAGCTTTGACCCCTTTGGGACCCTGAGATATAGTTTCTGGGTCAGCAGCGGGGTTCTTGTATAGAAATTTATGAGAATCCGGGACCCTGTAGTATCTGTCTGGTTTAGCAGGTGCACGGGGGTAAGGCCAGACTCTGAAAATACATCTACAATATCTAGAACAGATGGAATAGCAAGGGGTCTGTGCTGTGGAAATAACAGAAAGTCTCTGAGCCTTTTCTTAGATTCACAGTAATCCTGGCTCTCCCAGTGGAAATGCTCCCTCATGGTATGCAGGGTTTCCCCGAGGGTTTACCCAAAAAAATAATCCTCAGGAGGAGAGGCTGAAGGAATGGATTCTTCAGCATCAAAGTCCTCGTAGGGAGGCAGAGAATAATCATGTTCAGAAGAGGAATTAGAGGAAATAGAAACCTGATCAGAGAATCATATTCTGTCTTTTGCCTAGGCCTCTTATCAGGAGGGGGATGGGAACCCCTGATCAAAGTAATTAGGTCTTTGGCCATTTTAAGTATCTGTTTTTTAGGCATAGAAGTCAGAGTAAGAGAATGCTGTACTTGTTTCTTTGTCTTTAGAGCTGCTTTAGTCTTTGTCTTCGAAGCTGAAGATGGTTTAACATATAACTGTGTAGGTCTGAAAACACTCTCAGAAGCCGATGTCTGCTCAGCGGCTCCGGACCCGTCTGAGGGAGTGATTTCAGTGTGTCCAATACCTTGAGTATCCAGAGGCCCAGTCGGCTCCACATGGGAGTCAGAAGCGGCCTGTGGCTCTGAGGTAGCGGGCACCAGGGGCTGCGAAAGCGCCTCATTGAGAACCGGTGAACCAGTGACTGGCCTAACAGAGGCCTCGTTGTCGGTTTTGGACCTCGGATGCCTATCCTTTTCCTTGTCCTTGCGTCTTTTGCAAACTCCGGTTGTCGGCTGTTCCGATGGCATTATATAATTAAACCTTCGGCCAAAGTAATGAAATACAAAGTCGAACCGACACTTAATAGTGCGTTGGTTAAATCTAGCACAAAACCGACAACTAGCAACATTGTGATCACGACCTAGGCAAGGAATACATTAAGAGTGAAAATCCTTATGAGGTATTTGCTTCCCACAAGAAATACAATTGTTAACTTTTTCTGACATCGGTCTGGAGCAAGAAAAAAGTTTCCCCAAAGGGGTACTTAGGTTTAATGAAGACTTTGGTTCTGAAATTCATATTTGAAAATCTCAGGAGTCGGCTGACCGGCACTTGCGAACTGCTTTTGCTTCGGGCACCACGCGGCAAGAAAGACTGAAGAAAATGGCGTCAGCTGCATCTTTTATACCCCTGGCGCACTGACTTCAGGGAGGAAGCGACAGCAACTGACGCCAGACCTAGACTTTGGAATTCAGGCCGACTGCGGGTAGCCTGCCGGCAGGATAACCCAAGAGTAATTACTGCAAATGTGAAACACTATGAACATCCATATAATCATGTTCAGCACCCAAGCAAAGCATGCACTTAGTACTGTGATCCTTGTGAGGAATCTGCCACCCAAAATCATATTTCACTCTCTTTGATAACATGTACAAAATTTATTAAAGGACAGAAAAGAGCAAGGTCCACATCAAAGATTCTTATCTGCTCACTGACTAAGAGGAGGCATAAATCGTACAAATGACAGACAAATTGAACCAATAGTTCAGTATTCAGGTGGCAGCAAAAAAAGTTCTGAGATATTTCACATCTGTACATCTCTCATGTACCTCTGGCTTCACTGGGTTGAGGTATTACACTGGACATATGGCTTGAGGGGAGGGCACCCAAGCGTTTGTACGCTAGCCATACATATGGCTATCCTTGGCAGGATATGCCATCAGTTAATAATGATACTGCAACACTGATCAAGGAAAGGCATCATCAGTTGTATTATACCACATTAAAGTTCTTTCAAAGAAAAATATTTTTTTCAAAACGGATAAAGAAAAAGACAGGGCAATTTCAATATACAATTTGATCGAAACTCTGGCTAAAATGACCATATACTCTCAAAATGCAACAAAAATTGCAAAAACTGCAGCCTTTACACAGTACTCAAGCAGAATATGGTGGAGCTTCAGAGAGATGTATTTACTTCACAAAGCATTTGCTTAAGTCACTTTACTTCTTACACAAGTACTTTTATTTTGGTAGGGGGCAATGGTCTGCAAGAAAATCAACTTACCTCTGCAAAGAAATCGCTGTACTTGGATGACATTTCTGTATGCGAGGAGCCTGCATTGTGTGTACGAATATGAAAAGTGAAACCTTCATTGTGTAGCTTGTCAGATGTGTTACCACCACATGCAACTTCATTTTCCTTATTTGCCATAGCACAATCCAAATTACTAGAGTGTTGTCTCTTTCTGGGCGAATGCTTCTGAGCAGGATATCGACTCGTCCCTCTACAGCACACCACCTTACATAAACTCAGTGAATTTCCTCCAGTCTCTTCAAATGGAGATCTAGACACAAGAAAAGACCAACAAAGCCCCTTAAAAGTGACTCAAGTCAATTAAAGACAAATGTGTTGACCAGACTGTAGGCAAAACTACTTTCCCAACAGATTTTATACATTATTCTACTCAACAATCAAGGTCTTCCTTGCAATAACTAGTTTAATACAAAATCACATTTTCAGATGGTATATGATCCAAGTTCTGGATGTATACTATAAATTATGGTAGACAGTCTCTCAGATGCTAGAAATTTCAAAAGCTACAAATTGCAGCTGTGTGATTTACTCATTATAAGACTAAATGGCTATGTAACTAATCACCATGTTTAATCCTACCTGAAACAACCTAAAAGCAGTTCTGCATTCAGATTTTCCCCCCACACTAACACAGTCCCATGGGTAAAGCCAGATTATGTTAACTACAGGCAGAAACAATGACAATACAAAACAAAATGGAGAAATAGAAATACAGCAGACACTATAACTAAAAAATGGGAGAAAATTTTATATGGGAAAAGGTCAAGCAGAAAATAAGAACCTGAAATGTGACCGATTTAAATACATACACTTGTTTAAGTACAACAAAATAATACGCATAAACGGGAGCAGAGGCACATTAAAATAAATAAATTCTAAGCAGCAGGAGGACACCAGCTCAAACATAACTGTGTGTGTATGCAAGTAAGCCTCCATGAAATTCAAGAGAAGAAAATGGGATAAGCAGAAATGGCAAACCAGACTTCTTGAAAGACAACTGTGCATTCACATTAGATGGGATGAATGGTACCACTATCCATCTAGGTGATCTAAGACGTAGAACGCCCTCTTCAAAGCACTCGACTGGTGATCTGGAGGTAGGGTTTTTTTTTGGGGGGGGGGGGGCTACACACAGACAGGTAAATTTTCTAAGTGCTAGCTAAGGTAGTGAAGAAAAGCTTTGAGATATACTGAAGATTGTACAGTTGTGCAAAATCTACTGTAAGATGTCCTCTTCACTGCTGCTGTATTCTTCCCAGTAAGGATCTTCTGCCAAGGACAGCCCAACATCTGGCCAGTATACCAAAGCCTTTAGATCCTGCATGTGCAGTATGTCACACACACACTCCTGGTACAGAACGTAGGGCATAAATGTGGATCCACAGATGCAGTTACCCAGAATTGAACTGCCCCAGAAGAGAACAGTTTCCCTAGGATGAGAGAGGCTAGGCAGAACCAGAAAGAGAAAATGCAGATAGAAAATGGAGACCCTTGACAAGAAGGGAAAACAAAACCGAAAAGAAAAAAGGGCATTGGAGGGAGGGGTGAATACTGCAACAGTGAAGAGAAGGACATCGACTGTTATGGTAAGATTTTACACAATTGTACTGTGACCTTCTATATCACTGTTGCAGTATTCTTCACAGTAGGGAAGAGTACAAAACCTCAAGAAAAAGAATTTGGAAGTGAAAGGCTGGGAACTGCCCTCAATGCAGAATGGCCGTAGAAACCATATCCAATTTATAATGCTTAGGTATGCACTGAAGACCAAATAGCTGCTTCAAGGGTGGAAATGGTGTCCAACCCCTGGAAGAAAGCACCAGAAGAGGCAACAGCTCTAGTAGCGTGAGCACTAACAAAAGTAGACATCTGCCATAAAAAGAACAAAAATAAATGGCCTTAAGACAATGTTAATAAACAGCCAAACCCAATGTCCTGGGATGAAAAGAAAAGTGGTCAGATTTATGAATGGCTTTAGTTTTAATCAAATACCTGAGCTATCTGTGCAAATCCAAGATATGTAGGACCTTCTCACTAGCAGACTGAGAAAAAAAAGAAAAAAAGCAAGGGATTTTAACTATCTGACACAAGGACAACTCATTGACCACCTTGAACATAAAATGAAGATTAGTATGAACCAACACCCTTGTCCCTGTGAAAAAACAAAGGAGGAATGGCCTAAGGGCATACAGCTCAGAAACTCTCCTGGCAGAAGTAAGAGCAAGTAATAACACACTCTTCCAAGTACAATATTCCAGAAAAGATGAACCTGCAGGTTCACAAGGAGCCTAGTTCAATTTTTCTAAAACAAAATTAAGGTGTCAAGGCTGAGGAATAGGCTTCCCTAGAGGGCCCAGGAAGACACCTTTAAGAAACTATCTGACCTCAAAGCGGGGAGCCAAAGGATTTCAGGACAGACCGGCAGAAACTGCTGACAAATGGGCCTTTACAGAAGAACAGGCCAAGCCACACTGGAGCAACTCAAACTGATGAAAGAACCAAGAGACCCCCCCCCCCCAACCCAAGGAAAAATAATCCTGGTTATGAGCACAGAACAAGACAAAGTCTCTTCCATTTGGACACAAGACTTGCTGGTTGTAGGTTTTCTTGCCTCCTGCAAAAGCCTGAGCATGCTCTCAGGATTTTGATCTCTTTTAGGCACCTCTTTCTATCACCCACAGTGTCAGCTGAAGAGTGGACGAGAGGATGGATGAGCAACCCTGTCTTCTGTGACTACATCCAACCAGTGAGGTAACTTCTGATGATTGCCCCTGGCCATATGCATTAAGAGTGGGGAATCAGTGCTGTCTTGGCCACAAGAAAGTCAATTTTGGGGGAGTACAGCTGAATCTTCTGCAGGACTCTTGGAAGTAGGAGAATGGGAGGGGAGAGAGAGAGAGATAAACATTGCCTTCCAAGAAAAAAAGTACAGTTTTGTACCTACCATAAATGTAGATGTCCGATAGGTATGCATCTGCAGTCCTATCAAATGGGTTGTCCTGCCTCAGGCAGCCCTTCGGTCGGCCGGATTCCATAGTCTGGGTCTGGCCTCGGCTGATGTTGCACTTCACCCGACGTCATAGCTGCTGGGGTATAAAGGCATCAGCCGACGCCATTTTCCTCAGTGTTTCTTGCCCCAGATGCCAGGTGCCCTCTAGGAAGGCTAAATTTGGATAAATGCAGATAATTAAACAGTAGTAAGCAAAATATATATATATACATACAAACAAATACACCATAATAGATTCCCCCAGCTAGCTAAAAGAGGGGTAAGTACCCAAAGAATACGACAGAGGGGAAGGCGGGTGGGTAATCCTGACTGCAGATGCATACCTATCAGACATCTACATTTATGGTAGGTACAAAACTGTACTATGTCCTTCAAGGATGCATCTGCAGTCCTAACAAATTGGTAGAATACCATAGCTATTCTGGGGGAGGAGGCACTAAGATAATGATGGTGTAGTTAAGATCCCTTGTAAAACAGCAGTTGCAAAACCTGCTCGGGATCTGGAGTATAAAGGAAGATTGTAATGCTTGGCAAATGTATGCACGGAGCTCCAAGTAGCAGCTTCTAAAATGTCTTTGGTAGCCACTCCTCGTAGGAAAGCTGTAGTGGTGGCTGTAGATCTTGTGGAGTGAGGCCTGATATTTTCAGGAGTTGTTTTTCCATGAAATGAGTAGCAGAATCGAATGCAATTTCCTATCCAATTTGAAATTGTCTGCTTTGAAATTGCTTTTCCTTGCACTCCTGTTGCATATGCTACTAGAAGCTGGTCAGTTTTTCTGCTGCTCTTAGTTCTGTCCAGATAGTAGCGCAGTTGTCTGTGTACATCCAAGGTGTGTAGTAGTTTTTCCCCCCTGTTCTGTGGGTTGGGGAAGAATGTAGGTAAATGTATGGCTTGGTTCAAGGATACCCTGGATACCACCTTTGGCATAAAAGTAGGATTGGTTCTCAGAGACACTCTATCCTGATGGAAGATAAGGAAAGGCTGCACTGCCATTAATGCCTGTAACTCAGATACCCTTCTTGCTGAAGTGATTGCTAGCAGGAAAGCAGTTTTCCAAGATAAGAACTGTAAGTCTGCTGTTGCTGCTGGTTCAAAAGGGGGAAGTGTTAATTTTTCTAACACAAAATTGAGATCCCATGCAGGTAAAGGTGGCTTTCTTGGGGGCTTTACATTTCTGATCCCTCTCAAAAATTGTCTGAGGAGAGGATGAGAGAAGACAGGAGGATCCATGTTGTATTCTGCTGAAATTGCTGATGCATGTATCTTAATGGAAGAATAGGACAAGCCATTGTGGAACAGTTCTGCTAAGTATTCCAGGATGTGTGCTAGGTTTGCTAGTATGACATTTTCTCCATTTTTTGCACTCCAAATGAGGAATCTTTTCCATTTGGCTGAATATGTTTTCCTTGTGGAGGGTCTGCGAGCCTCCAGGATAATGTCCTTGACCCTCTGAGATAAATCAAGTTGGTTTTGTTTCATGCAATTTTCCAAGCAGTTAGCTGCAGTGTTTTTAAGTTTGGATGCAGGGTCTTGTAATTGTTCTGCGTTAGAAGTAAAGGACATAGAGGTAGATGCCATGAATGCGTCCGAGACATGCTTCTCAGTAGCGGGTACCAATGTTGCCTTGGCCAGTCTGGAGCTATCAGAATTACCTTTGGCTGTTCCTCTCTGATCTTCAGTAGAACTTTGCACATCAAAGGAAGAGGTGGAAAGGCATATACTGTCAGGTCCTTCCAGCTGAAAGAAAGGGAGTCCACCCTCCAGGCAAGTGGGTGGTATACTCTTGAGCAGAATTTCTTCAGTTGGTGGTTGTGTGGGGAGGCAAACAGGTCTATCTCTGGCATTCCCCATTTCTTTGTTATGGTTTTGAAAATATCTGGATGCAGCATCCATTCGTGAGCATCCGTGGTAGTCCTGCTTAAGCTGTCTGCTAGTGAATTCTCTTTTCCTGGTACAAATCTGGCCTGCAGTTGGATGTTGAGATTCAGGGCCAAGTTCCACAGGTCCATTGCCGTCCGGCATAGAGGGTATGAATGTGTGCCTCCCTGTTTGTTGATGTACCACATGACTGTGGTATTGTCCGTCCTTATCAGCAGGTGTCCTTGCTGGATGAGCGGTCTGAATGCCTTGATTGCATGTTTCACTGCCAGCATCTCCTTTAGATTTATGTGTAGGTTCAGCTGGTCTTGAGACCATAGGCCTTGGATGCACTTAGTCTTCCATGTGTGCACCCCAGCCTAGGTCTGAGGCATCCGTGGTGATGGTCTGTCTTGGATGTGGTTTGTGGAAAGGCAGCCCTCTGTTTATCTGACAGGCCTGAGCCCACCACAGGAATTCTTTTTTCAGGCATGGAATGATTGGTATCTGGGCTTCTAGACTGTGTCTGTGTTGAGACCATACATTCTTTAGGTACCATTGTAACTTTCTCATATGCAGCCTGGCATGTGGGATCAATATTATGCAGGATGCCATGTATCCCAGGGCCTTCAGGACTTTCCTTGCAGTAAGCCGAGTTTGTCTTGTTAATGTCATGAAATAGACTGGTAGTTGCTTTTGTTTTTCCTCTGTGAGAAAAGCCATCTGAGTGATTGTGTCCAGTTCTGCACCCAAAAATGTTATCCTTTGGGATGGCACTAGTCTTGATTTTTGTATGTTGACTGTGTATCCCAAGGCTTGCAGCAGTTGTATGACATTGGCCAAATCCTTTATTAATTTTGTCTTGTTGTCCGCTTGTATTAGGCAGCCGTCCAGGTATGGGTAGATTTGAATTCCCTGAAGCCTGCAATGAGCAATAACTGATGCCAGGCATTTCGTGAATACTCTGGGCGCAGTAGATAAGCCAAAGGGCAATGCTGAGAATTGATAATGCTCTGATCCTGCAAGAAATCTGAGGTGTCTTCTGCAATCTGGTCGTATAGGGACGTGCAGGTATGCCTCCTTGAGATCTAGAGTCACCAGCCAAGACTCCTTGCCCAACATGGGAAGAAGTTGCTGTAGGGTCAGCATTTTGAATTTTGGAACGAGGTATGTGTTCAGTGCGGACAAATCGAGAATAGGCCTCCATTGATTTTCTTTTCTTGGTACAAGGAATAGTCTGGAGTAAAATCCGTGGCCTTGTTCCATAGATGGTACCTTTTCTATTGCTCTCATCCTTAGTAAACTGCTAATTTGTTTTAGAGCCTCTGATTTCTGGCTTGGTGGAAGGTTTGGCATTCCTCTCTTTTTTGGTAGAGTGTGGAAGTGAAACCTGTAGCCCTTGTGTATTGTTTGTAAAGTCCATTTGTCTCCTGTAACACAATGCCAGTTTCTTGAGAATAAGGCTAACTTTCCGCCCAAGGGTGCTTCCAGTTGTTCCCTGGTAGGCGGAATCAGAGCCAAGTCATTGTGTTTGTCCTGTAGAAGTGGTTGCAGTCGCATCTGTTGCGGCACTTCTTTGGTTGGCAGGTTGCCACTGACTACCCCTGTAGGCACCCCTAGATTGACCTCTGCCTCTTGGGCGTCTATTTCTGCCTCTCTGTCGTCTGGAGGTGTCTGGAAAGGACCAATTCTTTGAGGGCCAATTTCTGCTAAACCTTGGAGGTTGGACCTGCAAAAAATCCTTGACTGTTTGGACAGATTTTGCTTTTTCTTCCACTTTCTTTAGAACCTCCTGTGCAGGGGAGCCAAACAAACTTCGCTTCTCCATAGGGGCATCCAGAAGCTTAGACTTAACATGGTCTGGTAAAGATTGTTCTTTTAACCAGGCATGCCTCCGAATCACTGCTCCAGTCATAGCTGATCTAAATGAAGCCTCCAGTGCATCATAGCCACATTTTAAGAAATGATTACTGACCTGCTGAGAATTGTGTACCAAATCCTGAAGGGACTTACGGTCTAAAGGTTCAGGAGAGGCCAGCTTTTTATTCAGTTGATCTAACAAAAATTCCTGGTACTGAATCATGTGAAATTGACAGTTTAAAGCCATGGCAGAAAGAGTAGCAGATGTATAAACCTTTTTACCCCATCTCTCTAATGCTCTAGATTCTCTTTCAGATGGTAATGGGTTTTTGGCAGAGGCAGCTGCAACACCTTTAGGGCCCTGAGAAATGGTTTCTGGGTCTGCAGCATGAGCCTTATACAAGTGGTAGTGAGAATCCGGGACCCTGTAGTATCTGTCAGGCTTTGCAGGGGCCGGGGGAAGAGAATCAGGGGCAGTACTGGCATCACTGTATGCATCATCAACAACTGAAAGTACAGGTGGAATGGCTAAAGGCATATGCTGTGGTAAGTGTAAAAAAGTCCTTAGCCTTTTCCTAGAATCAGAGAAATCCTGACCCTGCCATTGGAAATGTTCCCTCATTGAGTGTAGGGTTTCCCCAAAAGAAAATTCTTCTGGAGGAGAGGCAGAAGGAATGGAGTCTTCTGCATCAGAATCCTCATAAGGTGAGTACGGGCCTTCCAGATGGTCCGACACATCTGAACCATCCGAGGAGTAGTCAGAGGACAGAGGTTCAGGTTGTTCATTCCTAGGCCTCTTATCAGGAGGGGGTTGTGAGGCCCTGTCTGGGTGAGGATGGGATCCCCTAAGAAATAAGGTCCTCAGCAAGGCTGAGAATCTGGGAGCTAGAGGTAGGCCTGTGAGAGGGAGCTTTTGAAGGTAAGGCCTTGGAAAGTTTGGCTGCTTTAGCCCTGGAAAAGGCCTTGATAGACATAGAAGCAGGGGGTCTAGCTGCCCCACGTGCAGGAGTAGAGATGTTCAACGGAATGGTGTCAGATAACTCTTGTGTGCCTGCTACTTCAGCAGGAATTTCTGTAGCCGACTCAGCCATGGCCTGTGTGGCCTCGGTTATCGGAGGCATGCTTTCGGCCGAAGGAAGAACCGAGGTCTCTGTTTCAGCCGAAACCGAGACACTCGCGGTAGGCCTAACCGTGGTTTCAGCCGAAACCGCGGGCCGCGAGTGTCGGTCCTTTTCTTTGCGTTTTTTAGCTAAATGTGTAGTCTGAGTCTCCGACGGCATCTTATATGCAAAAGTGGAGCCAAAAAACTCTTCTGCAAACTCCGACCGACGTCTAAGAGTCAGTCGGTTGAAGGAAGCACAGGCTAAACAAGCTGATACGTCGTGGTCTGGGCCTAAGCAAGGGAGGCAGTAAGAGTGTAAAATCCTTATGAGGTATTTGTTTCTCACAAGTTAAACAATTATTTACTTTGTCTGACATCGGCTGAGGCAAGAAAGAGTCCCCAATGGGGTACTTAGCTTTTAAGAAGTCTTCGGTAAGCTGAAATCTCTGGATCTGACTGACCGGCACTTGCCAACAGCTTCTGCTTCGGGCACCGCGCGGCAAGAAAGACTGAGGAAAATGGCGTCAGCTGATGCCTTTATACCCCAGCAGCTATGACGTCGGGTGAAGTGCGACATCAGCCGAGGCCAGACCCAGACTTTGGAATCCGGCCGACCGAAGGGCTGCCTGAGGCAGGACAACCCATTTGTTAGGTCTGCAGATGCATCCTTGAAGGACATCGGGCATCCAACTTCCACTCCAAATAGCATGGCACTCTAACAGAAGACAGTGGGCTGCTTGTTCAGAGGGGAGACAAAAATATCTACCTGAGAAATACCCCACTGATGGACTATGTCTAGAAACATGTCTCTGTGAAGCATCCATTCGCGAGCCTGTGTGTTAGACCTGCTAAAGGCAAAGTACAGCTGTGTACACTTACCATAAATGTAGATGTTAGAGTGTATTCACTGTTGCAGTCATTACACTTGGGTAATCTGCTGTCAGGTTGCCCTCAGTCGGCCTGATTAACAAAGTCTTGGGTCCTGCGTCGGTTGCTGTCCCTTCTTCCATGACGTCAGGTCGTCAGGGGTATAAAACATGCAGCCGACACCACTGCATCAGTTTTTCTTGCCCCAGATGTCAGGTGCCCCACCAATGGGGAGCAAAAAATATATGTAGATATATATATATATATATATATATATATATATATATAAAATAATCACAAAAAATATACCTCCAAACAAAAGCAAATACACCAAAAAGGCTTTTAAGCATAGCAAAGGAAAGTAGAGGTATAGTAAAAGAAAAACAGGGGGCCGGAGGAAGGGTAACCAAGACTGCAACAGTGAATGCACTCGAACATCTACATTTATGGTAAGTGTAAACAACTGTACTATGTTCTTCGTGTTTCACTGTTGCAGTCATTACATTTGGGTAGATTCCCAAAGCTATGGTTGGGAAGATGGACTTATACAGCATTAGAACCAGCTATTAGGCCTTGCAGGACAGCAGTGGCAAAGCCAGCTCTGGATTTAGAGAAGAAAGGTAAATGGTAATGTTTGGTGAACGTATGAACTGAGCTCCAGGTAGCAGCTTCTAGAATGTCTCTGGTAGGAACACCTCTGAGAAAGGCTGTAGAAGTAGATGCAGCCCTGGTGGAATGAGATCCGATCCCCTGGGGAATAGTTTTACCATGGTGCATATAGCAGAAACAAATACAATGGCTTATCCATTTGGAAATAGTCTGCTTTGAAATCGCCTTTCCCTCTGCCCCTGCAGCAAATGACACCAGTAGTTGTTCAGTTCTTCTTAGGGATTTTGTCCTGTTTAAGTAAAATCTAAGTCGTCTGTGTACACCCAATGAATGCAGAATCTGCTCCCCCTTGTTCTGTGGGATTGGGAAAGAAGGTTGGCAAATGAATGGTCTGATTAAGAGCTACACTGGATACCACCTTAGGCATGAAGGATGGATTGGTCCTGAGAGACACCCTGTCCGCATGAAAAATAATGAAAGGCTCCACTGCCATAAGAGCCTGTAATTCAGAAATCTTTCTTGCTGAAGTGACTGCTAAAAAGAAAGCTGTTTTCCAGGATAGAAATTTTAAGTCTGCAGTAGTAGCTGGCTCGAAAGGAGGGAGAGTGAGTTTTTCCAATACAAAATTAAGGTCCCAGGCAGGGGTTGGAGCTCTCCTGGGTGGTCTTAAGTTTTTGGCCCCTCTGAGATGCTGCTTTAGCAGAGGATGAGAGAAGAGGGGTGGTTCTGTGTTGTAATGAGCTGAAATGGCTGAGGCATGGATTTTTATGGAAGAAAAGGACAGGCCCTTGTGAAGCATCTCAGTTAAGTATTGTAAAATCTGAGGAATATTGGGCATAGCTGTGCTTATTCCTAGTGATAGATTCCATGCACAGAATCTTTTCCATTTGTCAGCATACGATTTTCTAGTACTAGGCCTTCTCGCCTCCAAAATGACATCCATCACAGGTTTGCTGAGGGATGCTAAGGGTGAATTTAGTTGATTAGCCATGCTGCAAGATTCAAACTTTGGAGCGGAGTGTGCAGAATTTAGTTGTTCTGCTGAGACAGTAATTAAGATGTCTGAGGCAGGTGCCACGGTGGAAGGTGTGACACATTGTGCAGGAGTGGGTACCAGCGTTGGCGAGGCCAGTCTGGAGCAATCACTCATTTTTGGTTTGTCCTGTTTGACTTTTAATAGAACTTTGGAGAGCAAAGGCAGGGGTGGGAAAAGCATAGACAAAGGTTTTTCCAGCTGAATGATAGAGCATCCACTTTCCAGGCTTTTTTGTGATGAGCACTTGTGCAGAATTTAAAGATGCATGTCTGGGCTCCCCCCATTTTCGTGTCAACATGTTGAAAATCCGTGGTTCCAGTTTCCATTCGTGTGGGTCCATGCGATTTCTACTTAGTTCGTCTGCCAGAGTATTCAGCTTTCCTGGCAGGAATTGAGCCTGTAGTTGTATTTGGTAGGTCAATGACGTGTTCCACAATGCCATGGCTAGTCAGCAAAGAGGGTAGGAGTGTCTACCCCCCTGCTTGTTTATGCACCACATAACTGTGGTGTTGTCTGCCTTCATCAGTAATTGTCCTGGATGAAGGTAGTCCTTGAAGGCTGCCAGAGCATTCTGTACAGCTAGCATCTCTTTCTGATTGATATGAAGGTGCATTTGATTTGGGCTCCATTTGTCCTGAATGCACTTCCCTGCCAGATGAGCCCCTCAAGCATAGTCTGATGCGTCTGTGGTTAGGGTTTGGGCGGCAAGGGCTGGAGTGAACGGCAGTCCCTTGTTTTGATGGCAGGCCTCTGCCCACCATAGGAACTCCAATTGCAGGCAAGGTATGATAGAAATCATTGTTTCCAGGCTGTGACAATGTTGACCCCATAAACGTTTTAAGTACCACTGAAGTTTCCTCATATGCAGTCTTGCATATGGAATTAGAAGAATACAGGAGGCCATAAACCCCAAGGCTTGCAGAATTTGTCTTGCAGTTAGCAAGGTTTTTGTGGCCACCTGTTTAAAGTAAGTTACCAAATGAATTTGCTTTTCTGGTGTAAGGTAAGCCATCTGGGCAGTTGTATTCAAGCTTGCACCCAGGAATGTAATTTTTTGAGAGGGTACTAGCTATGATTTCTTTTAGTTTATGGTGTACCCTAAGACAAGATAGAACCCTTTTTACAAATGCCAGATGCTTTAGACGAATGCCCTTGTTTTCTACCTGAATTAGACAATCGTCCAGGTATGGATATATTTGAATATTTCTTTTCCTGCAAAATGCAATTACTGTAGCCAGGCACTTTGTGAAGACCCTGGGTGCAGTAGATAAGCCAAAGGGCAGTGCAGAGAACTGGTAATGCAAGTAGCCTGCTTTGAAGCGGAGGTATCTTCTGCAAAAGTCCCCAACTGGGATATGCAGATAAGCCTCTTAAGTCCAGAGTTACCAACCAGGAATCTTTGCCTAGCATAGGAAGTAACTGTTGAGTCAGCATCTTGAATTTTGAAATGTCCAGAAACGTGTTTAGAGTAGATAAGTCCAGAATTGTACGCCATGATTTGTCTTTTCTGGCTACCAGGAAAAGTCTTGAATAGAAACCTCGTCCCTTCTCCTCCTCTTGTACAGGTTGAATAGCTCCCATGTTCATGAGGGACAGTACTTGTTTCTGGGCCTCTGCCCATTGATTTGGGGGCAGGTCTGGCCATCCGTTTGGAAGTGGCAATGTGTGGAAATTAAATCTGTAACCCTGGGATAATATATTTAAAGTCCATTTGTCCTGGGTTATAAGTTGCCAGTTTCTTGCATGAAGTGCCAGTTTTCCCCCCAAAGGGGCGGCTAAAAGGTAAGTGCTTGGTAAGTGTAGAGGGAAGTCATTGAGACTGTTTACCATAGGGAGGTGCCTTGGTGTTTCCAGATTTGGAGGTGGAGGCACCCCATTGTTTTGTTCTAAAAGTCCCTTGTGACTGAAAACTGGAGCCTTTGGAATGTCTGGGTTTTGACTTGAGTGGCTCTCGAAGGAACTGGAAAGGACCAGTTCTTAGAAGGCCAGTGTCTACTAAATCTAGGAGGTTGCACTTGTAAGAAATCTTTCCCAGTTTGCATAGGTTTAGCTTTATCTTCCATCTTTTTTAAAACTTCTTCAGCCTTATTACCAAAGAAACGGTCCTGTAAGGAGCATCCAACAATTCTGCTTTAACATGATCAGGCAGAGTTTGCTCTTTGAGCCAAGCATGCCTTCTTAGCACAGACCCAGTTACGGCAGCCCTGCAAGAGGCCTCCAAAGAATCAAAACCACATTGCAAAGTATGTTTTCCAACTTGTTCAGCTGAATGCAATAAATCCTGTAAATCCTTATTTTCCACACAGTCAGAAATTAACATCATTTTCTGTTTAAGCAGACCCATGATATGCTGTTGATATTTACGCATATAAAACTAACAGTTTAAAGCCCTGATTGTCAAGGTTGCAGAAGTGTAAACCTTCTTACCCTATCTATCCAGCGCCCTGGCATCTCTATCTGAAGGGGTAGGATTTTTAGCAGTAGAGACCTTAATGCCCTTGGGACCCTGAGAAATGGTTTCAGGATCTGCAATAGGATTTTTGAGAAAGAATTTGTGGGAGTCAGAAACCCTGTAGTATCTGTCTGGCTTACAAGGAGCTGGAGGCAGAGAATCTGCAGCCATACTAGATTCTAAATAAACATAAACAATGTCTAGAACAGGAGGTATAACCAAAGGCCTATACTGAGGAAGAAGAAAATCCCTAAGTCTCTTTTTAGATTCAGAGAAATCCTTACTTTCCCAGTGGAAATGTTACCTTAAGTATGTAACGTTTCCCCAAAAGAAAAATCCTCAGGGGGAGAAGCAGAAGGAATGGAATCTTCTGCATCAGAGTCCTCATAAGTAGGTATAGACAAATCCTGTTCATTAGAAGAGTCAGAAGAAAAAGAATCCTGTTCAGAAGTTTCATAATCAATGTCTTGCCTAGGCCTCTTGGAAGGAGGGGGTTGACTACCCCTGATCAGAGTAATTAAATCTTCAGCCATTTTGATCATTTGTTTTTAGGCATAGAGGCCTGCACACGTGGCCCAGGCGTCGGTTATTTAGACATAGATTTAAATTTTGGCCTTAGTTTTGAAGATGGCGGTCTAATATACAAATCTGTAGGCCTGAAAACACCCTCAGAAGCCGGTGCCTGCACAGCGGCTCCGGACCCATGTAAGGTAGAGACAGTCGCGGGTTCCATAATTGAAGCTTCCCGCAGCATACTGGACTCTGAATGGGTCTCAGTAGAGGCCTGGGAATCAGAAGTAGTGGGTATCAGAGGCTGCAAAAGCGCCTCACTGAGTACCGGCAAACTGGCGACTGGCTTAGGAGAAGCGTTGCCGTCAATTTTGGACCTCGAAGGCCTGTCTCTGTCTTTTTCTTTGCGTTTTTTAGGTATTCCGGTAGCCGGATTGCTAACAGATGACATTTCTGGATAATTAAATCGTGAACCAAAATATTTAGAAGCAAAAATATACAGATGTTTAATAGTGCGTTGATTAAATTTAGCAGAAAACCAACAGCAAGGTACGTTATGATCAGGGCCTAGGCAAGGAATATAGTAAAAATGAAAATCCTTATGAGGTATTTGCTTCTCACAAATAATGCAATTATTAACTTTTACTGACATCGGTAAGGAGCAAGAAAAAGTTTCCCCAACGGGGTACTTAGCTTTTAGTTGAAGACTTCGGTTCTGAAACTCGAAAATGAAAATTTCAAAAGTCGGCCGACCAGCACTTGGGAACTGCTTCTGCTTCGGACACCGCACGGCAAGAAAGACTGATGAAATAGCGTCGGCTGCATGTTTTATACCCCCTGACGTCATGGAAGAAGGGACAGTAACCGACGCAGGACCAAGACTTTGTTAATCAGGCCGACTGAGGGCAACCTGCCAGCAGATTACCCAAATGTAATGACTACAACAGTGAAACACGAACAACATCTGGACTAGACTGTGCTCTGAAGGAATATACACTGCCTGAAGAGTTAATTGAACTGAGAGCCAGATCCCAGGCCTGAACAGCCAATTTGCAGAGAAGGTACGACTGTGTTCCCCTGCTTGCTGACATACTACATCATTGTGGTATTGTCTGTGTAAACTTTCAGAGGGTCTGGAGAGAGCATGCAATGAAAATCCTGAAGGACCAGAATCAGAGTTCTCACCCCTTTGATGTTGATGTGGTCTGACTGCTGAAGGGGGGACCAAATACACTGAAATTTCAAGTGACCAAATGAAAGTGCCCAACCCCATGTCCGAAGAGTCCGTGAACAGTTCTTGAGAAGGAAGTGGAGGCTGAAAAGGCAGGCTGTGTTGAGGGTAAGTTGCTGAATCTAACACTCAAATTACCACTTCAGACAAGGAAGGAGGGGCATAATGAAATCCAGAGGGCAGCAATGCTGAAGCCAAACTGACTTGAGGTACTACTGAAGCTTCCGCATGTGCAGTCTGGCAAGAGGGAGCACTGGAATAATAGAGGCCATGAATCCCTTGGCTCAAAGAAACTGTTTGGAACAGAAGGCAGAGTAACAGAAGGCAGAGGAAGAAGAGGCTGAAAGAAAGCTATCAAGAACAGAACTTCTGGATGTGGAAGACAGGCAATCACTGGTACGGTCCGAATCCTGCAACCCACATATGATCCTGAGGTGGAGTCAGGACAAACTTTTGAAAGCTGACAGTGAACTAAAGACTATGGGAGGACAGATTATTGTGAATGCCAGATCCTGTAATAGGCAACTGAGAGAAGGTGCCTGAAGCAACAGTCACCTACATAAGGAAAAATCCGATTGCCTTGGAGCTTGCAAAAGGTAACAGGATCTAGGCATTCTGTGAATACCTTTTGGCCAGTAGAGAAGCCAAAGGGCAAAGCAGAGAAATGAAAATGAGAGGAAGAAACAGAAGAAATGTAAACACTTCCTCACAGAGGGTGAATAAGAATACAGGTGTGCACTGTTTAATGTCTTTCTGCACAATGTCTGACCACATTTACATCCATACTGTGCCAAGCAGCAAATGCAATCAACCATTGTGCAAATGGACGTTAAGCAAAGCATAAAGTACAGGTTTGTTCACTTAACGTCTGTGCCACTTAATCTTCTATGGGATAAAAACCTATCCCAGATATGAAGTAGGACATACCTGTATGAAGGTATGCATCCTTCAGACCCAAGGACACCAGAAATGTCCGGGGTAGTGCAAGAAGAAACATGCTTTGTAAGCATCCAAAAAGAAGGAACCTCGAGAAAGGTGAAACAGCAAGAGGAGATCCAAAATAAGGCTCAAAGTTCCCTCCTTTTCCAGGAGCAGGAACATCTTGGAGTAAAATCCCTTTACTTCCTGTGAAGGAGGGACAGGTTGAATAATTTCCTGGTCCAAAGACACAAAGACCTTAGGACGTCTGAGAAATGAGGAAGTTGTTCCAGAGGAGGTTGGGAATATATGAAAAAGGAGGGAGAGACTTCCACACGATAAAGTAACCCTGACGGACGACAGACCGGATTCAAGAATCTCAGGTAATGATATACCAAGTTTGGAAGCAGAGGGAAAGCCAAAGGGACAGGGGAACCTGGTCAAGGGAAGTGGGAGGCAAGATGTCAAAGAGAAGAATGCTTGTCAAATAAGGAAGGCATCTGAGCCACTGGAACCTGAGAAGACTTAGCAGGAGAAGCTCATCTACCAATCTTCCTTCCTTTGGTGGCCTGACGAGATTGCCTTAAAACAAAAGCAGACTTAGTAAGACGGTTCTTCTGGAGCTTAGGAAGAGGGGGCACACAAACAGGTTCAAGATCCTGCAAAGTTTTACCTTTTTCCTGAAGAAACAAACATAGCAGCAGCAGTGGCAACAGTCCCAAAGAGATTTTTATTATCCAAAGGAGATCCAGCAACTTGGTCAATGCTTTCAGATAAAGACTGCAGGCAAAGCCAAGAATAACGAACAGACTCAAAAGGCAACTGCAACTGGAAGATACAGCAGCAGCATCACAGCTACACTTGATAAGAGTGACCAGCCACCTGAGAGGTAGAAAGTACAGTTTTGTACCTACCATAAATGTAGATGTTCGAAGATCCACATTGCTGCAGTCCTTACACTTGGGTAGTCCGCTGTCCTCGGTCGGCCCGAATATCAAAGTATTAGGCTGACGTCGGTCAAGGCGCTTAAGACTGACATCAGGACGTCAGGGTACAAATGCGCATGACCAACGTCATATCCTCAGTCTTTTCTTGCCCCAGATGTCAGAAGACCCTAAACAGAAAGGTCAAAACCAAAAGACAGCAAAAAAAACAACCAACCACCCTTGCACTAATCATATGTACAATATATACAATATCCACAATACTCACAACCCAAACCACACAACCGCCTCTAACTACAGAGGGGAAGGAGGGAGGGTAAATTGGACTGCAGCAATGTGGATCTTCGAACATCTACATTTATGGTAGGTACAAAACTGTACTATGTTCTTCATCTCACATTGCTGCAGTCCTTACACTTGGGTAGAATCCCAAAGCAGAGGTAAGGGAGGATGGCAAAACTATAAAGCAGTAGGAGCTGCCAAAATGCCCTGTAAAATTGCAGTGGCAAAACCAGCCCTAGATTTAGAGTAAAGTGGAAGGTGGTAATGCTTAGAGAAAGTATGCACTGAACTCCAAGTAGCCGCCTCCAAAATATCCTTAGTTGCCACCCCCCTTAAAAAAGCTGTAGAAGTGGCAGTAGCCCTAGTGGAATGAGGCCTAATCCCAGCTGGAATCTCCTTACCATGATGGGAATAACAGAAAGCAATACAAAACCCAATCCACTTAGAAATAGTTTGTTTTGACACAGGCTTGCCCTGAGAACCCAAAGCAAAAGAAACAAATAACTGCTGAGACTGCCTGAACCCTTTAGTTCTGCTCAAATAATATCGCAACTGCCCGTGTATATCCAAGGTGTGCAAAATCTTTTCCCCTTTATTTTGGGGGTTTGCATAAAAAGTAGGCAAATGAATAGTTTGGTTTAAAGCCACACTAGAAACCACTTTAGGCATAAAGGAAGGATTAGTACGTAAAGATACCCTATCCTTATGGAAAATTAAGAAAGGCTCAACTGACATTAAGGGCCTGTAATTCAGAAACCCTTCTCGCAGAGGTAATGGCCAACAAAAAAGCAGTCTTCCATGATAAATATTTCAACTCGGCAGTAGCTGCAGGCTCAAAAGGTTGTAGAGTGAGTTTCTCCAACACAAAATTGAGATCCCAAGCAGGAGTAGGAGCTCTACGTGGGGGTCTTATATTCTTTGCCCCTCTAAGGAATTGCTTAAACAAAGGATGAGAAAACAATGGTGGGTCACAGTCATAGTGAGCAGAAATTGCTGCAGCATGAACCTTAATAGAAGAGAAGGACAAACCTTTGTCCAGTAACTCAGCAAGATATTGAAGAGCCACACTTAAATTAGGCTTAGAAACATCAAATTCCTTTGCTGCACTCCAAAATAAAAATCTCTTCCATTTATCTGCGTACACTTTCCTTGTACTAGGCCTTCTGGCCTCCAAAATAACATTCAAAACTTGCTGTGGAAGCTGAGACCCTCCAGGGTTTAAAACAGAATATGCCAGGCTGTTAGGTGAAGAGAGTGAAGTTTGACATTGAGTAAATGACTGTTCTCTTGAGACAGCAGGTGTGGAATCGAAGGCAAAGGCCATGGAGGCTCCCGAACCAGACTTCTCAGTAATGGGTACCAGTGCTGTCGAGGCCAATCTGGAGCTATTAAAATCATCTGTGGCTTGTCCTGTCTGACCTTTAGGAGTACTTTTGGGAGGAGAGAGGCAGAGGTGGAAAGGCATACACATGAAGATTGCTCCAATTGAAAGAAAGAGCATCCACTTTCCAAGCTGTGGGATGAAATCTTTTTGTGCAAAACTTTGGCAGCTGGTAGTTTAGTGGAGAAGCGAACAGATCTATGTCTGGAGTTCCCCATGACACTGTCAATTTCTGAAATACATGAGGATCCAATTTCCACTCGTGGGGATCCATAATTCGTCTGCTCAACACATCTGCTAAGGAGTTCTGTGCTCCCGGCAGAAACCTTGCCTGAAGATTTAGCTGTAAACTGAGAGCAGTCTCCCACAAAATCATTGCTTGTCTGCATAGAGGATAAGAATGTGTTCCCCTTGCTTGTTGATGTACCACATGACAGTTGTGTTGTCTGTTAGAACCAACACCTGCCCTGGAAGAAGTAAATCCTTGAAAGCTATTAATGCAAATTGGACTGCTAACATCTCCTTCAAGTTGATATGTAGATGTTGTAGTCTGGCAGGCCACGTGTCTTGTATCCACTTTCCATTTAGATGAGCTCCCCAAGCTTTGTCTGAGGCATCTGTCGTTAGAATCTGACTCGCCTCTGGCCGGGTCACAGAGAGTCCCTTGTTTAGGTGACATTCCTGAGCCCACCACAAAAATTCATTTTGAATGCAAGGTATTATCTGAATGACAGTGTCCATATCTTGGCAGTGCTGTGTCCATACATTTTTTGAGATACCATTGTAGCTTCCTCATATGCAGTTTGGCATTGGGAAGCACCAGAATACAAGATGCCATGAACCCAAAGGCTTGAAGGACTGTCCTTGCAGTCAGCCTGGACTGATGAGACAATTGATGGAAGTAAAGGGAAAGATTCTTTTGTTTGTCCGGGGTCAAAAAGGCCATCTGGGATGCTGTATTCAGTCTCACACCCAGAAAGCACATGTCCTGAGAGGGTACTAGACTGGACTTTATTTCGTTCACAGAATACCCCAGGCATCTTAGCACTGCTATCACATATTGCAAATGATGAAGAAGTTCGTCCTTCCTTGAGCCAGAATCAGGCAATCGTCCAAATAAGGATAGATCTGTATTCCTTTTAGCCTGAAGAAAGCTATCACTGGAGCCAGAACCTTCGTGAACACTCTGGGCAGTAGATAAGCCAAAGGGCAATGCAGAGAACTGATAATGAGAAGTCCCAGCCCGAAACGCAGATACTTCCTGCAACTTAGCCTGATAGGAACATGAAGGTAAGCCTCCTTGAGATCCAGAGTCACCATCCAGTGATCTTTGCCCAGCAGAGGTAAAAGCTGTTGTAACGTCAACATTTTGAACTTGGGAATGTCCAGATAAGTGTTGAGGATAGATAAATCCAAAATTGGTCTCCACGTGTTCCCCTTCTTTGGTACTAGGAACAGGCGAGAATAAAATCCTAGGCCCACTTCTGGCAGAGGGACCGGCTGTATGGCCCCTATTTGAAGCAGCAGAGAAATTTGTTTGTAAGCCTCTATTCTTTGCTGAGGAGGAACGTCTGGCATGCCTTTGAAAGGAGGCAAGGTATGGAAATAAAACTTGTAACCTTGGTGTATGATATCCAATACCCATCTGTCTTGGGTAATTAAACTCCAATTTTCCTTGAAGAGTGCCAACCTTCCTCCCAAAGGTGCTGCCAGACAAGAAGGCTCTGGCAGCTGAAAAGGTAGGTCATTGGGCCTGTTTACGAAAGGACTGGCCCCTGCCCTCACCCGAAGACTGTGCAGGTGAACTCCCTGTTCTAGGTCTGAAAGAGCCCTGAGCTCTGCCCCTACCACGTCTAGATCTACCCCTAGACTGTGAATCATAAGAAGGGTACGTCCACCCCTTAGCAGGCCAATTCCTACTAAACTTCGGAGGCTGAACTTGCAAAAAATCTTTAACAGCCTGCATAGACTTAGCCTTGTCTTCCATCTTCTTTAAGACTGCCTCCACAGGTGAACCAAACAACACATCAGACTGTAAAGGAGCATCCAAAATCCTTGTCTTAACATGGTCAGATAAATTCTGATCCCTCAGCCAGGCGTGCCTTCGAAGAACTGACCCAGTGGCAGCCACCCTAGACGAGGCCTGTACAGCATCAAAACCACATTGTAAAGAATGCTTACCCACCTGTTCAGAAACATGTACCAAATCTTGTAATTCTTTACACTCAATACCTTCCGCCAGAGCATCTACCTTAGACTTCAATTGAGAAAGAAGATAGTTTTGATATTTCAACATGTGAAACTGGCAATTCAAAGCCCTCATAGCTAAGGTGGAAGAAGTATAGACTTTCTTTCCCCATCTATCCAAAGCTCTGGCCTCTATCTGGAGGAACCGGATTTTTTACAACAGAGGCCTTGACACCCTTAGGTCCCTGACTAACAGTTTCTGGGTCCGCCCTAGGACTCTTATAAAGATACTTATGAGCTTCAGGCACCCTGTAATACCTGTCCGGTTTAACAGGAGCTGGAGGCAAAGAATCAGGATTAAGTGAAGCCTCAGCAAACACATCTTCCACAACATCCAGAACAGGTGGTATAGCCAAAGGCCTATGCTGGGGTAAAAGCAAAAATTCCCTAAGCCTTTTCCTGGAATCAGAGAAGTCCTGACCTTCCCACTTAAAATGTTCCCTCATGGAATGAAGAGTCTCTGAAAAAGAAAAATCCTCTGGAGGAGAAGCAGGAGTAGAATCATCCACATCAGAATCAGAATAAGGAGAATACTCCTGCAAGTCTTCAGCCGAAGACTCTGAAACATCCGAAGCCTGCTCAAAACTCCCGAACTCTGGTTCCACGCTAGGCCTCTTATCAGGAGGGGGCAAAGAACCTCTAATCAAAGTAATTAAATCTTCTGCCATTTTAAGCATGTGCTTCTTGGGCACAGATCCTGATGAGCTAGGAGTGACACCAACAGAAGCTAAACCTGGCCTGCCTCTGGGAGAAGCCTTGGAAACAGAAGGAGAGGGCCTAACCACCCTAGGAAGGGAGGGGAGTACAGTAACCTGAGAAGCCCCTTCAGCCTGACCTGCCTCCTGAGAGGCCACATCCTGCAATATCAAAGTCTCCCCCTGGGACTCCAGAGAAGCCTCCAGCGGAACCACCGGTTCCACTG
This sequence comes from Protopterus annectens, assembly GCF_019279795.1. Classification (NCBI taxonomy): domain Eukaryota; kingdom Metazoa; phylum Chordata; order Ceratodontiformes; family Protopteridae; genus Protopterus; species Protopterus annectens. Next base: position 230,561,516 of record NC_056737.1, read on the forward strand.
ACGCCTCTAAAGAACCGGCGTCCGGTACGGACGACTCTTCTTGCCTGGGTTTAGCTGCTTTGTCTTTGCGCTTCTTTGAAGAAGTGGGCGTCGGAGCATCCGACGGCATATTATAATTGCACCGCTTCCCGAAGACCAACCTGGCACAATCTAACCTTTGCTTAATAGTGCGCTTATTGAACCTAGCACAAAAGCGACACCCAACAACGTCGTGCTCAGGCCCCAAACAAGGAATACACAAAGTATGATAATCTCTATGCGGTATCTGTTTCCCACAAGAAATACAGTTATTCACTTTTTCTGACATCCGGTAAACCACTGAGGCAAGAAAAAACTAAAATATTCCCCAACGGGGTACTTAGCCAACTTTGACTCGGTCTGAAACTCCGAATTCGAAAAATTTCAGAATGCCGAACGGCACTTGCAACGCTGCTTCTGCATCGGACCATGCGGCAAAAAAGACTGAGTATATGACGTCGGTCATGCGCATTTGTACCCTGACGTCCTGATGTCAGTCTTAAGCGCCTTGACCGACGTCAGCCTAATACTTTGATATTCGGGCCGACCGAGGACAGCGGACTACCCAAGTGTAAGGACTGCAGCAATGTGAGATGAAGAACATCCCAAAAAGACACGGGATTTGCTTCAGATTTAGGAAAGTTGGAAATAACCTGACAAGCCTGGGCAATCAAGGGCCAGAACATATCTGGTCATGTGGGTCTGGTAAATCGAAACTAAAAGCAGTATAAACTGCCTTACAAATTCTCTCCATTACCCTACTATCCTTACCTGAAGGCAGAAGCTTGGAAGAGGGCAAAAGTTTAGGTGGTTTGTCAGAGTAGACAGACACCACAACATGGTCAGCAGGATGAAAATCCCCAGGAACCTTACAGAACCGGTTAGGTTTTTTTGAACCAGAAGGCTTAGAATCAGGAGACTTAGAAGCAGCTATAAAAAGGTGTCTAACAAAGTAGCCAACACAGGAGGTACTGTAAAATATCTTTTCTGGATATCAGACACTTAAGAATCCCACTTAAAAGTATTCCATCATTCTACCTATAGTGTCTCCAAAAGACAATTCCTCAAAAGACAATTCCTCAAAAGACCTAGGACTAATGGACTCTTCATCAGAAGCATAAGCCAAAGGCGAAGACATTTGGGAAGATTAAGACAAGGACCCATCAGACTAAATCCTCATCTGAGGAATCGGGTTCACTAGTCCATTTGGAAGTAGGACAAGTACACACAGAAACCCCTTGGGGAAGCTTCAGCTTCAGGGCCATTAAGGCATTAAATAGGCTCAGAGTAACAAAGATTCAATGAAAGTACCTGGAACTTATTTCCTGACCAGAATCTGTGGAATTTCTATAGAGCCCTCTAAGATACTCAATTGGGATTCCCCATCGACATCTGGAGCAGACGCCTGCAAAGCCTCAGAGGACATGTGAAAGGAAAGATCCACGCCGGCCTCAGACAGAGTCACAGCAAAGGAATCCAATGTACACATCAAAAAGACTACAGACTCATCAACCCCTTCTAGAGAAATAATCAATTGAAAGCTGGACAGCCAAAGAATCTGGTCAGGATTTCTATACCTTCTTCTTGTTTAACAGCATCTCGGGGTTAGAAGATTCTGCTATGCTACCCTCAGCTAAGAGTTTAAGCCTCTAGTTCTCCAGATAACTGGGCAGGGAAAACAACCGGCTTCTAAGAGTTTTACGCCCAAACGCTTTACAAATGCTTAAGTATGTATGGTCGTGGGAAGCACCCAGACAAAAATAAAGTATTCGTAACAATCATATGCAGGATCCACCTCTCACACTGACTTTCCCTTCTTAGATGACATGAACTGTAGGTAACCAAAAAAGAACAAAACCAAAAGAAAAGGAAAAAAGACCCCAATGGGGCACTTATCTGATGGCTAGGCATTCTGCACAGCAGAGTGTGCTCAGATGGATCAGTAATAATGGCGTTTGGACTGTCTGCAAAGAAGTTATGGGTAACTGCATCTGTGTGTCACCTTTATGCCCTATGTCCTTGTACAGGCAGCATGTGTGTGACATATGGTGCATACAAGATTTAAAGGCTTTAGTATACTAGCTGGACGTTAGACTACCGTGGGCAGGAGATCCCTACTGTGACAAACACTGCAACACTGATACAGAAGGACATTTGAAGGTACATTCACCCATTTAGTTGCAGGTTCTTTCCAATTAGCTAGGATTCCCCTTGTACTTGGTTTGGTAGCCTCATTTGTGAATTCTGGCACATCCTTAGGATAAACATGGCCAAAAAGATTAAGATACATATCCCTTCAAGCTGCTGTGTTCAAGATGTACAGGCTGGGGTGTAGGAGAGACCCATGCACTGCATCAGGGGTTATATCTGCTGTGACAGTTTCTATTACCAACTAATGTGGTAAAACCAAAGTTGCCTAGGCCAGAACGAAGTAATCAGAGCACTTCTGACTTCCTCCACTTTCAATTTTTGAATACAGACATGGAGTGCAAGAGACCTCTCTGATATACACTGAAGTTACTCACTACCAAAGTGTTCCCATGGTAAACTCCAGAGCAATAACTCTACTTACAGTCTGGAGGAAAGAAAGAAAAAAACAGGCCCATCTCTGGCACCCCAATTACTGATCTCTAGGAAGGTCTTACTGCAAAACATCTATGCACGTTAATTTGCAGGCCTATTTAACTACCTGCCATATAGTTTTTCTGACTGCGGATCTGTCGTATACCATTGCAAATAATAAACTAAAGATATCAGCACAGTGAGAAAAACTAAGATATGCAGATACATATAAAGAAAAAATACAAAATAAGCACTTTATCGATTAACCAGAACAGTTTTAAACAGAATTAGGAAACCAGGCAAAAGGAACAGAAACATCACAAAAAAAAAAAAAAAAGACATTGAGAAATATCTAAGATGCTGTGGAATGTAAAGATGCTGAAAGGATAGAAATAGTAAAAGAAAGAATAAGGATATGAAATGGAATGAAGTAATGGCCAGAGAAACAAACAATTAAGAAAAACTCCTAACTGGAACACTCCAGGCACAGATGCAGTACCTAACTTCTTGCTGAAAATATCTTTACATGAACATTTAGCCACAAGTGAGAACTAATTATATGAGCACCCCAGACTCCAACCTGGTATGCTGGAAAAACGATACTCCTTAAGAGTGAATCTGCAAGATATTCTAAAAGCTATAGACCAATAACTTGCCTTCCAGCTATGTATAAACTACAGACTGGAACTGATGCCGTTTAGAAGAAAACTCAATCATGGCATTAGAACAAGTGAGTAACAAAATAAAGTCATATGGAACAAAGGATCATCTGCTACTAAATAAAATCATAATGGCGAATTTGAGAAAAGGGGGGTCCAAGTATGGCATGGACAGACCGCAAAAGAACTTCTGATGTCATCATACATTTACAGATAAAACAGTGCTTACATATGTTATGAGATATACCCTACACTGACAGATTACATTACAGTGACCATGAAACTGTGGCAAACCACTCTGCAGCTAAACTATGTTAAAGGACAAATCATCATCCCAGGGATAACATTTCAAAGGGGGATAATTCCTGGGTTACTCTCCCACCATTGCTCTTTTGTCTTGCTCTTAAACCCATTAAGCTACCTAATTAACAGATTAGGTCATGGCTCCAATTTTGCTCCCAGAAAACCAACTGTAATGGCTTATCTTTTTGTCATCATCATCTTTCGGCTGTTCCCGTTAGGGGTCGCTACAGTGGATCATCTGTTTCCATTTCTTCCTGTCCTCTGCATCTTGCTCTGTCACACCAACCACCTGCATGTCCTCTCTCACCAAATCCTTAAACCTCATCTTAGGCCTTCCTCTTTTCCTGTTACCTGGCAGCTTCATCCTTGGCATCTTTTTCCCAATATATTCTGCATCCCTCCTCAGCACATGTCCAAACCAACGTAAACTTACCTCTCTGGCTTTGTCTCCAACCTTCCAACCTGGGCTGACCCTCTAACATACTTATTCCTAATCCTGTCCACCCTCGTCACACCCAGTACAAATCTTAACATCTTTAATTGCCAGATCCAGCTCTAACTCCTGCCTTTTTGTCAATGCCACTGTCTCCAACCCATATAACATAGCTGGTCTCACTACCCTCTTGCAGACCTTCCCTTTCACTCTTACTGGTACTCGTCTGTCACAAATCACGCCTGACACTCTTCCCCACCCACTCCATCCTGCCTGCACTCTTCACCTCTCTTCCACACTCACCATTACTCTGTACTACTGATCCCAAGTATTTAAACTCATCCACCTTTGCCACCTCTACTCCTTGCATCCTTACCATTCCTTTATCCTCCCTCCCATTCACACACACATATTCTGTCTTAGTCCTGCTGACCTTTCCTCTTCACCCTACAGCACATCTCCATCTCTCCAAGGTCTCCTCCACCTGTTCTCTACTCTCACTACAGATCACAATGTCATCTGCAATCATAGTCCACGAGGACTCCTGTCTAATCTCGTCTGTCAACCTGTCCATCACCTTTTTGTAGATGATATAAAAAATGTATAGTTCATCAGATGAGGAACTGAAAGCACAACTGCAAGTGGTCAAACCTGTTTTGGATGATAATGTGCAAAAGCAAACTTTACAGCAGGAAAGCTGCAGCACCAAGAAGATATCAGTCTGGGACAGGAATGTGATATAAAAGAACTTAAGCAGGATTAGGGAATTGATGAAGGTTCAATAAAACAAGAACAAATGTGAGTAAAACTTAGTAAGGAATACTTTACAAGGCTAAAATTAATACTGAAAACAGCCCTGATATCTGGGAACAAAGTTCAAGCTATAAACCAATTTGCTATTCCTGTTGTAACTTACAGTTTTGGGGTGCCTGACTGGCCTCAAAAGGTAGTGAATCAGTTTGACAGGAAAACAAAGAAAAACGATTCATGCTTATCAAATGATTTTTTTTTTATATATATATATATATATATATATATATATAAAACAGTGTATACCAAGACTATATATTCCCCATTCTGAAGGAGGTGTGGCCCTCTACAAAACTGATTGCATGTACAGATCTGCAGTCGTAGGATTGCATACATATCTGCTGAGCTCACCAGACCCAAACATAGTGAAAATTTTAAAACACGAGAAACGGCTAAGATGACTTCCCTGTTAAGCTTAGCAGAAGCATATCGGTGTCAAACATGAATGGAAATCAAACCAGAAGTAGATAAAAAACAGGCAGCGAATGAATGTGCCAAAAAACAAAAGAATATAAGGTAAAGGATCATATGAAAAGGCAAGAAATGTGGAAAATGTATAAATATAGTTGCAAATACAGAAAACTTCATGTCTCTCAGGCTCTAATGTAGTAAGGGTTAAGGAGAGGTGAATTTATACCAGAAGATGAAAGGTTAATATTGGCAGCCCAGGACAGTGGACTACATACATGTTGATTTACAAAGTCCATTGAACAGGTCAGAAAATAGACAAATGCTGGTTTTGTAAAAACAGAATTGGAAAAGTACAGTTGTGTACACTTACCATAAATGTAGATGTTAGAGTGTATTCACTGTTGCAGTCATTACATTTGGGTAATCTGCTGGCAGGTTGCCCTCAGTCGGCCTGAATTCCAAAGTCTTGGGTCCTGCGTCGGCTGCATTCTTCTCTTCCATGACGTCAGGGGTATAAAACATGCAACAGACACCATTTTCTTTAGTTTTTCTTGCCCCCGATGTCAGGTGCTCCTAAAAAGGTAGATATATATATATATATATATATATATATATATATATATATATATATATATATATATATATATACATATACACACACATCAATATAAACTTTACCTTCATCTACAAGCAAATACACCACATAGGTTATGGCGGGAGGGTAACCTGGACTGCAACAGTGAATACACTCTAACATCTACATTTATGATAAGTGCACACAACTGTACTATGTTCATGTTTCACTGTTGCAGTCATTACATTTGGGTAGAATCTCAAAGCTATGGTTGGGAGGCTGGAGCTAAACAGCATTAGGTGCGGCTATAAGGCCCTGCAGCACTGCAGTGGCAAAGCCTGCCCTGGACTTAGAGTAGAGGCGCAAATGGTAATGCTTTGTAAAGGTGTGAACAGAACTCCAGTAGCAGCCTCTAGAATGTCTTTGGTTGGTACTCCTCTGAGAAAGGCTGCCGAAGTAGCTGCAGCTCTGGTGGAATGAGACCTAATGCCCTTGGGCACAGGTTTACCATGGTGTAAGTAGAAGAAATGGATGCAGTGGCTTATCCACTTTGAAATTGTCTGCTTTGAGATAGCCTTTCCTTCTGATCCTGCAGCATATGACACTAGTAATTGCTCAGTTTTTCTTAGAGCTTTTGCCCTGCTCAAGTAGAATCTTAGCTGTGTACGTCCAAGGAATGCAGAATTCTCTCCCCTTTGTTCTGCGGATTTGGATAAAAAGTTGGCAGATGAATTGTTTGATTAAGAGCCACACTGGAAACCACCTTAGGCATAAAAGTAGGATTTGCCCTCAGAGACATCCTGTCTGGGTAAAATATGATAAAAGGCTCTACAGCCATGAGGGCCAGCTCTGAACCTCTTCTTGCTGAAGTAATTGCTAGTAGCAGAGCTGTCTTCCATGATAAGAACTTTATATCAGCGGTAGCGGCTGGTTCAAATGGAGGCAGGGTAAGCGTTTTCCAACACATAACTGAGGTCCCATGCAGGTAATGGTGATCTTCTAGGAGGCCTTAGGTTTTTGGCTCCTCTAAGATACTGCTTTAGTAAAGGATGAGAAAAGATTGGTAGCTCTGTACTGTAATGAGCCGAAATGGCAGAGGCATGGATTTTGATCGATGAGAAAGATAGGCCTTTGTCAAGCATCTCAGTTAAGTATTGTAATTTACGAGGAATATGTGGTTCTGCTGTATCAGCTCCTTGTGCTCGATTCCAAGCACAGAATCTCTTCCATTTGTCAGCATAAGATTTTCTAGTACTAGGCCTTCTGGCTTCCAAAATGACATCCATCACAGCTTTACTAAGAAGTGTCGTTCGTATGATTACATGATTAGCCATGCTGCCAGGTTCAGAGTCTGTAGTTGATTGTGCAGGATCTGATTGTTTTGCTGGGACAGTAGTTGTGGTCTTTGAGGCAAGGTCCAAGCTGGGTATTGAGACAAGTTCCTTAGGATTGGGTACCAGTATTAGCGGGGCCAGTCCGAGGCAATTAATATCATCTTTGTCTTCTCTTGCCTGACTTTTAGGAGGACCTTGGGTAGAAAAGGCAGAGGAGGGAAGGCGTAAACTGACAGGCTTTTCCAACTGAAGGATAGGGCTTCCACTTTCCATGCTTGTCTGCAATAAGTCCTTGTGCAAGAATCTTTTCAATTGATAATTTTGAGGAGAGGCAAATAGATCTATGTCTGGGCTCCCCCATTTCTCTGTTATCATGCTGAATACTTGTGGATTTAGTTTCCACTCCTGAGGATCCATAAGGTTTCTGCTTAAATAGTCTGCCAGAGTGTTCTGTTTTCCTGGCAGGAATTGAGCTTGAAGATTTGGTAGGTCAAAGCTGTGTCTCACAGTGCCATGGCTAATCTGCAAAGGGGGTATGAGCGTGTGCCCCTTTGCTTGTTTATATACCACATGACTGTGGTGTTGTCAGTCCTTATCAGTAGTTGTCCTGGATGAAGCAAGTCCTTGAAGGCTGTTAGGTTATTTTGAACAGCTAGCATCTCTTTCTGGTTGATATGCAGATGCATTTGATTTGGTGCCCATATGCCCTGAATGCATCTTCCTGCCATGAGGGCCCCCCAGGCATAATCTGATGCATCTGTTAAGGTTTGGCTGGCAGGGGGTAGAGTGAAGGGCCATCATGTTTTGGTGACGGGCCTTTGCCCACCATAGAAACTCCTGTTACAGGCAGGGGATGAGAGGAATCATTGTTTCCAGACTGTGTGAATGTTGACTCCATAAACTTTTTAGGTACCATAGAAGTTTCCTCATATGCAGTCTTGCATATGGAATTAGTAGGATGCAGGATGCCATGAAGCCCAGAGCCTGCAGAATTTGTCTTGCCATCAGTTTGAAGTAAGTACTCATTTGCCTTTATTTGTCTGGCGTGAGGTAAGCCATCTGGGCAGTTGTATGCAAGCTTGCACACAGGAATGTTATCTTTTGAGAGGATACCAGTTGTGATTTATTTTCGGTTATTGTGTACCCTAGGCATGCTAGAAGCCTTTTCACAAATGCCAGGTGTCGTAGAAGAGTGTCTTTGTTCTCTGCTTGAATGAGACAGTCGTCCAAGTAAGGATATATTTGAATACTTCTTTGTCTGCAAAATGCAATTACTGGTGCCAGGCACTTTGTAAAGACCCTGGGCGCAGTAGATAAGCCAATGGGAAGTGCAGAGAATTGGTAATGCATTAAGCCAGCCTTGAATCTGCGGTATCTTCTGCACGACTGTCTTATTGGGACATGCAGGTATGCCTCAAGTCTAAAGTCACCAGTCAAGCATCCTTGCCCAGCATGGGCAGAAGCTGTTGCAAAGTGAGCATTTTGAATTTTGGAATGTCCAGGGGTTTTTTTTGTTTGTGTCTTTCGGCTTTCCCCGGTTAGGGGTCGCCACAGCGGAACTCCGGTCCGCTAATGATTGGCAGTAGATTTTTACGTGCCGAGTTGCCAGCTCTGACGCACAACCTTCAAAAAAGGTACACCCATTCACGCATGTCTCCACACAGAAGACGCTCTAGCTGAGAATCTAACAGGACAACGTCATACTGTGAGGCTACCGCAGCACCACCACCGCATGTCCAGTTATGTGTCCAAAATCGATAAATCCAGTACTGGCCGCCAGGCCTTGTCCTTTCTGGGTACCAAGAACAGTCCTGAGTAAAAACCTTGTCCTTTTTCCTGTTCTGGTACTGTCTGAATGGTCCCCATATCCATGAGGGACGTAACCTGTTTCTGTGCCTCTGCCCATTGTTTTTTTGGCAGGTCTGGCCAACCATTTGTCATTGGCAGTGTGGAAATGGAATCTGTATCCCTGTGATATGATGTTCAGTACCCACTTGTCCTGGGTTATTAATTGCCAATTTTGAGCAAAAAGTGCTAATTTTCCCCCTATGGGTGCTGCCAACAGATAAGTGTTTGGTGTAGGCAGAGGGAAGTCATTGGGATTGCTTTCTGTAGGTTTGCACTTTATCTCCTCCGGATTTGGAGGTGGATGCGCCCTATTGCTTTGACCTGTATGAGTCTTGAGACTGGTACCTGGAACCCTTAGGGCGTCTGGATTTGCCCCTTTGAGCTCTGTCCGACACAGGAAAGGACCAATTTTTTGCAGGCCAGTGTCTACTGAATCTAGGTGGCTGCACTTGTAAGAAATCTTTAACAGTTTGCATAGACTTAGCTTTGTCTTCCATTTTCTTTAAAACCTCTTTTGCCTTAATACCAAACAGAGAATCATGCTGTAAAGGTGCATCTAGCAATTTAGCTTTAACATGATCAGGCAAATTTTGTTCCTTTAACCAGGCATGCCTCAATCACAGATTCAGTAACTGCGGTCCTGCAGGAGGCCTCTACAGAATCAAAACCACATTGCAAAGTATGCTTTCCAACTTGTTCAGCTGCATGCAATTCCATTTTCTGCACATTTTGAAATCAACATCATTTTCTGTTTCAGCAATCCCATAACATGTTGTTGGTACTTAAGCATATGAAATTGATAGTTTGAGGCCCTAATTGCCAAGGTTGCAGATGTATAAACCTTTTTTCCCCATCTGTCCAGCGCCCTTGAATCTCTGTCGGAGGGGGAGGGTTTTTTGCTGTTGAGGCCTTAACTCCCTTTGGACCCTGTGAAATAGTTTCAGGATCAGCAGCAGGGTTTCTAAATAAAATATGATGAGAGTCAGGGACCCTGTAATACCTGTCAGGCTTACTGGGAGCCGGAGATAAAGAGTCAGGGGTCAGGCTAGACTCTGAAAAAACATCATCCACAATGTCTAACACAGGGGGAATGGCTAAAGGCTTGTGCTGAGGGAGGAGGAGGAAGTCCCTGAGCCTCTTTTTTGATTCTAAGAAGTCTGGACTCTCCCAGTGAAACTGCTCCCTCAAAGTATGCAAGGTATTCTCCAAATTAATAATCCTAAGGAGGAGATCCAGATGGAATAGACCCCTCAGCATCAGAATCCTCATAGGGAGGTAAAAGATAATTCCTGAACCTGATCTGAAGATTCACAGTCAGTGTCTTGCCTAGGCCTCTTATCTGGAGAGGGATGAGTACCCCTGATCAAGGTAATAAGGTCTTCAGCCATTTTGATCATCTGTGAGGCCTGTGCACGTGGCTCAGGTGTCGTTTTTTTTATTTTTTGAAGGTGTCTTTGCCTTTGGTTTTGCAGCTTTCGTCGGTTTGATATAAAAATGTTGAGGTCTGAATACACCCTCAGAAGCCAGTGCCTGCTCAACGGCTCTGGACCCATCCAGGGGAGATGCATCCATCGGTCCAATACCTTGAGTATCTTGCAGCATGCCGGACTCCACATGGGTGTCGGTAGAGGCCTGCGACTCGAAGGTAGCAGGTATCAGGGGCTGCGAAAGCACCTCACTGAGTACCGGCGACTGGCTTAGGAGAAGCTTTGTCGTCTGTTTTGGATTTAGACTGCCTTTCTCTGTCCTTTTCTTTGCATTTTTTATGTACTCCGGTAGTCAAATTGCTATCAGACGACATCTCTGGGTAGTTAAATCTGTTTCCAAAATACTTAGATGCAAAAATATACCGACGCTTAATAGTGCGTTGGTTAAATCTAGCACAAAACCGACAGGCACGTTGTGATCAGGGCCTAGGCAAGGAATACAGTATAAATGGAAATCCTTATGAGGCATTTGCTTCCCGCAAGTAATACAATTAACTTTTTCTGACATCGGTAAAAAGCAAGAAAAAAGTTTCCCCAGCAGGGTACTTAGCTTTATTGAAGACTTTGCTTCTGAAACTCAAATGCGAACATTTCAGTAGTCGGCCGACTGGCACTTGCGAAATGCTTCTGCTTCAGGCACAGAGCGGCAAGAAAGACTAAAGAAAATGGCATCGGCTGCATGTTTTATGCCCCCGACGACCTGACTTCATGGAAGAGAAGACAGCAACTGACGCATTATAATGTGGCAAGAGTGTTGCACGGAGGATTGTGCAAACATTATAATACTGAAGTAGCTGACAAGCATTGCAAACATAAGCCACAAAGCATAGAAAATGAAGTTTATAATGCATGGGATCACCTATTACTAACAGTTCAAAAAACAGATGAGAGAAAACTAGATATAGCAGTTCAAGAAAAGACCAAACTAACACTGACCATTGAAATTGCTACCCCCAGTGATTAGTGTCTTACGTACAGGCAGTCAAAATACCAGGATTTGCAGGCAGAAAGGATGGCAATGTGAAGAAAGGACACCCAGACAATTCCATCAGAAGTAGGAACAACTGGTCATCTCATAAAAAATAATTTAGTTATATTTAGACACGTTACCGATACATGCAACTCCCTGAGCTGCTGGACATGCTCCACTTAAAGAAATCCCAATCTTTCAGAGCCACATGCTCTAGGGATCCAAACCTTGTCATCACAATGGACAAAACATGCTAGAGGGATAGGTTCCTGACCCGGAGACTCCCCATACTCAGGAATAGACTGCCCATACATGTCAAGTAGAGCGCCTCCTTGGCCCTCTTCAAAAGGAACCTTTACGATTGAATGGAAGATATGAAATTCACCCCAGGGATCACGTCAGGTCACCCTGCTAGACAGGGGTCCGGGGAAGTAAATATTGTGGGAAGAAATATCCAGGGAATTGTTATGGCTAGGCTTGTATGGGCCCTAGGGCCGATAGCCTAGTACCACCCTATCAACTGCAGGAGTTTTCAATTCTAGGTGCTGTGAACAGCACTTTTGACTAACAAAAATTGAAATGCTAATTTCAAGAACTTTATAATCGTACTTTGACTTAGGAATTGGGTCCATTCCCATCATGGTATTAGAAACCCAAAAGACTTGGGGAAACTGAACTGAGGGATGTAGGTAATCCACAGGGACACAGTGCAGTACATAACTTGATCTCAGACCTGCAAGGCCAGCAAGCATTGTTGATGAATTATCCCCCAAATTTATGCACCACTGCTGGGAGCCAATGGCCAGAAGGATTCTATTTTGGGGTTCTGAAGGAGAGTTTTGAACTGGGAAAAGGCTGGGCCAGGGACTTCAGCAGATGGGGAAAAACGAGACTGGAGTAGCTGCTCTGCTCCCTGCTAGGATGAGTGCCCAGAGGGCCCCCCTGCTTCCCTCTAACTTCTGGCTGCCACCTTCCTTTTTTTTGTTTTTTCAAAACACTTTTACTAAATCATCACTTAAGACACAGGCAAACATACAAAAGAAAAGAAAGCAAGCCATTTTAATTTTTTTATTTTAATAAATGTAATAAATATATGCATCACATTTTGTTACAATCAGTCCAGTACTACAAAAAATTGCTAAATTCCTGCCATCCCTTAAACCTCACTTCTCCTCCTGAACATTATTATGCATGTATTGTTCTCACAATTTCCATTTACTTCTACATAATTTGCTCTTTTACTTCTCTAAAGATACCTCTTCCAGTTCTTTTATCTCTTTTATAATATTCAACACTTTAAATACAGTTGCTGTAGACGGATTTCCATTCTCTAGTAATTGCCTTTTATGACAGCCAACAGAAATAAACCTAAGGCCTTTGTTTGTCTAGGCAATTCAGATCCTGAATCCCAGCTCAAAAGAATCATTTCCTTACTTATAGTCATTCACTCATCTAATATATCTGAGAGAGTACTCTGTAGGGAAAGTGCGGTTGTGTACACTTAGCATAAATGTAGATGTTCAAGCATATTCACTGTTACATGCCTTACAAAATGGGTTATCCGGCTCCAAATAGCCCACAGTCAGCCAGAATTCCAAAGTTCTTGGTATAGGACGACAGCTGCCTTTGGTTTAGGCCTGACGTCAGGTACAAAAGGAAGGCAGCAGATGCCATTTCCTCAGTTTTTCTTGCCTTAACTGTCAAGAGCCCCCCAAAAAAGGTTAGACCAGGAAAAGAAAAATCCAGTCTGTGCCCTAGGAAAAAAGGGGGATGGAAGGGGGGGGACCAGGACTGCAACAGTGAATACACTTGAACATATACATTTATGGTAAATGTACACAACTTTACTTTTACTATGTTAGTGTTTCACTGCTGCAGTCCTTACAAAATGGGTTGATTCCAAAAACCCAGTAAAATAAAACAAAAAGCAAAAGGGTGGAGGAACACCCACTAATTAAGGGTTGGTAAGGATGTCCTGCAACACTGCAGTGGCAAAACCAGCCCCAGACTTAGAAAACAAGGGTAAATTGTAATGTTTAGTGAAAGTGTGGACAGAAGTCCAGGTAGCTACTTCCAGGATGTCCCTAGTAGGTACACCTCTTAAAAAAGCTGCTGAGGTAGAGACGGCCCTAGTAGAATGGGTTCTAATACTCTGAGGAGGAACCTTGCCATGCTGTAAGTAACAAAAGTGAATATAATGAGCAATCCACTTAGAAATGGTCTATTTAGAAATAGCTTTGCCCTGAGCTCCAGGAGCAAAACTGACCAACAACTGATCCGGCTTTCGAAAAGGTTTAGTCCTGTCCAGGTAAAACCTAAGCTGTTTATGCACATCCAGAGAATGCAGTAACCGTTCCCCTTTATTCTGAGGATTAGGAAAGAAGGAAGGCAGGTGGACAGACTGGTTAAGAGTCAGGCTAGAAGCCACCTTAGGCATAATAAAGGAGGGGTTAGTGCTAAGAGAAACCTGATCCACATGGAAGGTAACAGGCTCTACTGCCATTAAGGCCTGCAGCTCAGAAACTCTTTCTAGCTGAAGTAATAGACAAATGAAAGGCAGTTTTCCAAGAGAGAAACTTCAGGTCTGCTGAGGCAGCTGGTTCAAAAGGTGGCAGAGTAAGTTTCTCAAGAACAAAACTGAGATCCCCGGCAGGAGTAGGTGCCCTTCTGGGAGGCTTTAAATTGCTAGCTCCCCTGAGGAACTGTTTCATCAAGGGATGAGAGAAAATGGGATGCTCAATGGAACAATGAGCAGAAATAGCTGAAGCATGGGTTTCAATAGAAGAAAAGGAAAGTCCACCATGAAGCAAGCCTGCCAGATAGTCAAGAATAAGAGGAAGAGTAGGTTGAGAAGGGTCTTCCCCTCTAGTCTGCATCCAAATGGAGAATCTTTTCCACCTACCTGCGTAAGACTTCCTAGTGCTAGGCCTCCTGGCCTCACGAAGGACCTCAACCACCTGTTGGGAAAGGTTTAAATTATGAGCCAAGCTGCCAAATGCAGAGTCTGAAGATGCAGAATTTCCCCCCCTCCTGAACCAAGATCTGGTATCAGGGGAAAATGCCAAGGCTGAGACTGGGAGAGACAGCAAAGTAGTGGATACCAATGTTGTCTGGGCCAGTCTGGAGCTATGATGATGGCCCTTGGTTTTTCGTCCCTTATCTTTAACAATCTGGGAATAAGAGGCAGAGGAGGGAATACATAGATCGAGAGCTGTGTCCAGGGGAAGGACAGAGCATCCACTTTCCAAGCTTTGTTGTGATGATCCCTGCTGCAAAAGGTTGGAAGAAGATGGTTGGTTGGAGATGAGAAGAGATCCTCCAGGGGAGTGCCCCAATGCTGAATGATGTGATAGAAAATGGTCTTGTTTAGTTGCCCTTGTGATGATCCAGGATCTGCCTGCTCAACCAGTCTGCCAAGGTGTTGAGCCTTCCTGGAAGAAACTGAGCTATCAGATGAATGCTCATGGAAACTTCTATGGACCACAGTATCATGCTTTATCATGCTTTGTCTGCACAGGGGTTAATGAGTCCCTCCCTGCTTGTTGATGTACCACATGATTGTGGTGTTGTCTGTCCTGACTAGAAGAGTTTCAGGAGAGAGAAGATGCTTGAAAGCCATCAAGGCCTGCTGGACTGCCATCAATTCCTTCAGATTTATGTGCAAATGAACCTGTTGAGAGTTCCAAGTCCCCTGAATGCATCTGCCCTCTAAATGTGCTCCCCAAGCGTAGTCCGAGGCATCTGTGGTGAGAGTCTGGCTGGCAAAAGGTGGACAGAAAGGCAGGCCTTTGTTCTGTGCACAGGCCGTCACCCACCAAAGGAACTCTGTCTGCAGGCAGGGAATCAGTGGAAGAATCAAGTCTAAATCCTGTGTGTGTTGACACCCAAGGTTTTTGAGGTACCATTGTATTTTCCTCATATGCAGTCTGGCATATGGAATCATCAGAATACATAAAGCTATGAATCCCAGGGCTTGCAGGAATTGCCTTGCAGCGAGCTGGGTCATGCTTGCCAAATTTTTTAAATAATTTGAAAGATCCATTTGTTTCTCTTGAGGGAGGAATACCATCTGGGCGGCTGTGTAAAGGCTCACTCCCAGGAATACAAATCTCCCTCCTGGTGGGTACCAATTTTGACTTCTTTTCGTTGATGGTGTAGCCCCAAGAGGTGAGAAGGTTCTTTACAAAGTCCAAATCCTTCAGAAGTTGCTCTGGAGAGTTTGCCTGAATAAGACAATAGTCCAAGTAAGGGTAAATTTGAATGTTTCTTTGCCCGCAAAAAGCAACGACTGGAGCCAGGCATTTTGTAAAAACTCTGGGAGCAGTAGATAAGCCAAAGGGCAGTGCAGAGAACTGAAGTGCCTGTTTCCCGCTCTGAAGCGAAGGAACTGCCTTGCAGATAAGCTTCTTTGAGATCCAACGTCACCAGCCAGGAATCCTTGGCCGGCATTGGTAGCAACTGCTGAAGAGTGAGCATTCTGAATTTGGGAGTCACCAGAAAAGTGTTTAGAATGGACAAATCCAGAATAGGGCACCAGGAAAAGTCTTGAGTAGAAACCCTGGCCACCCTGGCCTATCTGTAGTGCAGGAACTGGCTCTATTGCTCCCAGGTTTAGCAAAGAAGAAGCTTATTTTTCTGCTTCTGCCCTTTGATTTGGGAGGATATCTGGGTATCCTTGGTGGACCGGGAAGGTGAGAAAGGAGAACTTGTAGCCTTGGGATATTATTTTGAGCACCCACTTGTCATATGTGATGGTGAACCAGACATCTGCAAAATTGTCTAACCTTCCCCCCAAAATGCTTGCTCTGGGAAAACTGCCAGAACTCCCCGATTTTGAAGAGGAAGCCTGCCAGTGCTTAGCCTTTTGAGGGGTGGAAGTCTGTCCCCTAGAAGACCTGTAACCCCTAGGCCTAGTGTGACCCTGTTTACTAGGGTCAGGAAAAGTCCAATTCTTAGAAGGGTAATGTCTACTAAAACAAGGAGGCTGAACTTGCAGAAAGTCCTTAACAGTTTGCATAGATTTGGCCTTATCCGCCAACTTTTTCAACAACTCTTCTGTTTTGCTACTAAAAACACTGTCCTTGTGCAAAGGCACATCCAGTAATTTAGATTTGACAGGTTCAGAAAGGAGCTGGTTCCCTGAGGCAAGCATGTCTTCTAATGCCAGAACCAGTGGCTGTCGCCCTGCAAGAAGCCTCCAAAGTGTCAAAACCACAATGTACAGAATTATTTAGTGACGAGTGGCAGAATTCAATAAATCTTGCATGTCATTACTCTCCATCAGGGAAGGAACACCAGCAATTTTAGCTTTAACAGCCTCCAAAGTATGCTGCTGATACTTAAGCATATGAAAAAGACAATTAACATACCTAATAGCCATGGTGGAAAAAGTATAAACCTTTTTTACCCCATCTATCCAAGGCCCTAGATTCCCTGTCAGAAAGAACAGGATTTTTAGCAACCGTGGCTTTAACACCCTTACGGCCCTGAGAAATAATCTATGGATCAGCAGTAGGATTCTTGAAAAGGAACTGATAAGAATCAAGAACTCTAATACCGGTCAGGCTTTCTGGGAGGAGGAGGAACAGAATTAGGAGTCAAATAATTCTCCATGAAAACAACAACTTCCAAAACCGGTGAGATAGCCAAAGGGTTATGCTGTGGCAAACCCAAGAATTCCTGAATCCGTTTCTTAGACTGAGGGTACTCCTGACTTTCCCATTTAAAATGCTCCCTAAGAGTATTCAGAGTATCTCTAAAAGAAAAATCTTCTGGAGGGGAGGCAGAAGGGATGGAGTCTTCTGCATCAGAATCCTCAAAACCAGAAAAAAGTTGAGTTTCCCTCTTCATCAGCAGAGTTGCTGGAAACCTCAGAGTCTGAGGCAGACAAAACTTCTGGGGACAATTCCCAAGACCTCTTAGAAGGAGGTGGCTGAGAGCCCCTGACAAGGGTCAAGAGATCACTAGCCATTTTTATCATCTGAGACTGAGGCATTTGAGGAGAGGCCGGCGCCTGCTTTGGAGTAGATTTTCATCTGGAAGGCCTGCTAGAAAGCCGGAGGGACTCAGGAGGCCTAGCCACCGCAGAAGTCTGAATCAAGGTCATTGGTCTGGATCTGGTCTCCAGGCGGAGAAGAGAGGCCTCAGAAACAGGCACCTGCTTATCAAAAGACGAAGTGGAAGCCTGCAGTATGGAGGACTCAGAAAAGGTCTCCGCAGACGCCTCTTGCTGAACATCCCTGGACTGCAGGGGCAAAGAAAGCGCCTCACTGACTACCACTGGGCCGACAACCAACTTAACAGGGACGTAGTCGGCTAATTGGACCCTAAGCCTGTCGCTGTCCTTATCCTTGCCCATCTTAGGAACATCTGAAGTCGGGAGACCAAAAGACGCCATACTGACTAACTTAGGCCAAACTCCAAAATGCTTGAACAAGATCCTAGCTCTATGGCATATGGTACGTGGGTTGAAAGAAGCACAGAGAACACAGTTAGGGACGTCGTGCACAAGGCCCAAACAACTAATAGAAAAGGAGTGAAAATCACGGTGTGGAATCTTTTTTCCACAGGCAAGACCGTTATTAACTTTCTCCGACATTCATTAAAGCAAGAAAAGAGAGTCCCCAACGGGGTGCTTATTTGAGGATGTCTTCAACTAAGCAGTCTGAATACAAAAAGATGGTACTCGGCCGACCGGCACTCGTGCAAAATGCTTCTGCTTCGGGCTCCGAGGCAAGAAAGACCGAGGAAATGGCATCTGCTACCGTCCTTTGTACCGGACGTCAGGCCTAAACCGAAGACAGCAGACGTTATATACCAAGGACTTTGGTGTTCTGGCTGACTGTGAGCTACCGGGAGCTGGATAACCCATTTTTTGTAAGGACTGCAACAGTGAAACACGAACATTTACTCTAGGGAATTTTTGAAATCTGCCAACTCATTACACTCCCCAAAAAATATGTTCCCAGTTACTTCTTTCTTCTATCTACTGGATGAAAAATTCTTTGAAGTTTGCTTTGGGTATAAAGATAACTATGCAAACAAAATCAAAAATCTTCTGAACTTGGTTGCATACTTGGGAGCCATGCATATGCCTTCCCACTGTTTTCCAGTCTCTCTTCCCAATCTTTTCTGAACTACCCCAATTGATTATTATAGTTATCATGCAATATTTTATATGCGCTAATTATCTCTTTTTTAACAGCTGCTTCTGTTCTAAATTCAACTAAAAATTCTACCAGAACAGGTCTTAAATCCCCTACACCTTTGGTAGAGAAGGCAATCTCTAGCCTGCAATCCAAATATGTCTTCTTGGCCTCATCCCACTCTATTACCTTTATATACTTGAATAACTTGTTCCCAGTATCTTGGTTCCTTTGCCAGGATTCTCCAATAAATTCTTATCGGCAAAATCTCCTTTCTCCATTCTTGTATTGGCTTAGTTCTTAGAATACTTCTTGCTATTTTATGAATAGAATATTTTGTATGGTTATTTTCCTTAAGGATCTGCATTCAAAATCCCACTCTCCATTTCTTTAACCTCCCCCTTGCTTCATCATCCCATTCCACTCTAAATTATAAGCCCTGTATTATGTGTATGAACTTTAACTGTGCAGCTCTGAAATATTCATTCAAATCAGGTAAACATAAACCACCTTGTTCTATTGTAAGGATAGGAAAGTTGTGTAAAAATCTTATCATAACCATAGAGGTCCTTCTCTTCCATGTTGCAGTACTCTACATGTGGGTTTACCCTTCTCCAGTTCTTCTGTACAGGTTTCCAAAGATTTTCAGTCCCTCAAGGTGCATAGAACGTGGCAGCAGAAACGTGGGACATAAAAGTGATGTCTGCACGCAAGAGCCCTCAGAACCTAAGAGAGGCCCCAGTTGGAGCCAGTCCTGTAAGGGCATAGCCTGTCCACTGTCACCCAGGACAGCAAGTGCAGTCTGACAAGAGGGGAAGGTGGGAGGGAAGGAATACTGCAACATGGAAGACAAGGCCATCTATGGTTATGTTACGATTTTACACAACTTTCTTCTATTCCAGTGTTGCAGTATTCTACATGTGGGTGTGTGCTAAAGCTCACCGAGGATTGGGGGAGTTGGCCTAGATGTTTCCAGGAATCCATGTAGGATATAAAGTACAGTTTTGTACCTACCATAAATGTAGATGTTCGAGTGCTAATACAGCTGCAGTCCTTACATACGAGTTCTCCTGCCGTCAGGCGGGTCCTCGGTCGGCCGAATTCCAAAGTCTTGGTCCGGCGTCGGTTGCTGTCGCCTTCTTCCCTGATGTCAGTGTGACAGGAGTATATAAGACACGGCCGACGTCATTTTCTTCGGTCTTTCTTGCCCCAGATATCAGGTGCCCCCAGAAGGAAGGCAATACATTATTTATATATATCTATGTATAGTCATGCAATGCAATATAATTAGAAGTTATGTACCTACCATAACGTTCCATGTTAGTTGTCTTCTCTCGCCTTCTTTCTTGCTGGATGGGTTCGGAGCCGAGGATCGGCACTAGCTTTAGCTCGAGAACTCCTTTTACCAGCTCGAGGCAACCCTATATCCCATGATGCAAGGCGGAACTACCTCAGATCTCGTTTGGTAGCTAACTAACCCTGCTAAAGACTTATCCTAATATAATTAGGAACCATGGTTCCTAAAAGAAGTCCTCATAACAATGCTCCAGAGGAAGCAATCTAATAGGAACTCTCCAAGATCTGTCCAGGCCAGGGGGAAGGAGGGAGGGAGAAAGAAGGAGAAGACAACTAACATGGAACGTTATGGTAGGTACATAACTTCTAAATGTTAAGTTGTCAATCTCGCTTCATTCTTGCTGGATGGGACCGTCCCTAGCACCTGTATCCCGGTGGCTCAATGGAACAGACTCTTGAGAACAGTGGAACCAAAACTGGCCCTATCTCTGGAGGCCAAATCCAACTTGTAATGAGACACAAAGGTATGAGGCGTGGCCCAAGTAGCTGCTGCACAAATAGTGTCAATGGGAAGTCTATCCTGAAAGGCTACAGAAGTGGATAGACTCCTGGTCGAATGTGCTTTTGGCTTAGAAGATAGTAGTTTGCCCCTTAGAGAGTACACATAGGAAATGGTGGAAGTCAACCATCTAGATAAGGTCACTTTAGATACTGGAAGACCCAACCTGTTTCCTGCATAGGAGACAAACAATTGGTCTGATTTTCTAACTTGTTTAGTCCTATGTAAGTAGTACCTGAGCTGACGGTGAACATCCAAAAAATGTAGCTTCTGTTCAGCTCTGTCAGAATAGTTAGGAAAGAAAACTGGTAGATCAATAGATTGGTTAATATTGGCTTGAGATACAACCTTGGGAAGAAAGGAAGGGTTAGTTCTGAGCAAAACCCTATCCTTATGAAACACCAGATAAGGTGAACGAATACAGAGGGCCTGAATGTCAGAAACTCTTCTTGCAGAGGTAACAGCCAGCAAAAATATAGTTTTCCATGTCAACAACTTTAAAGAACACGTAGCAGACGGTTCGAAAGGGGGTAGAATTAGGGATGCCAGCATTAAGTTCAGATCCCATTGCGAAGGAGGATGTTTCACAGGCGGTTTTAGGAGAAAAACTCCTCTCAAAAAGGCTTGGCATAACTTATGAGACATGATGTTATTGTCCTGCAAGCCAACATGAAATTTGGAAATAGCAGCCATTTGTACTTTGACTGTAGATGATGATGATCCCGAATGAAAAACCTCCGCCAGGAAATCCAAAACAGAATGTATAGGAGCGGTGAAGGGATCAATATTTCTGGCTTGCCCAAATAGAAAACGCCGCCACTTGCTAGCATAAACAGTTCTAGTGGACTTTAAAGAAGACACTAAAATGTCTCTGACTGAGTCAGAAATCATTGGTAGCCTGGCTAGGAAGGAAGTGGAGCAACCAAGCAGTGAGGTTGAGAGAATGAATGGCGGTGCTGCTGACCCGACTGGTGGATCAAAAGATCCGGAACTGGGTCCAGATGCCAGGGCTGCACCAGAAGGTGATGATGTAGAGACGGAAACCAAATTTGTCGAGGCCAATATGGAGCAATGAGGATCAATTTGGCTCTCAAAACGGTGGCTTTCTGAATGACTTGTGGAATCAATGGAAAGGGAGGAAAAGCATAAAGAAGTCCCCGAGGCCAATCCTGGGTTAGAGAGTCTCTCAAGGGTTGGCCTGGAAGAGGAAATAGTGTGAAGTAATCTGGGCACTTGCTGTTTTGAGGGTAGCGAAAGATCGCAACAAGGGTGCCCCACTTCAGAAAAATCTGATCCACTACAGACTGATTGAGACACCACTCGTGAGGCATCAGAATAGATCTGCTTAGCCTGTCCGCCAATAGGTTGGACCTGCGATGTGTGCTATCAGAAACCGCTGAGAAGAGATCGCCCATTGCCAAAGTCTGAGAGCTTCTCGACATAAGGGATAGGACCTGGTTCCGCCCTGTTTGTTGATGTACCAGACCACGGACATGTTATCCATCTGTACTGCAATAGTCCCTGTGGGAAGAAAGTCGTCGAGGGCTTGCAACGTTAAAAGCACTGCTCTCATCTCCAGGACATTTATGTGCAGGTGGTATTCTATGGGTTGCCACGTCCCGTGGACCATCCTGCCCTGATAATGCCCCCACCCGATCAGAGAGGCATCCGTGGTGACTGTGGCAACTGGAGGAGGGGAACAAATGGTCGGCCCTGTTGAAGAAGAGGGGAAGATACCCACCATCGTAGATGAGCCCTGCAAGACTGTGTCACTAAGATCTCGTGTCTCATGGCAGATCGGTACGACCACTGCGTGAACAACATCCACTGCAGGAGACGATGTGGAAGCGAGCTAGTGGAAGAAGAACAATGGCTGCAGCCATTAGGCCTAGAACCTTCAAGACAAACCTGGCTTTGACCTTGTTGCTTTGTAACAGAAGCTGAACAAATTTCTGGATGTCCAGAATCCTTTGATTTGTTAGTCTGGCTAACATTTTGATATCTAACTCTGCCTATAAAGGTGATAGATTGGCAAGGCAGCAGAGAGGATTTTTCAAATTCACCAAATTCCTAGACTCTTGCAAAGCTGTAAGGTGTAGTCTCTGGACCGAAGAAGCTGATGCCTGGAGGTGGCGGAGAGGAGCCAGTCGTCCAAATAAGGAAACACTTGGAATCCTCGGCGTCTCAGGTGAGCTGTGACCACCGCCATGCATTTGGTGAACACTCTGGGGCTGAAGTGAGGCCAAAGGACAGTGCTCTGAATTGGTAATGACTGGCTCCCAGCGCGGAGAAACCTTCTGGGCGTCTGTGAATCTTTATGTCATACTACGCATCCTGAAGGTCTATCGAGCACATCCAGTTGTCCTTGCCCAGAAAGGGCAGAATGGATTGCAGCGTGACCATCCGAATCTTGCCTTTTTGACAGACTTGTTTAGTCTGCTTAGGTCTAGTATTGGTCTCCAATCTCCCGTCCTTTTGGGGACCAAAAAGAATCTTGAGTAGAAGCCGGATCCTACTCGGTCTGCCGGCACTGTTTGGATGGCTCTTTTTCCCAGGAGTTTTGAAACTTCCTGTTTTGCCAAATCCCTTTGACCGGGTGAGATGTCTGGAAGGGATTGTAGAGGTACGGGAAACCTTTCGAAAGGGATTTTGTAGCCCTCGGATATAATCGACTGTACCCACTTCTCTTGTGATAGGGATTGCCAGGCTACTGGGTACAGCGAAATTCTTCCCCCGACTGCCTCCAAGGGTGGACAGTCGGCAACACCTCAGGGATGCTGAAAGGGCTTCTCAGGAAGAGGCTCCCTGTTGCCCTGGTTCTGAGGACCCCCCCTGCCTCTAGGGCTATTGTTACCCCTCTGCCTCTAGGGGTAAACTGACCACGTGTGTCCGTGTAGCTCCTTGGGCTTTACGGAACCACATCTTCCCCCTTCTGACCCTTGGGATATGGTCTAGAAGGAGTGGAAAACTGACTCCAACGGCAGAAAGAGTTTTACCGTCTTGTTCACATCTGGTCAAAGTATCCTTCACCTGAGGTCCAACAAAGCCGAACCGTCAAAGGGGTGTTGGTGAAGGACGCCTTAAAGGGGTCCGCAAAATTACACAGCCGCATCCAGGCTTGGCGCCTAAGAGCAACACCTGTGCCTGCGGCCCTGCTGCTCCATCGGCTGCATAAGATATGAGCCGTGGAGGAGTTAGATATCGAATTCAGGATAGCTAGCTGAGAGGCAATCTTTTCCTGAGCCCCAGCAGCTGAAGGATCCTGGACTACTTCCTTGAGAATATCTCGTTGAAGCCTGGTGAAGTGACAAAGGTAATTCAGGGAACGCATTGCAAAGGTCGCTGAAGAAAACATCCGCTTTCCATACCTGTCCATGGTCCTAGAATCCTTATTAGGAGGATGGACAGGTACTGAAGGATCCGCCAGTTCCTTCTTAGTGGCCGCCGCCACCACCATAGCATCCACAGAGACACCTTTGGACAGGAACTGTTTGTCCGAAGGGGCCGTGATGAATTTGGATGGTCTCCTGGGGACAGGTTCCACAGAATCTGGAGCCACGCCTTCCGAGCCACTACCTGCATGAGTGGGTCGAAAAGCGGAGACACCCAGGAGGTGGAGGGTCGGGATCCAAAAGCCTCCAGGTATACCGACTCATCCTCGGAGGGGGTCAATGGAGGCCAATTCCCCTCTGTTTGAGGAGCTCAAGGATGTCTGAAAATGAGACATCCTCAGAGGGGACCGTGGGGAACCCTCCGACTCATCTAAGTCGGTATCAGATGTAGTAGACTCAGGGAGTCTGTGTGTTTCCTCTCTTCCGAGAGGGGTTCACCTGCAGGGTCAGGAGAAACCTCGGAAGAGGAGGAAATTCCCAGTGGGGAAACCTGGGGCGATGGATCCCTGGGCCTGAGAGCAAGAGGGTGGCAAGAGGCTTCTGCAGGCACTGATGAGGGAGGAGCTAGAGGGATAGACCGTTGACCAGGCTCAGAGGCCAGGACACTCCTCATCACCTCAAAGGCTCCTCTCCCGGAGACCTGAACACACCCACCAAGAAACAGGAATGGTCGGCTCCAAGGAGAGAGAAGGCTCGAGGCAGATGTCGGCCAAGCCCGAGAGGGAGAGCGGGTCGGACAAGGGTCCGATGCCACTAGCCCTCGGGCCGACAGTGTGAAACCTGACGACGGATCCTCCAAGGAAAGTCTCAAGGAGGAGATCGGAGCCGGACGGAGCCGAAGGATGTATCGGCTCCGCATCGAAACAGTCGCTGTCCCCGAACTCTGGTGTGGAGTCGGAGGAGGAATCTCAAGAATTGGGGCTGTAGCCAAGTCTGTTGAGACGGGCTATGGAGCATTTGGGCCAGTGCCTGAGACTTCAACAGCCTGCTTACCACCCTCTCCAAATCGTGGTCAGACAGCCTGGAAGATCTCCGATGGCTCCGCCCGACAAAGAGGAGACCCGGGAGCCGTGAATACTTTTACTTAGTCGGGACCGGGATCTCTTGCGGCCGGAGCCATCGGAGCCGGTCCCTTGAACCCCAGATGGAGCCGAGGATCTCGGCTCCGATGCTGATAAAGTGTCGGCTCCAGCCGAGCCGACAAGGCAACAGTAGTCAGGGTATCGGAGCCGCCGCACCGAACCCACTACTCTGGCAGAAGAAGCATCGGGAGCCACCGGAGGAGGCTTGGACACTGTAGCCTGAGCCTTGGTGGCTTAAGAGGTTTTCCTGCCCTGCTTAGGAGGAGAACCTTCAGGTTTCAACAAACCTCGGAGGATCAGTTTGTTCCTCCTTTCCTGCAGGACTCTGGCTAAAGGCATGACACAGCACAGGAGTCCTGCAGGTGCAAAGGCCCCAGGCAATACACACAAGAAGTGTGACCGTCTGTCAGGACATTTTCTGACAGCACTGGTCACACTTCTTGAAGCCTGAGACCTTGCCTTCCCTAGACATCCTAAAAGGATATACACAAACAGTCCCCACAAACACACCACTTAATCCCTACACAGACACACAGGAAGGGAATAACTTGGGGAACTAGGCCTGACTAAAAACTTTGACTGAAAAAACTATATTAAAAGTTTAAAAGGAAGGAATAGGGTGGGCTGTACTAAATACAGGCTAACCTAACACTGAAGGGAAATTAAACCCCTAACTAACTTTTTTTTTCTTATTTAACAAGAAAAACTTACCTCAGCTGGTAAAGGAGACCTCTTTCGCTAAGCGGCAAACGAGATCTGAGGTAGTTCCGCCTTGCATCATGGGATATAGGGTTGCCTCGAGCTGGTAAAAGGAGTTCTCGAGCTAAAGCTAGTGCGCCGAGGATCGGCTCCGAACCCATCCAGCAAGAATGAAGGCGAGATTGACAACTTAACATTCAAAATTCAGTAGTTGCAAGCAAATACACCATAGAAGGATAACCCAAACAGGTTGTTTGTGGAGGAGTTAGCCACTAGGCCTATACCAAGAGGGGAAGGAGGGAGGGAAACCTGGACTGCAGCTGTATTAGCACTCGAACATCTACATTTATGGTAGGTACAAAACTGTACTATGTTCATCGTGCATACAGCTGCAGTCCTTACATATGGGTAGAATCCCAAAGCTACGCACAGGGTGGTAGGCACTTGGTAGGCACTAGGTGGAATTAGGAGGAGCCAGAATGCCCTGCAACACAGCAGTGGCAAAGCCTGCTCTTGTTTTGGAGTATAAAGGTAGGTGGTAGTGTTTAGTGAAGGTATGCACCGAACTCCAAGTGGCTGGCTCCAAAATATCTTTGGTAGGAACTCCTCTGAGGAAGGCTGTAGAGGTAGCTGTGGCCCTTGCGGAGTGGGGTCGGATGCCTGTAGGCACAGATTTACCATGAAAGGAGTAACAAAAACGTATGCAGTGGCCTATCCATTTTGAAATTGTCTGTTTGGAAATTGGCTTCCTTTGAGCTCCTACAGCATAGGACACAAGGAGGAGTTCTGATTTCCTGAACGCCTTTGTTCTGTCCAAATAGTAACGCAGCTGTCTATGGATGTCTAAGGAATGAAGCAGTCTTTCCCCTTTGTTTTGAGGATTGGGGTAAAAGGTAGGTAAGTGTATGGCCTGATTTAAAGCTACCCTGGATACTACCTTAGGCATAAATGACGGGTTGGTTCGTAGGGAAACCCTGTCCTGATGAAAGATGAGAAAGGGCTGCACAGCCATGAGGGCTTGTAATTCTGAGACCCTACGAGCCGAGGTAATAGCCAGAAGGAAAGCTGTTTTCCAGGACAAATATTGCAAATCTGTTGAGGCAGCTGGTTCAAAGGGAGGCAAAGTTAATTTTTCCAGTATGAAATTAAGATCCCAGGCTGGGATTGGTTGTTTCCTTGGAGGTCTTATATTCTTAGCCCCTCGGAGGAACTGTCTTAAGAGTGGGTGAGAGAATAAGGGTGGATCAGTGTTGTATTCTGCAGAAATGGCTGAGGCATGGATTTTAATGGAGGAGAATGACAGTCCACTGTTCAGCAGCTCAGTTAGATACTGTAATATCTGAGGCAAATTCAGTTTTCTGGGATCCTGTTCTTTTTTCCTCATTCCAAGTGCAAAACTGTTTCCATTTTGCAGAGTAAGCTTTTCTAGTAGATGGCCTTCTGGCTTCCAAAATGACATCCAGTACCTCCTTGGAGAGAAGGGTCTGTTGTGGTGCTAAGGAATTTTCCATGCAGCCAGATTGAGTGTTTTCAGCGGACTGTGAAGAGTTTTGTAGCTGTGCTGAGTCAGAAGGAGAGGCATTAAAGGTAGGGGTCCAGGGAGGAGAATGTGTTAGGCTCCTCAGGAGTGGATACCAGTGTTGTCTTGGCCAGTCTGGAGCAATCAGTATCATCTTTGGTCTGTCTGCTCTTGTTTTCAAAAGCACCTTGGTCAGTAGAGGAAGAGGTGGAAAGGCGTAAACTGTCCGTGCTGCCCAACTGAAAGAAAGGGTGTCCACTCTCCAGGCCTTTGGATGAAATGTCCTTGAGCAGAACTTTGTCAATTGGTGATTTTTTTGTGGGAGGCAAAGAGATCTAGGTCTGGCTTTCCCCAGGCTTGGATTATCTTTGTAAACACTTGAGGATGCAACTTCCATTCGTGAGGGTCTGTCATATTTCTGCTTAGATTGTCTGCCAGCGTGTTTTCCATACTTGGCACGTACTGTGCTTGAAGCTCGATTTGCCATTCTAGAGCCCTGTTCCAAAGTGACATGGCCAGCCTGCACAGGGGGTATTAATGTGTTCCTCCCTGTTTGTTTATGTACCACATTACTGTGGTGTTGTCTGTTCTTATCAATAATTGCCCTGGATGCAGGAGGTACTTGAAAGCTGTAATTAGAAGTTATGTACTCACCATAACGTTCCATCTGAGTAGGTGTATTCATTTGTCTGCAACCTGTGGGTTATGGATCCGATATCGGATCCGAACCGGCATGGGTTTACCAGCTATGGATCCAAGCTCTCAGCTCCTCCCCTCACCCATAATGCCCTGCTCTACCCTCATGACCTCAGATCGAGTTTGCCAAAAGCAATAACACCCTGAAAAGGGTAACAGAACATATGCAGGAAACTGAAAGGCCAGGGGGATAGGAGGGCGGGATGGTTGCAGACAAATGAATACACCTACTCAGATGGAACGTTATGGTGAGTACATAACTTCTAAATCTGAAGTAGGAGATTCATTTGTCTGCAACCTGTGGGACAGAGTCCCCAGCTACCTGAATCTTGGCGCCATCATGGAAGGATATTCGAGCACCGCTGAGCCAAAGGATGCTCTACCCCTAGATGCAAGATCCAACTTGTAGTGGGAAATAAAAGTATGAGATGAAGCCCACGTGGCTGCTGCACAAATATCATCTAGAGGAATCCTAGCCTTAAAGGCTGCCGAGGTAGAGACTGACCGGGTTGAATGGGCGTGTACACCCTCCGGTGCGGGCCTTCCTGAAGCTTGATAAGCCAATAAGATACATTGTGAAATCCAGCGAGACAGTGAGACTTTAGAAATTGGCTTGCCCAAATTAAATTTAGCAAAGGAAATGAACAACTGGTCGGATTGCCCATGACCAGCCGTCCTGTTTAGATGAAATCTAAGTTGCCTGTGAACATCTAAGGAGTGAAGCTTGTATTCACCTTTGTTTTCATATTTAGGAAAGAAAACAGGGAGGTTAATGGATTGATTAATGTTTGCTTCAGAAGCTACTTTAGGAAGAAAGGATGGGTTGGTCCTGAGGTAAACACGGTCCGGATGAAAGACCAAGTAAGGAGGTTTAGCTGATAATGCTTGGAGCTCTGAAACTCTCTTGGCCGAAGTAATGGCTAAGAAGGCAGTCTTGAACGACAAGAATTTGAGATCTACCGTAGCCGCCGGTTCGAAGGGGGGGGGGGGGCGGTCAAGGCCTGGAGAACTAAGGAAAGGTCCCAGGGAGGAACCGCTTGTTTTACAGGGGGCCTGAGAAGGAAAGTACCTTTAAGGAAAATTTTACACAACTTGGCCGACATGAGTGGATTGGAGTCATGACCAATGTGATAATGTGAAATTGCCGCAAGTTGTACTTTGACCGTGGAACTGCTGGCACCATCATTAAAAGGAGTGGTTAAGAAATCAAGCACTAAAGGGAGAGGAACTGTGAATGGGGTTTAGGCCTTGCCGCTCCGCCCACAAAGAAAACCGTTTCCACTTGCTACGGTAGACTTTCCTAGTGGATGGTTTATGAGCTGCCACCAGGATCGCCTTAACAGGGGACGAAATACCGGGAGTCCTGATCAAGAGTGGAACTGGAGCAGCCAAGCGGTCAGCTTCAGGTTGTCCAGGTTCGGAGGAGATAAGCGGGATGGATGAGATATCAGATCCGGAATGGGATCTAGAATCCAAGGAGGATTCACAGAGTGAGACCTTAGGAAGGGGAACCAGATCTGTCGAGGCCAAACGGAGCAATGAGAATCATTCTGCACCCCAACCGAGAGGCTTTCTGAAGAACTTGGAGCATCAGAGGCAAGGGGATAAGCATAAAGAAGACCGGGTGGCCAAGCATGCACCAGAGCGTCTCTTGGGGAACCTCCTGGAGGAGGTATCAGAGCGAAAAAACTGTCGCACTTGGTGTTTGAGGGAGAGGCAAAAAGATCGCAAGAAGGAGTTCCCCACTGTGCGAATATGCGTTCCGCTACTTGAGTATTGAGAGACCACTCGTAAGGGGTGAGAATGGTGCGACTGAGCTTGTCCGCCAGGATGTTGGACCGACCGGAATGTGCGTTGCTAGAAAGCGGTTGGTGGAGATTGCCCATTCCCAAACTCTCATGGCTTCTCGACAAAGAGGGTAAGACCTGGTTCCTCCTTGCTTGTTGATATACCAGACAACCGACATGTTGTCCGATTGAATCGCAATTGTTCCCAAGGGAAGAAAGGCCTGAAGTGCTAGCAACGCTAAGAGCACTGCTCTCATCTCTAGAACGTTGATATGCAGTAAGGTCTCTGAATCGCTCCACGTGCCTTGGACGGTCCGGCCTGCAAAATGCCCCCCCCACCCGAGGCGGGAGGCGTCCGTGGTCACCGTGGCGAGGGGGGGGAGGGGCACAAAATGGGCGGCCTCTGTGGAGATCTGGAGAGTGAAGCCACCACAGGAGGGACCGCTTGCAAGCCTTGCTGATCGCAATGGGATGATGCATAGGAAGAGCAAGGTACGACCACTGTACTAGGAGTGTCCACTGGAGGATGCGCATATTGAACCTGGCGAGAGGAAGAAGTGCTATAGCAGACGCCATGGACCCTAGAGCCCTCAGGACCAACTCCGCCCGAACTGAGCTTGAGTGGAGAATGGCCCGCACCTGGAGCTGCAGATTTTGAACTCTGTCCGCAGTGAGGAAGGCTTTTAAACTCCTTGTGTCTAACCTGGCACCTATAAAATCTATGAACTGTGTGGGTGCTAGGTTGGATTTTTTTGTATTTACAGTGATGCCAAGACTGGGAGCAAGATGGAGAAAGGAGTCTCGCGCCAATAGTAGTAGATGCCTTGTTGGGGCGGTAAGGAGCCAGTCGTCCAGGTAGGGAAAGACCTGCACCCCCTGAAGCCTCAGGTGGGCCGCTACCACTGCTAATACTTTGGTGAACACCCTGGGGGCTGTGGTGAGACCAAAGGGAAGGACCCGGAACTGGTAGTGACTGGCTCCCAGCCGGAAGCGGAGAAACCTCCTGGAGCGCCTGTCCATTAGTATTTGGTAGTACATCCTTGAGGTCTATGGAGCACATCCAGTGATTTTCTCCCAGAAGGGGAGAATAGATTGCAGAGTGACCATTCGAACTTCTCCTGGGAACTGCCAGGTTCAAGAGAGAAAGGTCTAAAATTGGTCTTAGATCCCCCGTCTTTTTTGGCACTAAAAAGAACCTGGAGTAGAACCCTGATCCGATCTGGTCTGGGGGGACGGGCTGGATGGCTCTTTTCTTTAGCAGATGGCAAATTTCTGCCAAAGCGGCCTCCCGTTGACCGGGTGGAACGTCGGGGAGGGACTTCAATTTTGGCAAGTGACGAAAGGGAATACGGTATCCTCTGGATATGATCTGGAGAACCCAGCGGTCTGATGTTATGGACTCCCATGCCGCTAGGTGCTCCGAAAAACGTCCCCCGACTGCCTCCAGAGTGGAGCAGCCGGGCAAACCCTTAGGGTTGCTGCGCGGGCCGTTCAGAGAAGGGTTCTCTGGACCCGAAGTTCCTGGGAGCCCCTCTGCCTCTAGGGCGGCGTCCTCCCTTGTCCTCCTCTGCCACGGAAGGACTGGTTGTCCGGAGCAGGCTGGGATTGCTGCGACTTCCGGAACCACATCTTCTTCTGACCCTTTTGGTTCCTAGAATAGGGCCTCTGGGGTGCAGAGAAGCGGATTCCGACGGCAGACAGCGTCTTCCCGTCCTTCTCGCTCTGGGTCAAAGTGTCGCGAACAGTTTTGCCAAAGAGGGCAGAACCATCGAAGGGGGCATTCGCAAATAACTCTTTGAAGGGCTCTGAGAAATCGCAATGACAGAGCCAGGCCTGACATCGAGTAACTAGACCTGCCCCTGCGGCTCTAGCGGCGCCTTCCGTAGCATGGGAGAGTAGCCGCATAGAGGTATTGGTAACGGACCTGAGAGTGGCCATGCGGGTGGAGTGCAGCACTTTGTCCTCCTCCGACATGGACTCTGGGGGAGATGCAGCGTATTCTTTAATAAGATCGCGCTGCATCCTAATCACATGTGCCAGGTAGCTCAACACCCTTACCGAGAAGGTCGCTGAACTAAAAATCTGCTTCCCCAAGCGGTCCATCAACCGAGACTCCTTGCTCGGGGGATGGACTGAGGGACTCTCCTGAGCAAGCTCCCTCTTGGTGGCCGCCGCCGTCAACATGGCATCTACCGGAGGCCCCTTACTCCAATGGGCAGGGTCAGCCGGGGGACTGAGTATCCGGTCGGGCATTTTAGGGATTGGCTCCACGGTGTCCGGTTCCTTCCACGCCCTGGTGGTAATGAGGTCCACCAGGGGGTCGGCAGGAGGGGACACCCAAGAGGTAGACGGGCCCGCTTCAAATGCCTCCAAGAACACAGACTCATCCGAGGAAGACTTGGGGGCAGACCACCCCCCCCTTATGCAGAGCATTTCCATGATGTCTCCAAATGAGATATCCTCGGGGGGTGACCATGGGGAGCCTTCCCCTTCCTCCAAATCCGTGTCTTCCGTGAGAGACTGGGAGTCAATGCGCCTCCTTTTGCACGTATGCTTGCGAGGAACATCCTCTGGGCGGCTGTCAGAGGACTCCTCGCAAGCAGTAACCTGTTCCAGGGGAACAGCTTGGGGCACAGGAGCGGGCTGTCCCAAGGGCCGGATGGTGGAAGCCTGACCCAGTGCAGAGGGAGCGGGACGGAGCCGAAACAAGTGCCGGGGGTCCAGAGACCCTCAACAGGGCCCTCTCCACTACATCAAAAGCTGAAGGGGAGCCGACCTCGACCAAAGGATCCGACAATGGGCTCCCCCTCGGATCCGAGTGGATCGGAGCGGCGCCGGCCGGATCCAAAGGGACAGTGCGCTCCGACAAAGACGGGCCAAGGAGCACTGATCCCCGGATCCGGCTCGGATCCAGGCTCCAAGAGGTCGGATCCGATGCACTCGAGGGCAGGGTCGGATCCGAAGTACCAAGTACTATCGGCGCCGCCCCACCCCGGCTCAAAGCTGCTCGGCTCCAACTGCTCCGAACCCGGTAGCGGGTGGAGAAGGAGCAATTGGCTTGAAAAGGGCTCGAGCTCCCCAGAGGGAGGCAAGAGCACTCCCATCTGCATCTAGGCCTGGATGAACCTTCTCATCATCCGGTCCAGATCAGCGTCAGACAGGCTATAAGTTGATCTCGACGAGGCTACCGAGGTAGGCCTTGAGTGCCTCCTCGATAGCCTCGACGGAGATCGGTCTCCTCCTCCTCAGGTCCCGGTGAAAACAAGCTGGAGACCGGAGCCGAGGGGGAGAGCCAGCAGACAAGGAGGCCGGGGAGAAGCCGCTGGCTGGCGGGCCAAACAGAGGTCTCGCCCGCCGCTTATGGTGCTTCTCCTCTGGTCCTTTTCCTAGCTTCCTCTCCTCCAACCACTTAAGGGAGGTTGAGTCCCAGGAGGAGGAGGGGAGCGGAGAGGACAACCGTGGTACGTTACCCCAGGAGCGGAGGCGGAGCTGAGTCCGGCGGCAAGAGACCCGCCAAAACAAGCTTGGACCTCCGCTCCTTCAATGCCCTGGGGTTGAACCCTGCACAAATGGAACATCCAGATGTGAGGTGTTCAACCCCCAGGCATCTAACACACCGAGTGTGGCCATCAGCTGGGGAAAGCTTATGGCCACACTCGGAGCACTTAGAAAAAATAGCTTTGGGCTGCTCAGACATCCCAAAAGCAAACAAACAAAGTTACTAGAACTAATAAAAGTAAAGTAACAAAAAACCACTCACAGGCCCAAACGCACACTACGCTACCAGTGAGGGGAGGGATATTAAAAATAAGTTTTAAACACTAAAAAACTAATAATATAAGAGGGAAACCTACACTTTCACACAACTTTAACAAAAAATTTCAAATTTAAACACTTTAGAGACTAGAAATATCACTTAGCTGGAGAGCTGGAAAAACACAATCTGGTCACCATGCGCGGCAAACGAGATCTGAGGTCATGAGGGTAGAGAAGGGCATTATGGGTGAGGGGAGGAGCTGAGAGCTTGGATCCATAGCTGGTAAACCATGCCGGTTCGGATCCGATATCGGATCCATAACCCACAGGTTGCAGACAAATGAATCTCCTACTACAGATTTGCATTTATCACTGCTAGCATTTCCTTTTGACTGATGTGAAGGTGCTTTTCCTTTTGGGACCATTTGCCCTGAATGCACCTGTCTGTCATGTGTGCCCCCCAGGCATAGTCTGAGGTGTCTGTTGTGATGACTTGATTTGATTGAGGCATGCTGAATGGTAGGCCTGCGTTTGTTTGGCATGCTTGAGCCCACCATAGAAATTCCTTTTGTAAACATGGAATTAGTGGTATTATTGTTTCCAAACTGTGTCTGTGTTGAGACCATAGGTTTTTTAGGTACCATTGAAGTTTCCTCATATGCAACTTTGCACATGGGATTAGAAGGATGCAAGATGCCATGAATCCCAGAGCCTGCAGGATTTTCCTTGCAGTTAGCCTGGTACAATTTGCTAGTATCTTGAAGTACTGAGTTAGCTGCCCTTGTTTTTCTGGCGTAAGATAGGCCATCTGGGTGTTTGTGTCCAAGTTGGCACCCAGGAAAATTATTTTCTGAGATGGTGTTAGCCTGGATTTCTCTTTGTTGATAGTGTATCCCTGGGAATTCAATAACTGTGTTACATAAGCCAGATACTAAGTATGTGCTTGCTGTCCGCTTGGATCAGGCAGTCGTCCAAATAAGGGTATATATATGTATCCCTTGAAGTCTGCGGTAGGCAATTACTGATGCCAGGCATTTCGTGAATACTCAGGGCGCAGTAGATAAGCCAAAGGGCAATGCAGAGAATTGATAGTGGATTGGACCTGCAAGAAATCTGAGGCATCTTCTGCAGCTTCGTCTGATTGGGACATGCAGGTATGCCTCCTTGAGGTCCAATGTTACCAGCCAAGACCCCTTGCCCAGCATGGGAAGAAGCTGCTGTAAGGTGAGCATCCTGAATTTTGGTACTAGTAGAAATGTGTTTAGGATGGATAAGTCCAAAATGGGTCTCCAATCGGTTCCCTTCCTTGGTACCAGGAATAGTCTGGAGTAAAAACCTTGACCATGCTCGTGAGTAGGTACCTCTTGAATACCTTTCATGTCCATGAGCTTTGAAATTTGTATTTGAGCCTCTGCCCTTTGATTGTGTGGCAGGTTCAGCATGCCTCTCATTTTTGGAAGAGTGTGGAAATGAAACCTGTAGCCTCTGTTTATAATGTCCAGGATCCATTTGTCGTTTGTGACAATATGCCAATTTTTTGAAAATAATGCCAGATTTCCTCCCAAGGGTGCTACCACTTGAGCCTTGTTTGGCATGCAAAGGGGAAAGTCATTGGGTTTGTTTTCTGTATTGCTGTGCATTGTCTTCGCCACCTCTTGATGCTGGAGGTTGCCATTGTCTGCCTCTATATGATCCTTGAGATTGTCCTCTGCCCCTTCCGCGTCTGTATCTACCTCTTTGGGGCTTGTCCGTGGCTGGAAAGGACCAGTTTTTTGTAGGCCAATTTCTACTAAAACGTGGTGGTTGTACCTGTAGAAAAGCCTTAACAGTTTGCATAGATTTAGCTTTTTCTTCCATTTTCCTTAGAATTTCCTCAGCATTAGTACCAAATAATACATCCTTTTGTAAAGGAGCATCTAGTAATTTAGCTTTGGCATGATCAGACAGGGAATGTTCCCTAAGCCAGGCATGTCTACGAATGACTGATCCTGTAACTGCAGCTCTACTTGAGGCCTCTAGAGCATCATAACCACATTGCAAGGTGTGCTTACCCACTTGTTCTGCACTATGCATCATATCCTGCAACTCTTTCAGATCTGGTTGTTAAGGTTGTGATATTTTATTCTTTAATTGTGATAACAGAAACTGCTGATATTTAAGCATATGGAACTGACAATTTAAGGCCCTCATGGCTAGAGTGGCCGAGGTATAGACCTTTTTTCCCCACCTTTCTAAGGCTCTAGACTCTCTTTCGGAAGGTAATGGATTCTTAGCAGTAGAGGCCTTCATTCCCTTGGGACCCTGAGAAATGGTTTCTGGGTCAGCATTATGCCTTTTGTAAAGAAATTGGTGTGAGTTAGGAACTCTGTAGTACTTATCAGGCTTGACTGGGGCTGGAGGCAGGGAATCCGGATTAAGGCAAGCCTCCGAATAAATATCAAGTATGTCCAAGACAGGAGGTATAGCCAGAGGCCTGTGCTGAGGCAGTAGAAGAAATTCCCTAAGCCTTTTCTTTGAATAAGAAAAATCCTGGCCTTCCCAATGGAAGTGCTCCCTCAAGGTATGCAAGGTTTCCCCGAATGAGAAATCCTCTGGGGGGGGGATACAGAAGGAATGGACTGTTCTGCATCAGAATCTTCAAAAGGGGAGTACAAATGCTCCTCTTCATCAGAATGTTCTGAAATAATGGAGCCCTGGTCAGAAGAGGGAGATTCTTCCTCCACTCTGGGTCTCTTGTCCGGTGGGGGTTGGGAACCCCTGATAAGAGTAATTAAATCCTCAGCCATTTTGAGCATCTGCTTTTTAGGCATGGGGCCTGTAGATGGGCCCTGTGCAACAGGCCTCTGGGAATGCATGGCTGATTTAGATTTAGTAAAGGCCTTGATGGAAAATGAAGAAGGTCTGAAGACACCATGGGTGGAAGTAGATCTGTCCACATTAAGAGGTTCAACACTCACAGTGGCTTCGGTAGCTGTAGTCCGGGTGTGGGCCGAGGAACCTGCGGTCTCAGGTACAGAGGACACCGCCAGAGAAGCGTCGTCGGTAGTCAGGGGCTGCATAGGTGCCTCACTGAGAACCGGACCACGTGTAGCTGGTCTTGGCGTGGTGTCGGTCTTTGTCCTTGTGTTTTTTTTGGACAAAACGGTAGTCTGAGTCTCCGACGACATTTTATAGTTAAAAGCTTTACCAAAAAAGTGCTGGGCGAACTCCGCCCGACGCTTAAAGGTAGCACAAAAGCGACAGCCCGAGACGTCGTGGTCTGGGCCTAAACAAGGAATACAGAGGGAATGGAAATCCTTATGCGGTATTTGCTTCCCACAAGAAATACAATTGTTAACTTTGTCTGACATCGGTCTGAGGCAAGAAAAGTTTCCCCAATGGGGTACTTAGCTTTAAAGAAGACTTCGGTTTCCAAATTTTCGTAATTTCAGGAGCTGGCCGACTGGCACTTGCGAACTGCTTCTGCTTCGGGCACCGCGCGGCAAAAAAGACTGAAGAAAATGGCGTCGGCCGTGTCTTATATACCCCTGTCGCACTGACGTCAGGGAAGAAGGAGACAGCAACCAACGCCGGACCAAGACTTTGGAATTCGGCCGACCGAGGACCCGCCTGACGGCAGGAGAACCCATATGTAAGGACTGCAGCTGTATGCACGATGAACATCACTGGCAAACCCTGCCCTAGCCCTGGAGATATGGTCTGATTGGTAGTGTTTGGTAAAGGTGTGCACTGAGAACCAAGTAGCTACCTCAAAAATGGAGTTAAGTGTCTAACCCCTTGAAAAAGGCTCCAGAAGAAGGCATTGCTCTGGTGGAGTGGGCTTTGACATTGCCCTATAAGATATTTCCATGGTGTAGGTAGCAAAGGAAATGGCCCTGGAGATCCAGGCCATGATTGTCTGTTTGCTCACAGCTTTCCCCAGGGCTCTGGGGTGGAAGGAGACAAACAATTGGTCAGATTTCCTAAAAGGTTTGTTTTTATAAAGATAAAACCCCAAGTTGTCTGTGGATGTCCAAGGAATAAAGTACTGTCTCACTATCCCCCTGCACATTAGGGAAGAAGGTAGGCAAAATGGATTGGTCCTGGTTCAAGGACAGGTCATTCACTACTTTGGGAGTGAATGACAGGTTAGTCCTGAAAGTCACCCTGTCCAGGTGGAAGATTAGAAATGGTGGTGCAGCCATAAGAGTTTGCAATTCTGAGACCCTTCTAGCTGAGGTCAGGGCTACCGGCAAAACAGTTTTCCATGTGCACAATTTTATGGGAGCTTTGTCTGCTGGCCCAAAGTGTGAGTTTTTCTAATACATAGTTAAGGTCCCAGGGGGGAGGGGAGGGTTTCCTGGGTGGTTTCAATGGCAGCACCCCTTTGAGGAACAGTTTAGCGGGGAGACTGGATGCAAGGGGAGACTCCAGAGGAAGACAGGCAGAGATAGCAGACAAATGTGCTTTCACAGATGAGTATGACAGCCCTGTCTGCATAAGTTACTGCATAACTCACTAGCCCCATTACGGAAAGTAAGGATAAAAGTTACTATTATCCCCTTGGCTATGTAAAAATACTCATACACTCATGACAGCCAGCGGACCAAGCCTGGAAAACTTGGACCCAAACTAAACTACCAGCAGATCTGCAAAAGTATAAAGAACTGAGAAATCAGACAAAAAATTTACTGATAAAGATAAAAAAGCCTTCTACTATAACCAGATCCAAAAAAATTCTGGAATGCCATAAACCAAATACTTCATCCTGGTAATCCTACTTCACCTAATCCATCTCCTGACAAATCTCCCAAAAAGACCAACACCTTCAATGCCTATTTCATTCAGTCAATAGCCAAACTTTTCAATTCTAATCTAAAATACTCCAGTAACAATGTTCAAAATTGCTTGGAACCTTCACCCACAGCCAACTCTGAAAACTTTTTCCTTAAAGCAGCCCCTACTACTTACATCAAAACCCTTCTTTCCAAACTAAAACCATGCTCTATTTCTGTTGACAGTATCTCATCTTACTTTCTTCAGATTGCTTTGCTTTGCCAGTATCTATTTTAATCAACCATTCCATCTCTGAAGCTAAAGTACCTGCTATCTGGAAACAATTCTACACCATACCTATTCACAAAGGTGGCAACTCCACAGAACTCTCAAACTCCAGACCAGTAGCTATCCTCTCCCCTGTCTAAAGTCTTAGAAAAATGTACACATACACAAGTAATGCAATATCTTATACGAGTCACACTCCTCACTACCACTCAGCTTGGTTTCCGACCCAAACATAGTACCACTACAGCTCTACTTTCCTTTCTCATCACCATTTCTATAGCTAGAAAAAAATCAAACTTATATTGTACTTATTCATTGACCTCTCAAAAGCCTTCGGCACTGGCTCATCTTCTGCTACTGAATAAACTCTCTGATCTCAACTTCTCTACTACAATAGCATGGTTCTCCAGCTATCTCATTGACCGACAGCAATCAGTAAAGATGGCACTCCTCACTATCATCTCCACTTCCTGTGAAAATGGGTGTTCCCCAAGGATCCATCCTTGGACCACTACTTTTCAATATCTTCACCAACTCACTCTAGTCCTCTTGTCCACAATCCTCTTTAGTCCAATATGCAGACAACTCCAGTTATCACCACTGCTAACTCACCCTCCGAGCTTCTAGCAGCTACCCAGTCTTCTTTCAATTCTGTTGAAACCTGTCTCAATAATAATCAGCTCATCCTTAATCCCCAAAAAAAACAAACTCTTAGTCTTTCTCCCCAAAACTGTTACTCATATCAAATCTACTTTTCAAAAAGTCACTAAATCACACTCTCATAATTGCTGACTCTAGTACTAAACTCCTTGGTGTAGCCATTGATGATCAGCTAAAATTTGACCTCCACATAAATAACTATCAGGAAAACCCATCAAAAACTAGGACTTCTCTACAGAAATAAAAATTCCTACCCCTGAATCTAGAACTACAATCATGCATGCTTATCTTTTGCCATGCCTAACATACTGCTCCCAAACACTCACAAATCTTAACTCCACCTTACTTAGCAAACTCAAACTAACCCATCACAAAATAACCAGATTTGCTGCACAACAAACCTACAAATCTAACCAGTGTATCTCTCTCAACATCTAAACTGGCTTGAACTACCACACCTCCTACTACTCTCTCAGCTCCAAATTATACACTCCCATTACTTATTCACCATCCTACTGTCCAGCACTAGGCACCACAATCTCCCACTATGTCCGATCCAGACTACTCAGGAGCTCCACACCCAAGACCTTTTTTTTACAAATTTACAAGCCCAAGTCCAAAATAGGAGCCATTACATACAGCTACCATCCCTCTATTGCTTGGAACAAACTCCCACAAGAAGTTAGATCACTTTCACATCCTAAAGTATTCAAACTAGCCACTAGAGTACTTAAGTCACTGGATGTGTACCTGTTCTCAGCCTCCTTGAATATACCTTCATTAAACAAACCTAACTTACTCTTGTCTTACCATCATTTCTTCTCCTCTATAACATTTACAACTTAAACTAGTCTACTTCATTTTTTTACCCAACACTACCTCCTTTCCTTCTGCTACAGTATTCTTCATAACATTTTTATAGGCAATTAACTGCATATATATGATAACTGTTCTACAAGTTCTATTATGAATGATTATAATGCTAACTGTGTTTATAACTGTTTTATTGTTTTTGTAACTATGTTTTGGAGCTTTTCTCCCCAGGCCTCTGCTGAAAAAGGGCTTTTGCTCAGTCAGACAATCCTGGTTAACAAATGTAAAATAAAATAAATAAATAAAATAAGTTCACACAGGTAAGACAGGATGAGAAGACTATCACTTTCCAGCGGGTCCAACTGTCTTTTGTGACACCGAATGGAAAACGTTTTCCATTTAGAGAGACAGGATTTCCTTGGGTTACATTTCCTGGCCTCCTGCAAGACAGTGAGCATGTCCTCGTTGTATAGGTGTCTGAATGTGATCAGAATCCTATCAGCCACAGGGTGAAGTGCAAGGATTTCAACTGTGGGTGTACCGGAGTCCCCTTGTTCTGTGTGAGCAGGTCCACTGAAGGGGGTAACTTGTGGTGATTACCCTTGGACAGGTGAAGAGGAGAGAACCAGTGCCATCTTGGCCAGTAGGGGGTCACTCAACAAGATTTTGTGCGAGTCCTGCTGAATTTAACAGGACCCTTTTTTATCAGTAGGAAGCAGGAAATGCATACAAGAATTTCTTCTTCCAGGTCATCGAGACAGCATCTGTTGCTAGTGCCTTGGGGTCTGGTGTCCTGGTGCAGCAGAGGGGAAGCTGCTGGTTTATGGAGGAAGTGAACAGGTCTATCTCTGGAATACTATACTTGTGGACCATAGTCAGGAAGACCTATCTTTGCAGCATCCATTCGTGGTTGTTTGAGGTGGTTTTGCTTAGGTAATCTGCCTGGCTGTTGTGCAGGGATGGGATGTAGGCTGCCTGAAGGGTGATCCCCTGTGCAGTAGCCAGTTCCCACACCTGCAGAGCTAGTCCGCATAGAAGGTAGGATTTGGTCCCTTCCTGCTTGTTGAAAT
Source organism: Protopterus annectens (assembly GCF_019279795.1). Classification (NCBI taxonomy): domain Eukaryota; kingdom Metazoa; phylum Chordata; order Ceratodontiformes; family Protopteridae; genus Protopterus; species Protopterus annectens. The sequence goes on from NC_056737.1 coordinate 230,602,442, forward strand.
ACCACAGGACTGTGGTGTTGTCTGTGAATATCTTTAGAGGCCCTGCTCTAGGTAAGGCTGGAAGGCCTGTAGAGCCAGAAGAATGGCCCTCATTTTTCTCACGTTTATTATCTTGTCTGAGTGGGTTTCTCCACAAACCTTGTACCCAGAGTCTCTCCAAAGCCCAGGTCTGTGGCATCTGTGAACATGGTTTAGGAAGGGGAGGCTGCTTGCAGAGGCAGACCTGGGGTTTGGACTACCTGAGCCCCCATCTCAGCTCCTGATGTAGGCAGGAGAGCAACGGGATCCTGAACTCCAGTGGATGGGAGGTGTTGGGTCCACACTGATCAGAGGTACCAATGAAGTTTCCTTATGTGCATCCTTCCTAGGGGCAACATGGGGATGGTAGCGGTCATGTAGCCTAGAAGTCAGAGAAATTGCCTTGCAGTCAGTTCTGTTGATTCTACAGCAGAAATGAGGTAGTTTTGAAGGGATAAAACCTTTTCTGCTGGAAGAAAGGCCTTCATGAGGTCTGTTCTGATTCTGCATCCCAGGAAGACAATATCCTGAGTGGGGATGAGGTGGAATTTTGGGAAATTGATCAAGAACCCTAGAGACTGAAGGATAACCAGAAGGCCATGGGAATGGCTTTGAAGAGTTTTCCTGTCTTTTGCCTAGACTAGGATGTTGTCTAGATAAGGGAATATCTGAACTCCCTTTTCCCCTGCAGAAGGCAATGACTGAAGTGAGGCACTTTGTGAAAATCCTGGGTGCTGTAGAAAGCCCAAAGGGCAAGGCACAGAACTGAAAGTGATATGGGCCTACCAGGAGCCTCAGGTATTTTCTGAAGGCGGGCTTTATAGGTATGTGAAGGCAAGCATCCGTTATGTCCAGGGTTACCATGAACCCTTGTGGAAGGACGAGAGGAAAGAGTGGGCACAGAGAGCATCCTGTAAGTAGGCACCTTTAAGAATGGGTTGAGGCGAGAGAGGTCTAGAATTTGCCTCCATTGACCTTTCCTTTTGGATATCAAAAAGATTCTGGAACAGAATGCTTTGCTTTTTGCTTGTGCCAGAACTGGTTCTATGGTGCCCTGAAGAAGTAGGGTTTGTAAAACCTGATTGGGGGGGGGGGGTAGTTGACTGGGGGGAGGCTGTGGGATGCCAATCCTTGATGAGGGCGTGATTCAGAACATGAAGTAGCCGTCCTGTAGGATGGATATGACCCATTTGTCTGTGGTAATGAGTGACCATGCAGGAAGACAGTGAGACAGACGGGTAAGAAGGGGGTGGGATGGGGGGTGAGGACTGAAATTTTGGCAGGCAGTCAGACACTACCTGCCTTATCAGGAAAGGGAGGCCTTTGGCTGGAAGACTGAGACAGCCTAGGCTGAAGGAGGCTGTCTTCTAGACTGGGGAGCAGCAGGCATGGAGATTTCCTGATAAACTGGGTCTTGGACAGGTAGTTCCTCTGGAGTTTAGGAACAGGCGAGACCAGGATATGTTTCAAATCCTGTAATTCTTTACCTTTCTGTTGTAAAAATTTGAAAAGATCAGCCACTTGTTCGCCAAAAAGTGCTGAGTGGTCCAAAGGTGCATCCAGGAGTTTGGCCCTAAAGTCATCTGGGAGAGGCTGCAGTCATAGCCATGAGTATCTTCTTAATACTGAAGCTGATGCAGCTGACCTGGCTGAGGCTTCAGCTGCATCACAGCTACATCTCAGGGAGTGTCTATTCACTTGAGAGATGAGCGACATAAGTGAAGACTGGGAGGCTTTGGCTGCACAGTCAGGGATGTCTTCTAACTCTTTACAGGCTTTATCCAGGAGAGCTAGAGAGTATATGGTCATATGCATTTTGCAGTTTGTGGCTCTAAATGAAAGGGTGGCCGAAGTGCAAATTTTCTTTACCAACCTCTCCATTGTCTTGCTGCCTTTATCAGCTGGGAGGATAGTAGTGGTTGGCAGAAGTTTGAAGGACTGTACGTAGAGATGGAAATAGTGGCAGGGTCACAGCAGAAGGACACTTAAGGAGAAATTTCACCATCTCAGGGACTTTATACAATCAGTCTGCTCTGAGGAGCCAGAGGTTGAGAGTCCAGGCTAGTGGAGACAGAGGCAAATGCATCCAGAAAAGCAGGTTGGATAGGAGGAGAACTGGAAGGTGTCCATTTGGATAAGGTCATAAAACCTTTTCTGAACATCAGATATATCTGAGATTGCCACTTAAAGTGGTCTTATTTTATTAATTTTGCTATCAGGTAACAAAGTTATGTACTAGATACAGTATTCATATAAGGTACTATAGTAGTTTGTCCTTTTCTAGCAAACTCTCTATTGAATAGTATGCATTTGTCTATACCTCTTGTTTATATTATTTATCCATTTGTCTTGTAAACATTTGTTTTATTGACATTTACCTATCATCTAAACAACTTGTATTGCCTTGCCTTAAATACCTCTACTGAAAATGGACATGTATCCAGTTGGACTAGCCCGGCCAACAAATGTAAAATAAAATAAATTAAAAAAAATAAAAATTAATAGTTTCCCCAGATGCAAGATCCTCTACAGGGGAGTCAGGTTCAACAGAGCCCTCCTCAGGAGAACCGTATCCCAAGGGAATGAGATCTGGGAGGAGTAGGAAAGAAAATCCTCAGAGGAGTCAGACAATCCCTCTTCCTAAGGCTGCTCTAACCTTTTTTTCCTAGGTTGGAGGTCTGGGACTAAAGGAGGGGAGGAGCAGTGGCAGGGGGTTCTGCTGAAGGCCTAAGGGCCATTAAAGGCAATGAATAAGCTCTGGCTAAAGGCCTGCCAATCTGGCAAGCTTTTAGAGGTAGGAGTGAGGAGTCTTGTCTTTTGTTTTTTTCCTCAAAGGCCTAGCTGGAGTCTGGCTAGGAATAGGTCTAGGGTCACTGATCAGGGGAGCAGAGGTGGCGGCCGGTGAACCCTGACTGAGAGCTGGTCCTCCCCTGGTGTCTACAGGAGGCGCCGATAAATAAATCCTCTGTGGACATACTGTCCGCTCGAGATTTCGTGGCTTCCTCAGGAGGTACCTGCTATATCTGTACTGGCGGATGCCGGATCCTCAGTCAAGCTAATATTGGCTGCAGACTGAGGTACGGCTAGACAGAGGTGCACAGGAAGAAGTAGGCCGCAAGGATTTGGCCTTCTTCCTAGGCAGTTCTGCTGGGGCGTCAAGCATGGCCTCCATCCAAACGCTATTTCAAGCACCGATTCTTTAAGTACAGGTTTAGGGCTTGCAAACGGAGGCGTAAGGTCTTCGGGACAAACGAACAGCAAATGGTGCAGTTCTCGTGGTTGTGTTCCCTGCCTAGTCAAGAGACACACTCGTCATGCGTCTGTGAGGAATCGGTCGACCGCACTTGCCCTTACTGGATGACATTATTCTTTTTTTATTATAGTCTGTTAAAGGACTGAAAAAATCCCCAACGGGGTACTTAACTGAGTCTTTTCAATCAGACATCCACGAGAAGCAGGAGCACCTGGTGTAGGACTGGCGGCTGAAAAGTTCTGAGGGCGGGTGCATGCAGATGTCAACTTTTATGATCCATGTTCCTGCTGCCATGTCAAATGTCCGACGCACCTAGAGGGACTGAAAATCTTTGGAAACCTGGCTGGAAGAACCAGAAAGGAAGAAGGGTAAAAAATCGCATAATACTGCAACATTGGAATAGAAGGACATCAACTTATTCCATTGAACTCTTGCCCTCTTCCACGCTCAAAAATTGCTTCAAATCTTTACTACTGTCCACAACTTCAGTTTAAGTGTCCCTGACCTACATTCAAGACTAAAGGGACTAAAAATATTTTCACTGCTGGTATTGAGACTTTTCAGTTTCCCAAATTTTGTATCATCTTTTGTTTAGTCTCTTCCCACATATCCTCAGCTGCCATAACAGAAGCCTTTTTAATCAATATCCTAAATACTTCATCTTATGTACATGGGTACTGTTAAATCAATTCATGTGTGGGTGCATAATTTAAGGCCTTAGCCTTTGTTTCATCTTCATTAATTTTACATCCCAAAAGGACAAACTGTCTCAAAATGTCCCACTACACTGAGATGTAAATTTCTAGATTTATCAGGTACAAAATATCATCCACAAATAAAGCCAGAATTTCTAGACTACCATGCCAATTATATCCTTGTATTTCTGAGTCCCGTTTTTGCCAATGGCTCTAAATATAAAGCAAATAACGGGAAAAGAGGACACCCCCTGATGGTGCCTCTGTTCAAAAACAACTTATATGAATGGAACCCTCCCACTTTAATTCTTGCCTCTGATCCTTCATATCTCTAGCTAATTAATAATAGTTATGTATGCACCATAACTTGGTATCTGTGTTATCTATAGTCACCATTCATCACGTTAGGGTCTTGGATCCAACATCAGATCCAAGCAAGCATACTTTAGACATCAGCTTAGCTCAAGCTCCTCCCCTCCCATGATGCTCTGCTGCCCTGTAACCCCTCAGATCAAATTTGTGCTGGAGAAAGAAAACAGAAGTATTTGCCACCAACAAAGGTCCACCAACATCCTGCTAATCCTTCAGGAAGGGGGTCAGAGGGTGGGACCATGATGAATGGCGACTACAGATAACACAGACCCCAAGTTATGGTGAGTACATAACTATTAATCTAATGTTATCTTGTTCACTATTCCTCACGTTAGGGTCAGAATCCCCAGCTACCTAAAACCCTGGGTGATCTCAAGGAAGGACATGCCTTAGAATCGTGGAGCCAAAGGAAGCCCTTCCTACAGAAATCAAATCCAACTTATAATGGGAGATAAATGTACGAGGTGAAGACCAAGTCGCTGCTGCACAAATGTCATCCAAAGATTAGCATGCTACGAATGCAGCTGAAGTAGCCACTGCCCTAGTGGAATGAGCCTTCACTGGTCCAGACAAAAGAACACCACTCGAGAAATAAATGAAGGAAGTGCATTGAGAGATCCAATGGTAAACAGTAATCTTCACACTCCTTGGCCCTTATGGTTCGCGCAGAAAAAGCCACAAAACTGGTCTGAATGGCGAAAGGCCTTAGTTTTATGCAGATGGAAAGAGAGATGACAATGAACATCTAAATGTGTGTAAAATACATTCCTCCCTGACTGGAATAGTTAGGGAGGAACACTGGAAGTTGGATACATTGCTTTAGATTAGCCTCTGAAGCCACCTTAGGTATAAAGGAGGGATTAGGCTTCAGAGCTACTCCATCTTTATGGACTATCAAATAAGGCAGCTTAACAGTAAGAGCCTGCAACTCCGATACTACTTTAGCTGAAGTAAAGGCCACTAAGGGCAGTTTTACAAGAAAGAAATTTTAGATCACAGGATGCAGCAGATTCGAAGAGGGGTTTTGTTCAAGACTGCAGCACCAATGAAAGGTCCACCGGGGGAGAAGGGTCCTTGACAGGGGCACGTAACAGAAACGTACCTTTCAAAAAGGCTTTGCACAGCAGAGAAGAAAAGGTAGGATTGTTGCGAAGATGAAAACTGGAAATTGCTGCCAACTGAACCTTGATCGTAGAAAAACTGGCACCCTCCTCTAAGAAAGAGGTCAGAAAAGAAGAATCTCAGGAATGGGAGCCGAAAAGGGGTTTAAATTCCTACTCTTTGCCCAGATGGAGAATCTTTTCCACTTACTACTGTATACTCTGTTAATGATTTCTGGGAAGCAAGAATAATGTTGTTCACTGGCAAGACTAGCCTGGACTTGGCCAAGATCACTGGAAGTGGACAAAGCACGCTGTCAGATGATGGGTCTTTAGATCGGGGAGCAGAAGTAGTGACGGATGGGCAGACAGATCGAGTACCCAAGGCGGGTGCTACAGATGAGACCGTAGGAGGGAGAACCACACCTGCCGAGGCCAGAAGGGGGCAATGAGGATCAACTGTGCCCTGAGGCGTTTGGCATTCTGAAGAACTATAGAAATTAAGGGCAATGGGGGGGGGGACATAAAGGAGACCTGGAGGCCAATTGTGAGCAAGTGTGTCCCTGGGGGAGGGAAGGGGAATCAATGCAAAGAAATTGCTGCATTTGCGATGGGAGAGGGGATGCAAACTCAGCTCAGCTGACCCCACCGATGGAAAATCTGCTTCACCACTACAGGATTCAGGGACAACTCGTGAGAGGTCAAAATAGCCCTGCTCAGCTTCTCCGCACCGGGAATGTGTGTTGCAATAAGAAAGTGCCCTGAGGACATTGCCCATTCCCAAACCCTCATGGCCTAGCAGCAAAGCATATAAGAATGTGTGCCCCCATTGCTTATGTACCATACAACAGCCATGCTGTCCGAGAGAACTGCTATCGTCCCAAGAGGGAGGCAATCCTGAAAGGCTTGCAATGATAAAAAGACTGCTCTCATTTCCAGAACGTTTATGTGCAGATTAGTCTCTGAGGGGGGACCATGTCCCTTGGACAGTCTTTCCCTGAAAATGCCCCCCACCCTAGGAGGGAAGCGTCCGTGGTGACAGTGGCTGTGGGAACAAAAGGATCTGCCCGCTAAGAGGTCCAGGCAATGCATCAATCACAAAAAGTGTTTCTGACAAATTGGAGTGAGATGAATGGAAACAGACAGGGGAAGAAACAGCAGACCACTGATCCGCTAGTGTCCACTGCAGTACTCTCATGTTGTACCTTGCAAGTGGAACAAACTAAATGACAGCTGTCATGGAACCTAGGGCCCTGAGGATGTGCGACATTGGAAGACAAGTTAGCTCCAGAAGAACCTGAACATGAGAGCATATAAGAAGTACGTGGTGGAGAGGAAGTGCTGCAGTTTCCGAGGTGGTATCCAACTGAGTGCCAATGAATTCCAGTTGTTGGAATGGAACCGAGGTCGATTTGGCCAGGTTTACAGTTATCCTCAAAGAGGAAGAACAGGTAACGTATGTTCTCCCGTAGTTGATGCTTTGTGGGGGATGTAAGGAGCCAATCCTATAGACAGGGAAATACCAGGAGTTCCTGCAACCTGAGATGAGCTGCCACTGCTGCTATGCATTTGATGAAGACCCGGGGGGGGGGGGGGGGCTTTGGTGAGGCCAAAGGGCTGGGCCCTAAACTGAAAATGGTCTCCCAAGTGAAAGCGGAGAAATCTCCTGGACCGTATGTTTACCTTGATATGGTAGTATGCATCCTGGAGATCCACCAAGCACATCCAGTTGTTGCTGTGCAAAAGAGGCACGACTGACTGCACAATGACCATCCAAAACTTTGGACTGCTGACAAATAGGCTGAGGTCCAGAATAGGATGAAGGTCCCCCATTCTCTTGGGTACTAAAGAAGCGGTGTAAGTTCTGGATCCTCTCTGTCCTGTGGGGACCTTTTGGATGGCTTTTTTTTGAAGAAGGTTCAAGACCTCCTGGCAGGCCAACTCTCTCTGACTGGGTGGCACATCTGGGAGAGTTCTGATCTTTGGTGGGTTTTCTGAAAAGGGAATGCAATAGCCCCTGGATATAATAGTTTGCACCCACTGATCGCTTGTGATACTTGCCCAAGCTAAAGGGTGCAAGGTCAATTGACCCCTGACTGCCTCCAGTAAGTGACAGTTGGGCAATGTCTCAGATGCTGAAAAGGCTCCCTGGAACCTTGATTCTGGGTATCTCTGGAAGAGGAATCTTCTTGAACATCCTGAAAGGAAGACTGCGCGCCTTGCTGAACCAAATTTTCCTTTTCCCCTTTTGGGTCTTCGAAAAGGACCTTTGGGGGGCGGGGGGTAGAAAATCTAATCCTGACAGTCTTTCCTTCCTGTTCACTGTGGGTCAAAGTCTCCTTAACGCTGGGTCTAAAGAGAGTGGAACCATCAAACGAAGCGTTGGTGAAAGACATCTTAAAGGCCTCTGCAAACCCGCTCAAGTGCAGCCAGGCATGGTGCCTGATGGGAATGTCTGTGCCCGCTGCTCATGAGGAACTTTCTGCCATGCTCAAGATTAACCTCGGGGACGAATTGGCTATAGAATAAGAGTGGCCAGTTTGCAGAAACAGTCTTAAAGTCCTTCGCAGACATGGACTCCGTGAGGGAAGTTGAAAGCTCCTTAATCAATTTCCTCTGGAGAGATAGTTCAAAGTTCGCAGTCTAAATGAAGCCAAACCGAACACCCGCTTTCTGAATCTGTCCAGAGCTCTCGATTCACGATTGGAAGGATGGACAGAAGAACTTTGCTCCACCAGCTCTTTCTTGGTGGTGGCAGCCAATACAATAGCATCAACCGGGACTACCTGGGACCAAAAAGTCTTATCCAAAGGAGGGCTTAGAAACTGGTCTGCTCTTTTAGGCAATGGCTCCACAGTATCTGGCTCCTTTCAAGCTCTGCTGGCAACAAGGTTGATGAGGTTCAGCAGGGGAGACCCCCAAAAGGTAGCTGGACTCATCCCGAAAGCCTCCAGAATCATGGTTTCCTCACACGACGAGGGTTGGGCAGATCAACCGCCCTTAGCTTTAAGGATTTCAAGTATGTCTCTAAAAGAGATGTTGTTGGGTGGCGACTCTGGGGACCCGTTCCCCATCATCGGCATCAGTGTCCTCTGTTAGGGGCTCCATAGGCGACTCCAGATGTCTCCTCTTACATGTCATCTTCCGAGGAACTTCCTCCGGAGAAGAGAAGGGAATCCCTATGGGGGAGTATCCCCCTGGAAGCTAGAGCGGGTGGGCTGACTGGGAACAAGATGAGTGGGTCCGCTGAAATACTGGGAAAGATGACTGAGTGGGGGAGGCAGCTCTGACTGCAGAGAAGGATCTTTTGCCACCCGGAATGTGGAAGACTGGACGAAGCCCCATCTCCCTATCCTGCTGATAACACCACGGCAGAAGGAGACCCCACCAGACCCCCCCAAACCCTACAGACAACGCCGGCCCGGAGCTGTCAAGCGCCAAAGCACAGGGGGGGGGGTAGAGAATGGCCCAAAAAGCACGGACCGGTACCCACCCCCACAGACTCTGGGGCTGCAGCTCGAACCGGAGGGACTACCTGTCCTGTGGGAACAGGACAGTCACCGATCCCAGTGGGGTAGGAACCAAAATGGGGCCAGATACCCCCCGCTGCCTCCACACCGCACACCAGTCATTAAGAATCCAATCCAGAGGTTGGATTAGAATAAAGTGGGGAGTAGGAGATGGTTCCCTGAGCTTGTGGGACTGGGGAAGCCAGTGGCCCCAACTCGATTTGAGCCTTTAAGAAGGACCGCATCATCTTGTCCACGTCTACTGGGAAAACATTCCTGAAGATTGGGAGGAGATGGAGGACCTCTCTGGAGAACCGTGCCGAGACCCAGAGGACCTCCTCCTGCACTACGGAGAGCGAGCCTTACACGGAGGGGTAAACATCTGCTCTCCACCAGAAGGCTCAGATGGAAATTCCCTCTCAATAATTGGGTCCCGCACGGTTCCTGAATCTGGCCAACTTGGCGCAGAGTACAATGAAGGATCAGAGGAAACAGGCCTCGAAACCCTCAGATCCATGGTAAGAGTACCCTTAAATAGATATGAAGACTTCGAAGTAGGAGCCTTGGATCCAGAAGTTGAAATCAAGACTGTTGGATCCAAAGACCTGGAACCCGAGACCTTGGATCCAGAGAAAGACTCCCAAGAACTTCTTGGATCCGATACCACACCAGCTGGAGTCGAATCCGTGGACCTGGGATCTGCCAGCCTGGGTCACTTGGATGGAGCCCTGCTCCACAGAAACAGAGGAGGGGGGAACCTTTTTTTTTTTGCTCAGGTGGAGTCCAATTTGGTTGGGGTTTTAGTGACCAAAGGCCACCCCCCGACCAAGCCTTTAATTAAAAGCTCGTTTCGGCTGTCGACCAAGGCTCTGGGGTTGAAAGCAGTGCAAATGCCACATTCAACCTCCAGATGCCTCTGAGACAATAGTGGGACTCCTCCTGCACCTCTTGAACCCGAAGGGTTTCTCCGACATGGAGAAGGCCAAGCAAACAAAACCCAAAGGGACAAAAAACACAGCTAGAAACATGTCCCAAGGTCAAAGCACCACAAAATCTGTCCAAGCCCACAACAAACTTAAAAATGACCAGAAACAATACACAAAATCAGGAAACACAAGTACAAAAATGAGAGGGGAATAGAAAGGGAAACAAACTGCTGTACTAGCAGAACCCTATACTAACAAAAGAAGGGAAAGCTAAAGAAAAGCAGAGGAAAAAACCCAAATAAAACTACCTTACTTACAAAACCACGAGGAGCTGAGCAAACTGCATCTGACTAGCAAGAGCGGCAAACGAGATCTGAGGGTTTAGACGGCAGCAGAGCATCATGGGAGGGGAGGAGCTTGAGCTAAGCTGTTGTCTAAAGTATGTGGTGTCTGATCTGAAACCCTAACGTGAGGAATGGTGACTAAGATCACATCAGATCCTTATTTCTGCATCATGGAATGCAAACTATTCTAATGCCCCACTCAAAATACCAACTTACTCTATCAAATGCTTTCTTTACATCAAGACCCACCATCAACAGAGGTATTTTCTTATAGTCTGCTTTCCGCTGGATCACCATTGTTCTACTAATGTTGTCCAAATGTTTGCTTCTCTGCCACAAAACCATACTGATCCCTATCAATTTTGGCAACACATTTGCCATTCTTTCACCTTGTATAGAAAAATACTTTATAATTGTGGTTTAAAATTGACATGGGTTTTATGAACCTGGGTCTGAAGGATCTCTGCAATGTTTTGGCAACACATCCACCACATCTATCTTAAAAGATGTTGGTGCTTCCCCCTCCCTTTAAAATACTGAAACAAAATCTTCCAGATCTTTACCACTTTACCTGTTAATTTCCAAACCACCACAGGAATACCATCTGTTTCTAGAGACTTTCCTGAAGATTGATTACTCACTGTTTTTATCTCATCACCTCCAACCTTAACTGTTAGTTGTTGAGCGCAGACTACCTCTAACCTTGGCATAATTAAGTCTTCCATAAATATTTCCATTTGCACTCATTCTTGATTTCCACATTTCTTGGCTTTATACAAATTTTCATAAAATTTCTGGAATCTCTCAAACCCCTACAGCATCTCTGGTTATTTTTCTTGTTATGGATTCCTTAAGTTTAGTGACAACCTTTTCAATGTTCTGTTGTCTATGTTGTGTTAAAAGTTTTTGTGCTCAAGGAGTTATCAAAAACAATTGCTCAACTGCAATCTAGGTTTCTAAACTCATGCACATTATCCAGATACTCCCTTTGTATCGCTTTAGCATTCTACATTTGCTCCTCTTATTCTTTGAGATCTCCCTTATTCTGCAATACTTCAGCCTTTGTCAGCTCCCTCTAATTTCTATTACTTCTTAAACATATCTTTCTCTTATTTCAACCCTATTTGAAAACTCCATTTTCATTTTATATTAGCTACTAGCTTTACCTTCTGAAGTTATTTCCATCTTTCCTAATCTTGATACTTTCCACTACTCCTTAAATTCCTCTCTTTTTAACAGGTAGGTGGGAAATATGTAAATTCTGTCGGTTCCTACTGCTGAATTCACATCTTCCACACCAAATATTTTCAAAAATTTCTTCAGAAATCTGCCCTCTTTTCTTACTTAGTGTCATGGAGACCTAAAGTGGACATTCTCACTATTGAAAACCAAACCTACCTAGCCTACCAAAATGTTCTTAAGCTCCATAATAGCAGTTTTCAGCTGAATAAAAATACATGCAATTGTAAATCCTCGTCCCTTACCAAAAGCCCCTTACTAAAACAATTCTATCATTTGTCTTTTTTCCTCATCTACCACTACTGGAAATCCTCTAGCAAATAGTATAATTGCTCCCCTTTTCCTCTGTCCCGGATATTCTGCTTAATATCCATTCTGAAATCCTTTTTTGTCAAATTCACATGCTCAGTTTATTCCAAATGCATATTCTGCAGCATTGCTATTCACACGTTGCATTTCTTAATATAATCCAACAATGTTTCCTTTTTACCTACACCTGTAATTCCATTCACCTAATAATACAGACAGCATAGCCATCATGATAAAAAGCTACTGTCCTCACCTATTACATACAATATTTTTTTATGTGTATTTCCAGCTTTTGTGTTACATGCATATACTTATGTTTGGTAGACTGATCTTCTGTACAGTTGTTTCTTCTCATCTCCATTTGAACCTGACAATTTTTCAAGACTTTTTGTTTTAATGAAACCCTCAAAAAAATAAATAAATACAAAACACCCGCATCACCTCTTAACTTGGAAGAAAGACACAAAACTATGTACATCTTCAAAACATATTTAACCCTCCAGAATGGAACAATTGCCCCAAAAAAGAAGTTATGTACTCACCATAACGTTCCATGTATGTAGTCCATCTCGCCGAACATAATTACGTGTGGGTTCGGATCCGATCCTCGGCTCAGACTCGTCCGCTTAGAAAGCCTGAAAACTTCTGATTGGCTCGTGGCTAATAGGTATCCCATGGTGCATGCGCACATTCCCCAGACCTGGTTTGCTATTAGTCTATCAGGATACGTCTGGAAAAAGGACAAAGGTCCAGATGAATAAACTGTAATAAAAAGCGCCCTTGTGGTATAAACCACTGTAGAAAAGGAAAAACTGTATCCAGATCCTCCAGGAAGGGGGCTGGTGGGTGGGTTTGTAATAATGTTTGGCAAGATGGACTACATACATGGAACGTTATGGTGAGTACATAACTTCTTTATGTTATGTAGTCCTATCTCGCCTCCATTATTACGTGTGGGACAGCAACCCTAACATCTTGAATGGGTGGGGCACTGGAAAATACTCCTGAGTATCGTGGAACCAAACGAGGCTCTGCCCCTGGAAGTTAAATCCAATTTACAATGGGAAATGAAGGTATGAGGGGTAGCCCATGCTGCTGCTGCACATATATTATCAATAGGCGTCCTGGCTTGGAAAGCAGAAGTAGAAAAGGACCTGATAGAATGCACTTTAACTTTAAAGGGTTAACTCCTTTCCCAGAGAACTGTAAATAAAGGAAATACAACTAGAGATCCAGTTCGATAGTGTTAACCCTGGAACCTGGCAAGCCCATTCTCGCCTCAGTAAAAGAAACTTAACAGCTGTTCTGATTTTCTAAATCCTTTAGTCCTGTGGATATAGAAACGCAGTTGCCTATGCACATCCAATTGGTGGAATGTATACTCTGCTTTATTGGAGTGATTAGGGAAGAACACTGGCAATTCAATTGTTTGGTTTAAGTGAAATTGAGAACAGACTTTACGAATAAAAGGATTGGTCCTGAGAGAGACCCTGTCTTTGTGAAAAATTAAATATGGAGGTTTAACAGACAGGGCTTGTAATTCAGAAACTCATCTGGCTGAGGTTAAAGAGAGTCTTCCAAGTCAGGAATTTCAACCGACAACTATGGGCTGGTTCAAAAGGTGGCAGAGTAAGTCTAGACAGGACTAGATTCAGGTCCCAAGGAGGAATGGGGTCTTGCACAGGAGGTCTTAACATCATGGAACTCCTAAGAAAAGATTTGCACAGTTTGTGAGACATAAGACTGGAATCATTAATCCCCACATGAAAATTAGATATTGCTGCTAGCTGAACTCGGAGTCTAGCAGCCGCTGAATCCTGGTGAAAGAGTTCTGAAAGAAACTCCAATAGTAATGGGAGCTGTAAATGGATCAACTTCTCTGTTGTGTGCCGATATAGAAAATCTCTTCCATTTACTGTGATACAATTTTCTAGTTGAAGTCTTGTGAAAAGAGGTAATAATATGAGTTACAGCTGGAGATGGACCATGAAGCCTGGCTAGTGATGGAACTGGAGTAGCCATGCTGTCACAGAGAGTGTGGAGACTGGGGTAGAGAGAGCCTGACATGTGTCAGAAAGCCTGGCACTGGGTCCAGAGTCCATGGGTAGTCTAACAGGTGAGGCCCGAGAAAAGGGAACCAAATCTGACGAGGCCAGTAAGGAGTGATGAGGATCATCTTGCTTCCCAACAACATTGCTTTCTGTATGACCTTGGGGATGAGTGAAAAAGGAGGAAAAGCATAAAGGAGTCCCAGGGGCCAATCATGGACTAGTGCATTTCTTGGAGACTCTCCTGGAGGGGGGGATGAGAGAGAAAAAGGTGCTGCATTTGGTGTTTATGGGGCTGGCAAAGAGGTCACAGCAGGGTTGTCCCCACTTGTGGAAGATCATACTGGCTATTTTCTGGTTCAAGGACCATTTGTGAGGTAACAGTACAGCCCTGCTTAGCTTGTCCGCTATCATGTTGGAAGTCCCCGGGATGTGAGTTGCAATGAGAAAGCGTTGGGAAAAAAATCGCCCAATTCCAAACTCGCAGGGCCTCTCGACATAAGGGGTATGATCTAGTCCTCCCTTGTTTGTTTAGATACCAGACCACCGACATGTTATTGGTCTGGATAGCTATCATCCCTAGAGGGAGAAAGTCATGAAGTGCTTGCAATGCTAGAAGCACCGCTCTCATCTCCAGGACACTGACATGCAGATGGGCCTCCTGCTCTTGCCTTGGACAGTCCTGCCAAGATAATGCCCCCCCCCCCCACCCTGAGATGCATCCGTGGTCACAGTGGCAACAGGTTGGTGCGGTACAAAGGGAGTCTCTGTGGTAAGATGACCTGGTTGAATCCACCAGCGTAGGTCCTTTTTGCAAGAATCTGTAATCAGAATCTGATGATGCAGAGGCAACTGCTGAAAAGACCACTGGGATGACAGGGGCCATTGGAGTATTCTCATATGTACTCTTGCTAAAGGTACCAAGGTTATGGTAGACGCCATAGTTCCAAGAAGCTGCACCACCACCTTCACTTTGATTCTTCGAAGGGGAAGTATCCTGAAAATTTGTTGCACAAGATTCGGTATTGTCTGTAGGTAGTCTGGCTGTCACATCAACTGTGTCTATATTTGCTCCTATAAACGTTATAGACTGAGTGGGCAAAGTAGAGGATTTTTCCCAATTTATCGAGATTCCCAACTGGGAACAGAGATCGATTGTGGAACCTCTCGAACTAGGCGAAGCCTGGTGGTGGCGGTCAGCAGCCAATTGTCCAAGTATGGAAAGACTTGGATTCCCCAACGCCTCAAATGAGCTGTGACTACTGACATGCACTTGGTGAACACCCAGGGGGCTGTGGTGAGACCAAAGGGCAGTGCCCGAAACTGGTAATGATTGGCACCCAGCCGGAAGCATAGGTAGCTAGGTAGCTCCTTCATGCTTTGTCCATCATTATGTGGTAGTGGGCATCCTGGAGATCTATTCAGCACATCCAGCTGTCTCTCTCTAACAGAGGGAGTAGGGATTGTAGAGTAACTATTCGGAACTTGGACTTCTTTACATACTCGTTTAACCTGCTGAGGTCTAGGATGGGTCTCCAACCCTCTGTTCTTTTTGGAGCCAAAAAGAACCTGGAGTATGTTCCGAATCCTGTCTGGTCTGTTGGGACCTTTTGGATGATTCTCTTTAATAGCAGCTTTGTTATCTCTATAGCCACTTGATCCCTGTGATTGGGTGGTATATCTAGGATCCTTTTGGGAGGGTGTGGTGGAAGGGAAAAGGGTATAGAGTAACCTCTGGTGATGTCTTGTACCCACTTGTCTGAGTGAGATTTAGCCAGGCTTCTGGGTACAAGGACAGGCGACCCCCGACCGGCTCCAAAGACGCACAGTCGGGTTCCACATCAGGAACGCTGATAGGGATGATCACGAAAGGAATCACGACCTCACTGATTTTGAGGGCCTCTCCTGCCCCTAGGGAGATGTCTACCATTATGTCCTCCTCCCCTACTTCTGAAAGAGGAATCACCCTGTGTGCCCTGGAAAGGTCTCAGATTTCTTGAACCACATTTTGCTGCTCTTCTGACCTTTAGGGTAAGGTCAAGAAGGAACGGTAAAATGGACTCCCATGGCAGAGAGTCTTTCCTTCCTGCTCACACCTGGTGAGGGTATCTTTCACCATGGGTCCAAAAAGAAAGTTTCCATCCATGGGAGCATTGGTGAATGTAGACTTCAAACGCTCAGCAAAGTTGCATAGACGCATCCAGGAAGGTCTCCTTAAGGAGACTCCTGAACCCACTGCCCTACTCGCATCATCAGCTGCGTATGAAATCAGCCACATGGAGAAGTTAACAATAGATGAGAGAGTAGCCAACTGAAACTGAGCAGACACTGTAGATGGGACTGCTTCAGTAGAGGTACCCTGAAGAGCATCGCCTAACTCCTTTAGGAGATCTCTCTGAAGTCTCATAAAATGTGATAGTTTAGCGATCGGAGTGTAAAAACTGCTGAAGAGAAGATACGCTTCCCGTACCTATCCATCATTTGGGATTCCTTATTAGGTGGATTGATAAAAGTCATCTCTGCTAGCTCCTTCTTAGTGACCGCCGCCACCACCACCATGGAATCAACAGGTAAACCCTTGGATAAAAATTCTTTGTCTTTAGGGGTGGAAAGAAATTTATTCGGCCACCTGGGGACTGGTTCCACAGCATCCGGAGTCTGCCATGCTTTCTGACTCAAGATCCAGTAATTCGTCAAATGGAGGAGACATCCATGAAGCTGAGGGTTGAGACCCAAAAGCTGCACACTGACTCATCGGACGGGGTAACGGTGGGCCAGCCGCCTCTCTGCCTGAGGATCACCAAAATGTCTGCAAAGGAGACATCTTCAGAGGATGACTTAGAGGAACAGTACAGTTGTGTACACTTACATAAATGTAGATGTTCGAGTGTACTCACTGTTGCAGTCATTACACTTGGATTATCCTGCTGGCAGCCTACCTTCAGTCGGCCTGAATTCCAAAGTCTAGGTCCAGCATCGGTTGTTGTTACATCTTCCCCGACGTCAGTGCGCCAGGGGTATAAAAGATGCAGCAGACGCCATTTTCCTCAGTTTTTCTTGCCCCAGATGTCAGGTGCCCCCAAAAAGGGTAGGCTAAAATATGCCAATAGAACATGCATGCATCAAAACATATAATACCTTCATCTACAAGTAAATACACCACATAGGTTGTATAAATTAGAGAAGTGCAGGTAAGTAGCAGCAAAGAAATGGGGGATGGTGGGTGGGTAACCTGGACTGCAACAGAGAATACACTCAAACATCTACATTTATGGTAAGTGTACACAACTGTACTATCATCTTCGTGTTTCACTGTTGCGGTCATTACACTTGGGTTGAATCTCAAAGCTATGGTTGGGAGGCTGGAACTAAATAGCATTAGGGGCGGTTATGAGGCCCTGCAGAACTGCAGTGGCAAAGCCTGCCCTGGATTTAGAGTAGAGTGGTAAATTATAGTGCTTTGTAAAGGTGTGCATTGAACTCCAGGTAACAGCCACTAAAATGTCTTTGTTTGGTACTCCTCTGGGGAAGGCTGATGAAGTTGCTGCTGCTCTGGTAGAATGTGGCCTAATGCCCTTAGGCACTGGCTTGCCATGTTGTGAATAGCAGAAACAAACACAGTGTCCTATCCACTTTGAAATAGTCTGCTTTGAGATGGCCTTTCCTTGTGATCCTGTAGCATATGCCACTAGTAGTTGCTCTTTCTGAAAGCTTTGGTTCTGTCCAAGTAGAAGCGTAGCTGTCTGTGTATGTCCAAAGAATGCAGAATTCTCTCCCCCTTATTCTGTGGGTTTGGATAAAAGGTAGGCAGAGGAATAGTTTGGTTAAGGGCCACACTGGACACTACCTTAGGCATAAATGTCGGGTTTGTCGTCAGAGAAACCCTGTCTGGATAAAAAAAGATAAAAGGTTCCACAGCCATGAGTGCCTGTAGCTCTGAGACTCATCTTGCAGAGGTTATTTGCTAGGAGCAGAGCTGTTTTCCAAGATAAAAATTTTATATCAGCTGTAGCGGCTGGCTCAAAAGGAGGCAGGGTGAGTTTTTCCAAAACATAATGATCTTTCCTGGCAGGAATTGTGCCTGCAGATGTACTTGGTAAGTCAAAGCTGCGTCCCACAAAGTCATGGCTAGACTGCAAAGGGGGTAAGAAAGAGCGCCTCCCTGCTTGTTTATATACCACATGACCGTGGTGTTGTCTATCAGTAGTGTCCTGGATTAAGTAGGTCCTTGAAGGCCATCAGGGCATTCTGAACAGCCAGCATCTCTTTTTGGTTGATATGTAGATGCATTTGGTTTGCGGACCATGTGCCTTGAATACATCTTCCTGCCATGTGGGCCCCCCCAGGCATAATCTGATGCATCCGTTGTTAATGTCTGCCTGGCTGGGGGGAAAGTGAATGACTGTCCCTTGTTCTGGTGACGAGCCTTCGCCCACCAACGAAACTCCTGTTGCATGCAGGGAATGAGGGTAATAAGAAGTTATGTCTTACCATAACGATCCATGTGAATTGTTCATCTCGTCTTTGTTCTTACACACTGGGTTCGGAGCCGATCCTCGGCTCCGAGTCGGCTGCATCACCAGCTCCGCATCTTCGAGAAAGCTTGAGGCACAGTAATATCCCATGATCCTCAGGTGCTAACCCTCAGATCTAGTTTGCTATACCAGAAGAATCCGTTTTAGAACTGTGTCTAGAACACTTATAAACACATACTACACAGTGTCTGGAACCCTACTGTCAAGTAGAGGAGAAAAGATGCCATTACTAATGCACAACAACATTTATTTTATTTATTTATTTATTTTATTTTACATTCGTTAACCGGGCTAGTCCAACTGGATACATGTCCATTTTCAGTGGAGGCCCGAGGAGAAAAGCTCCGCTATCTAATACATGGTAAAAAATATAAACACAATACATAAGTCATTACAAGCACAATAAGCATATTACACAATACATAGGGTATTTCAAACACAAAAATACTCAAGACATTAAACCACAATATGAGAAAGTAAGGTAATAGGAGATATAGCTGATACAAGATATAGCTTAACATGCTAACCATATCTAGAAAAGTCTGAAAAGGAATTTAGTTGAAAACCGTTCTCCCAGACCGCAAGACGGGGGATGTAGGGGGGGAATGTAAGAACAAAGGCGAGATGAACAATTCACATGGATCATTATGGTAAGACATAACTTCTTAATGTGAAATTGTTCAATCTCGCCGTTTGTTCTTACACACGGGTAGCGTCCCTAGCTCCTTTTTCCTGGGTGGCTCAAGGGAGAACATTCCTGAGTACAGTGGAACCAAACGTCGCCCTGTCCCTGGAGCTTTTGTCTAGCTTATAGTGGGCGATAAAAGTATGTGGTTTTGCCCAAGTTGCCGCTGCACAAATGGTATCTAAAGGCAAACGAGCGGTATGGGCTGAAGAGGTAGCAATCGCCCTTGTAGAATGAGCTCTGGGTTTGAAAGGGAGTTGCTGTTTCGATTCAGCATAAACCAAATTTATGCAATCTGAGAGCCATTTGGATAAGGTAACCTTCATTACTGCCTGTCCTTTTCTTTGGTCAGCATATGAGACAAATAGTTGATCTGACTTTCTGTACTCTTTTGTCCTATGTAAGTAAAATCTTAGTTGTCTGTGAACGTCCAACTTGTGCAATGTGTATTCTAGCTTATTGGAATGATTTTTAAAGAAGGTAGGTAATTCGACAGATTGACTTGATGTTCTGAATCGAACAAACCTTCAGAAGGAAGGATGGATTGGTGCGCAAGGTTACTCTATCTGGATGAAAAATCATGTACGGGGGTCGGATAGATAGAGCCTGTAACTCTGAAACTCTCCTGGTGGAAGTGATGGCAACCAGAAAAAGTGTTTTCCATGAAAGAAATTTTAACGGAGTTGTGGCTGCTGGTTCAAATGGGGCAACATGAGTTGTGACAGCATGAGATTAAGATTCCAAGGGGCTATTGGATTACGAAAGGGGGGACAGAGGTGAAAGGTACCTTTTCATGAAGGCTTTACAAAGCCTGTGGGATATAAGAGAACCATCTTCACGGCCAATATGAAAATTGGATATAGCGGCCAGTTGAACCCTTATAGTGGATGTTGATGCTCCTTCTTGAAAAAGTGTGGTAAGGAAATCTAGTATCTTGTGTACTGGAGCCCTGAATGGATCTATACCTTGTTTGGAGGCCTAGTGCGCAAAACGGTTCCATTTGCTGTTGTACAATTTCCTTGTAGATGGTTTGTGAGAAGATGCAATAATTTGTTGTACTGCAGGGGATAGTAACTCCGAACTGGTTAAGATGGGAAGCGGAGCAGCTAAGCTGTCAGTTTGAGGGACTTGAGGAAGGTGTGAGGAACTCCCGACGAATGCGTCAACAGGTCTGGCTCCGGGTCCAGTATCCATGGTTCCTCCACTTGATGAGATTGAAGGAAGGGAAACCAGATTTGTCGAGGCCAGAATGGGGCTATCAGTATTATGGTCCTGTCCAGATGTTTGGCTTTCTGCAAAAACCTGGGAATTAGTGGAACAGGAGGAAAAGCGTAAAGGAGACCCGGGGGCCAATCGTATACCAGTGCGTCCCTGGGGACACCCCCTGGAGGGGGTAAAAGTTCAAAGTAGCTTCTGCATTTGGCATTCAATGGGGATGCAAACAGGTCGCAGCAAGGCTGGCCCCATCTGCGGAAGATCTCTTCCGCCACTTGAGGTTTGAGGGACCACTCGTATGGGAACAGGATGGCTCTGCTCAACCTGTCCGCGATTACGTTGGAAGTCCCCGGGATGTGCATTGCTATCAGAAAGCGTCCAGTGGACTTTGCCCATTGCCAAATTCTGAGGGCCTCTCTGCATAACGGGTAAGATCTGGTTCCCCCTTGCTTGTTTATGCACCAGACCACTGACATGTTGTCCGTCTGAACTGTCACTGCTCCCCGAGGTAAGGGCTTGTGAAAGTGTTGCAACGCTAGAAACACTGCCCTCAGCTCTAGAACACTGATGTGCAGATTGTACTCCAAGTTGGACCATTGACCTTGGACTGTTTGTCCCTGAAAGAATGCCCCCCACCCTATCAGGGAAGCGTCCGTGGTTAGAGTTGCTACCGGACTGGGTAAGACAAACGGTCGTCCTAGTGTTAGCTCTTGACTGTGTATCCCACCACAAGAGATCCTTCTTGCAAGAATTCGTGATCAAGATTTCGTGAGACAGTGGAAGTTGTAGATACGACCACTGGGCGAATAGCATCCACTGAAGAATCCTCATGTGCATCTTGCCTAAAGGAACTACAAGAAGGGAGGCTGCCATCAGGCCTAGCACTCTTAATATTTGTCGTGCAGGGACTCTCTTGTTGTGAAGAAGGAGCCAAATCTGATGCCTGAGGTCCGATACTCTTGGTGGGGGGAGAGTAACTTGAGCCAGGGAAGTGTCTAGCTGTGCTCCTATAAATAAGATACGCTGTGACGGCGATTTCCAAAATTCACCGTTATGCCTAGTGAAGAGCAAAGACTGATGATGTAGTCCCTGGCTTGTAGAAGACGATACTCGGTGGTGGCGGATAGGAGCCAGTTGTCTAGATAAGGAAACACCCGGAATCCATTTAGTCTCAAGTGAGACGCTACTACTGCCATGCATTTGGTGAACACCCTGGGGGCTGAGGTGAGACCAAAGGGCAGCGCACAAAACTGGAAATGACTCGCTCCCAGCCAGAAGTGCAGGTGATCTCTGGACGGCCTGGCCATCTTGATATGGTAGTATGCGTCTTTGAGATCTATAGAGCACATCCAGTCGCCCTTCTGCAGAAAAGGGAGGATTGACTGAAGCGTGACCATCCGGAACTTTTCCTTTTTCACAAAGGTATTTAACTTAATGAGGTCTAAAATTGGCCTCCAGTCCCCTGTTTTCTTTGGAACTAAAAAGAACCTTGAGTAAGTACCGGATCCTATTTGGTCCGCTGGGACTGGTTGGATGACTCTGTTTTCGAGCAACCTTCCTATCTCTATGGTTGCTTGGTCTCGCAGACTGGGTGGTACGTCTGGGAGTTTTTTGGAGTTGGGTGGCATTTTTATGAAGGGGATGTTGTAACCTCTGGTAACTATGCTTTTTACCCAGTAATCTGATGCAAGATTTAGCCAGGCCTCTGGGTATAAAGCCAAGCGACCCCCCGACTGCCTCCAGAGTAGGACAGCCAGGCCTGCACTCAGGAGTGCTGGAAGGGCCTTTCCAGAGAAGGTCTCTCTGTCGCCCCGATTTTGCGGACCCCCTCTGCCGGCTGGGCGGAGTCTTCTGTTTCTTCCCCCTCCTCTGCCTCTGGAGGGGGCGTCACTTTGGGTGTGCTGAAAAGATCCCAGAGTCTTTCGGAACCACATTTTTCCTCCTCATTGCCCTTTAGGGTAGGGTCTAGATGGAACGTAAAAACGGACCCCTACGGCAGACAAGGTCTTCCCCTTCTTGTTCGCACCTCGTGAGAGTCTCCTTTACTTTGGGCCCAAACAAGGAGGCAACATCGAAGGGGGCGTTGGCAAAGGAAGACTTAAAGGCTTCCGCAAAGGAGCATAAGCGCAACCAGGATGGTCTTCTCAGGGTGATCGCTGAAGCTGCCGCTCTACTCGACCCTTCGGCAGCGTATGAAATCAGCCTCATGGACGAGTTGACTATGGAATTTAGGGTGTTAAGTTGCACTGTCACTTTCTCGGCGACAGCAGCATCTGTTTGTCCCTGGAGAGCATCTCCCAGTTCCTTAATGAGATCTCTCTGTAAACGCGTGAAATGCGTAAGGTAGTTGAGCGATCGGATGGAAAAAGTAGCCGAACTAAATATGCGCTTCCCATATCTGTCCATTGTCCTAGAATCCTTATTAGGAGGATGGACAGAGGAAGATGATTCAGACATCTCTTTCTTAGTGGCCACCGCCACCACCATAGTATCTACGGGAACTCCTTTTGTAAGATAGGATTTATCTTGGGGAGCCGTGATGTATTTGTTTGGTTTACGCGGGACTGGTTCCACTGTATCAGGTGTTTCCCAAGCCCTCCGAGCTATTAGATCCATGAGATCGTCAAAGGGTGGAGTCACCCAGGAGGTAGAAGGTTGAGTCCCAAATGCCTTCAGTAAGACCGATTCATCCACAGAAGGGGTAAGGGTTTGCCAGTCCCCCCTTTGCTTCAGGATTTCCAAAATGTCTGCAAACGAGACATCCTCAGAGGTGGACCGTGGGGACCCTTCTGTTTCATCTAAATCGGTATCAGATGTGAGAGATTCCTGAGGGGAATCTATGTACCTCCTCTTGCACAGTCGTTTCCTCGGAACATCCTCAGCGGGAGCTTCTGGGGATGCATCTGAGGAACCAGAGTTGCCCTGTGGGGACTTCTGAGGCATTGGGTCTCAACGCTTGGTAGGTACCGAAGGCACAGAAGCAGAACGCAGACCTTTTGGGGAAGGAGATGAAGATACCGATGAAGTATGTGTCTGATCAGACAAGACCTTCCTCATGATGTCAAAGGCACCGGTGCCCCGACCTGAAGATCCGACCCGATCCGAAGGTCGTTTCTCAGGATCGGAATCGCGGGCTCCAACACCGAGGACGGATCCGAACTGATCTGAGCCGAGGCACCGAGGGGAAGAGTCGGAACCGATATCTCGGTTCGACTACCCCCCCCCCCCGTAACCCAGGAAAGATCTTCGGCTCCGAGACTCTCTGGCTGGTTCCGAAGGAGTCGAGGTCAACTGAGCCGATAGCACTACTGGAGGATTTGGCACAGAGGGCTCTACAATCATCGGTTCTTCGACTCCTAACACCGATGACTTAACAGGTCTAGGAGGAGGAAGTGTTGAGGGAACTGGAATAGCTTCGAGTTTCAAAACCAGCTGGGATGAAACTTCGATTAATTTGGACAAAGCAGAGTTCTCCATAAGCTTCTGTACCACTCGGTCCACATCGGAGTCGGAAAGTGGCCTCGAAGAATGGGTCGAAGGGATCGAAGCAGTCACCGAGCAAAGGATAGCAGATGGTGGTCCCTCTGATACTGGCTCCAAGACCTGAGCCTCGTGCAGATATAAAGTCTCGACACCCGGCACCGAAGTCATAGAAGCCGGTGTCCGAATCTGAAAAGAGGTGCTCGGAGCCGATGACTTGGGCTCCGACACTCTTGAAAACTTCGACCCCTTCGAAGACTTAGAAACCTGTTCAGCCTTGTCCAGGGCCTCCTGAAACTCGGGTTTAAGCAACCCTCTGTCAACCAACTTCCTGCGTCTTTCCAGCATGACCCTCCCACTAAAGGAATGACAGATGGAACAGTCTTCCTGCAAGTGGAGAGGGCCAAGAGAGTAGACGCAGGATGAGTGGTTGTCAGCACTGACACCTTTTAAAAACAGATTTGGTCTTTTCTGACATTTTTAAAAGAAAGGGAAAAATCCAAGAAAAAGCACAGCACACTTAAGAAAAAAATCCCTATAATACAATTTAAATGTAATATATACATCTAAAGTGTAAAACACACACACAGCACACTATGATATATATATATATATATATATATATATATATATATATATATATATATATATAGATATATATATATATAGATATAGATATATATATATAGATATATATATATATAAAATAGAAAAAGTTAAAGGCAAAAAACTTTTTTTTTTTTTTAAGTACTGTAAATTGACAGAAAAACGGCCTAAGGCCTTTACTAAGAATTTTAAAGTAACAAACTAAACTAGTCTTAAACAGCATATATAATATAATAAAACTTATCAAACACTATAAAGAAAGAGTATAAACTGTAAAATTAGAAGTATATAACAAGAAATATATAGTAAAAATTCTACTGGCCCGAGCCTCTCGATGCGATCTGCTGTTAGCGGCAAACTAGATCTGAGGGTTAGCACCTGAGGATCATGGTATATTACTGTGCCTCGAGCTTTCTCGAAGATGCGGAGCTGGTGATGCGGCCGACTCGGAGCAGAGGGTCGGCTCCGAACCAGTGTGTAAGAACAAATGGCGAGATTGAACAATTTCACATTTGTTTCCAGGCTGCAGCAATGTTGAGTCCAACCACTTTTTAGATACTATTGAAGTTTCCTCATATGCAGTCTCGCATATGGAATTAATAGAATGCAGGACGCCATGAAGCCCAAAGCCTGCAGAATGCTTCTTGCAGATAACTGGGCCTTTGTTGCCAACAGGTTGAAATAGATAGTCCGTTGCCTTTGTTTGTCTGGCGTGAGATAGGCCATCTGGGCAGTTGTATTTAAGCTTGCACCCAGGAATATTATCTCTTGAGAGGGTACTAAGTTTTGATTTCTTTTCGATGACTGTGTACCCTAGGCCTGTTAGAAATCTCTTTACAAACACCAGATGTTGTAGTAGAATGTCCTTGTTCTCTGCCTGAATGAGGCAGTCGTCCAAATAAGGATATATTTATATTCCTCTTTGCCTGCAGAATGCAATTACTGGTGCCAGACAATTTGTGAAGACCCTGGGCGCAGTAGATAAGCCAAAGGGCAGTGCAGAGAATTGGTAATGCATTGAGCCAGCTTTGAATCTGAGGTATCTTCTGCATGTTTGACTGATTGGGACATGCAGGTATGCCTCTTTTAGGTCTAAAGTCACAAGCCAAGCCTTCTTGCCCAGCATGGGCAGAAGTTGCTGTAGAATCAACATTTCGAATGTTGGTATATCCAGAAATGTATTTAGAATAGATAGGTCCAGTATTGGTCTCCATGTCTTGTCCTTTCTTGGCACCAAGAACAGTCTTGAGTAAAATCCTTGTCCCTGCTCTTGCTCTGGTACTTGTTGAATGGCCCTCATGTCCATGACGGATGAGACTTGCTTTTGTGCCTCTGCCCATTGATGTTTTAGCAGGTCTGGCCAACAGTTTGTCCTTGACAGGGTATGGAATTGAAACTTGTAGCCCTGTGACAATGTCTAGGACCCATTTGTAATGGGTTATGTGCCAGTTTTGAGAAAAAAGTGCTAGTTTTCCCCCCTAAAGGTGCTGCCAGAAGGTAAGTGCTTGGTGCAGGCAGTGGGAAGTCACTGGAACTGTTTCCTGTATGGCTGTGATTTGGCTTCTCCACTTTTGGAGGTAGGAGCACCCCATTGTTTAGACCTGTATGAGCCTTGGTGCTGGGATCTGCCTCTTGGGCGTCTATATCTGCCCCTTTGTGGTCTATCTGACAATGGAAAGGACCAAATCTTTGTATGCCAGTGTCTGCTAAATCTTGGAGGCTGAACCTGTAAGAAATCCTTAACAGTTTGCATAGATTTAGCTTTGTCCTCCATTTTCTTTAACACCTCTTCTGCTTTAACACCAAAGTATCATGCTGTAATGGGGCATCTAATAATTTTGCTTTGACATGATCAGGCAGACTTTGTTCCTTTAACCAAGCATGCCTCCTGATGACCGAACCCATAACAGCGGCTCTGCAGGAGGCCTCCAAAGAATCAAAACCACATTGCAAAGTATGCTTTCCAACTTGTTCAGCTGCATGCAATAAATCCTGCATTTCTTTGTTATCTGCACATTCAGAATTTGTCAACATTTTCTGTTTAAGCAGTGACATAATATATTGCTGATATTTGAGCGTATGAAACTGACAATTTAAAGCCCTTGTAGCCAAGTTAGCGGAAGTGCAAATAGTTTTTCCCCATCTGTCCAGTGTCCTAGAATCCCTGTCAGAGGGGGTAGGGGTTTTTGCAGCAGAAGCCTTGACCCCTTTGGGTCCCTGAGATATAGCTTCTGGGTCAGCAGCAGGGTTTTTGAAAAGGAATTTATGAGAGTCAGGAACCCTGTAGTACCTGTCCGGCTTAACAGGAGCTGGAGGTACAGAGTCAGGGGTCAGACTGTACTCTGAAAATACATCAACAATGTCTAACAGGTGGAATAGCTAGGGGCCTGTGTTGTGGTAGTAAAAGGACGTCTCTGAGCCTTTTCTTAGATTCTGACAAATCTTGGCTTTCCCAGTGTAAATGCTCCCTCATGGTATGCAAGGTTTCCCCAAAAGAGTAATCCTCAGGAGGAGAGGCTGAAGGGATAGATTCTTCAGCATAAGAATCCTCATAGGGAGGAAGAGAGTATTCCTGATCAGAAGAGGAATCAGATGAAATGGAAACCTGATCAGAAGATTCATATTCTGTCTCTTGCCTAGGCCTTTTATCAGGTGGGGGATGGGAACCCCTAGGCCTTTTATCAGGTGGGGGATGGGAACCCCTGATCAAAGTAATCAAGTCTTCTGCCATTTTGAGCATCTGTTTTTTTGGCATGGAGGCCTGTCAATGAGGCTGTTGTACTTGTTTCTTTGTCTTTAAGGGTGCTTTAGCCTTTGAAGCTGAAGTAATTTTAATGTATCATTGAGTTGGTCTGAAAACACCCTCAGAAGCCGATGCCTGCTCAGTGGCTCCGGATCCATCTGAGGGAATAGTGTCTGAAGGTCCAATACCTTGAGTCTCCAGTGGCCTAGGTGACTCCATGTGGGAGTCGGTAGTGGCCTGTGGGTCTAAAGTAGCAGACGTCAGGGGCTGTGAAGGCGCCTCACTGAGAACAAGTTTTGGACCTCAGATGCCTGTCCTTCTCTTTTTCTTTGCGTTTCTTGTGAATTCCGGCAGTCGGATGGCTATCCGACGACATGGTATAATTAAATCTTCTGCCAAAATAATGTAATGCAAAATCGTACCGATGCTTAACAGTGCATTGGTTAAATCTAGCACAAAACAGACAACTAGCAACGTCGTGGTCAGGGCCTAGACAAGGAATACAGTGAGAATGAAAGTCCTTATGAGGTATTTGCTTCCCACAAGAAATACAATTATTAACTTTTTCTGACATCTGTCTGGAGCAAGAAAAAAGTTTCCCCAATGGGGTACTTGGCTTTTAATGAACACTTTGGATCTGAAATTCGAACACGAAAATCTCAGGAGTCGGCTGACCGGCACTTCCGAACTGCTTATGCTTCGGGCATCGCACGGCAAGAAAAACGGAGGAAAATGGCATAGGCTGCATCTTTTATACCCCTGGCACAGTGACATCAAGAAAGAGGCGACAGCAACCGATGCCGGACCTAGACTTTGGAATTCAGGCCGACTGAGGGTAGCCTGCCAGCAGGATAGCCCAAATGTAATGACTGCAACAGTGAAACACGAAGAACATCCTCCGACTCATCACGGTCAGTGTCAGATGAGAGACTCATCAGGGAAGTCTACATGCTTCCTCTTGCATGATCTCTTACATGGTCTTCCAGGGAAGTCTCGGAAGATCGGGGACCACCCAAATGTGGGTCCAGAGGCTGTGAGTCTCTACCATCCCGGGGTAGAGAGGATGCCGAGACCATAGTCAGCACTTGAGGGAGTATAGCATCGGTTATCCTACATGGTACGGATTAACTATCCAACATGCTCCTCATCCTCACGAAGATAGATTCCTCTGTCTCCAAACGATGCCCCTGCTCCGAAGAGAGCGTAGGTGCCAATGGCTCCAAAGGAATCGGTTCTGAGAACGATGTAGGGTCCGAGCTCACTCGGGCCGACACACCAAGAGGAAGACTCAGCACCGAAGAGGTTTGGTTCCAAGTGTCCCCCCTCTGGCCCAACCGAAGTGCTTCGGACCCTAGACACCGGACGGCGCCGATAAGTGTCGGAGCGGAGCTTGGCTCAGAGACAACCACATTGGGTGCTGGAGCCGAGGACACCACTATAGTCGGTACCGACAGCATCTGCTCCAAAGGCCCAATCTGGGTTGGAGGAGGAAAAAGAGCAGGATCGTAGCAGGAGATGGCTCCAAGGCAGAAATGGTCGGAGCAGATAAAAATTTTGGCAAGCCCGACGACTTAAGGAGTCTGAGCACCACCCTCTCGATGTATTCTTCAGATAAACTCCTGGAGGATCTGGAGGACAGTGTAGGAGACCTCGTTCTCTGCAATATAGGCGATTTTAGAGTAGGGGAGACAGGTGGAATGTCTGTAGACCAGCTCCTAAGAGGACTGCTAGTGATCGGCACCGAAGCACTTGGTGCCGATACTGCAAGGTCAGTGTCCAGAATCTCAATCGGCTCTGAAGACAGTGGAGCAGAAGAGACAGAGGCCAACTCCGATTTTGGTAACTTCTGTGGAGGTTCAGAGACAGACTGTGAGGCTGGAGAAGGCCTTTTAGAGATCTTGCCCTTATCTTTTCTAGAAGACTGCGACCTAGCAGAGGAGGAAGAACTGGGTAGGTCTTCCTCAAAGGAAGGTTTTAACATGCCTTTTAGGATCAGCTTATTCTTCCGTTCCTGGAGCACTCTAGGGCTAAAGGAATGACAAGAGAGACAAGTTTCTTGAAGATGTATGACCTCTAAACAGTACACACAGATGCTATGTCCATTAGTGATGGACATTTTTTTTGCGAGCATTTAGTACACTTTTTAAACCCTGTTTATGCTCTTTACGTTCTTTGGACATAATGGCAGTAGAGAAAAAAACACACTCACAACGAGAGAGGAACTAGATCCTCTAACTTAAACAGATCTAGCCCTAACACTCGCAACAAAAAATAAAAAGTGGTTTTACTAGGTTCTATAACTTGAACAAACCTAGTACAAAGGAAAAAGGGAAGCAAACTAGCACCTCCAAGTTAAACAGTCTAGTCTAAAAGCACACACTCACGGGAACCACACATAAAAGGCAAACGGGCCCAAGAATTTTATAAGCAGTAACAAATCAAATCCGGTTAATAGACACAAAACTGTATCACAATAAAACTATAAGCAATCAGAATAACACTTCACACGAAGCCGAAAACTCCTAAAAAGTAGTAATAAAGAACTAAATCACTTGGCCACGGTCAACCAAAAGAAGCTTCCGAATGAAGACGCGACAAACAAGATTTGGAGAATGTGTGCATGCACCATGGGATACCTATTAGCCATGAGCCAATCAGAAGTTTTCAGGCTTTCTAAGCAGACGAGTCGGAGCCAATCCCATACTTAATAATGGAGGAGAGATAGGACTACATAACATCTAATGACTGCACCTACAGGCATTAACTTAAAATTAAGGTTAGCCATACAAAAAGGCATGCTACAACCCGTGCTCCCGCTTAAACTGATCATGGTCTGTTTTTTCTCATCTTTCTTCTACTCCCAGATAGAGCAACAGATTCTATACTTTCAGAAATCATCTTTTAGTAATAAAAAGAATTGCACTGGCTAGAAAAATAATGCACAGCTACCCTCTGCTGCAGACATTTCCACTGGCAAATGTTCAGTGGAGCTGAGAACAAACAAGATAATATTTTTGCAGTTGCTTACCATTTATCATTATCTTATTTTCAAAGCCTACACGGTTGCAAAAGCACCCGTTTACAGCTTAAGCCAAAGGTCGTAACCTACACATTTACCCTTATAAAAAGAAAAAATACCCTAAAATTCTATGCATAATACAAACAGTGCACTTTTAAACTCCACCCCAGCAGCACAACATCACAGCACATGAACTTGGTTTTGTCTAGCCTTTTTTATTATAAAACCTATTTTTTTTACAACTAAAAAAGTACTTGTTTGTTTTAATATCTTTAAATGTGTATGGGGGGGTCATTTCAGTGGCTGTCATGTGCTAAAGTACCCCCGACTGCACAAAAGTTTTACTGTATGTAACACAGTTTACTTCATGAAATGGTTGACACCAATACTAATAACTGTTGTTTTACAGGTTTTCCCTCATTTAGTGCCCTTCTAAACAGTTATGATATAAAGAGGGATCTATGCTTTACAGTCCACCCACAAGTTTAACGTCAACATTCCAGTGTTTTTCAGCCACTTTCTTGCAAAAAGTACAGTTGTGTACCTACCATAAATGCAGATGTTCGAGTGTATTCACTGTTGCAGTCATTACACTTGGGTTATCCTGCTGGCACGCTACCCACAGTCGGCCTGAATTCCAAAGTCCTGGTCTGGCGTCGGTTGCTGTCGCCTCTTCCCTGAAGTCAGTGCACCAGGGGTATAAAAGATGCAGCCAACACCATTTTCTTCAGTTTTTCTTGCCCCAGATGTCAGGTGCACCCAAAAGGGTAGGCTAAAAATTCTGCTCATAAAAAAGCATGCACTAACAAACATTACCTTCATCTACAAGCAAATACACCACATCGGTTGTATAGAATAGAGAAGTACAGATAGGTCCCAGCAATAAAAGGGGGATGGCGGGAGGGTAACCTGGACTGCAACAGTGAACATACTCGAACATCTATATTTATGGTAGGTACACAACTGTACTATGTTCATAGTGTTTCACTGTTGCAGTCATTACACTTGGGTTGAATCCCAAAGCTGAGACTGGGTGGCTGGGCCTAGATAGAATTAGGAGTGGCTATGAGGCCCTGCAGAACTGCAGTGATGAAGCCTGCTCTTAATTTAGAGTAAAGGGGTAAGTGGTAGTGCTTTGTAAAAGTGTGCACTGAAGTCCAAGTTGCAGCCTCCAAAATGTCCTTGGTTGGTACTTCCCTGAGGAAGGCTGCTGAAGTGGCTGCTGCTCTGGTTGAATGTGGCCTAATGCCCTTAGGCACTTATTTGCCATGCTGTGAATAGCAGAAACGAATGCAGTGGCCTATCCATTTTGAAACAGTCTGCTTTGAAATAGCTTTTCCTTGCGATCCCGCAGCATATGCCACTAAGAGTTGCTCAGTCTTTCTGAAGGCTTTAGTTTTGTCCAAGTAGAAGCGTAGCTGTCTGTGTATGCCCAAAGAATGCAGAAGTCTCTCCCCCTTATTCTGTGGGTTTGGATAAAAGGTAGGCAAATGAATGGTTTGGTTAAGAGCCACACTGGACACTACCTTAGGCATAAATGTTGGGTTTGTCCTTAGAGAAACCCTGTCCGGATGGAAAATAAAAGGTTCCACAGCCATTAGTGCCTGTAACTCAGACTCTTCTTGCTGAGGTTATTGCTAAGAGAAGATCTGAGGTTATTGCTAGGAGCAGAGCTGCTTTCCATGATAAGTATTTATCTCAGCTGTACTGGCTGGCTCAAAAGGAGGCAGTGTGAGCTTTTCCAAGACAAAATTGAGGTACCATGCAGGTGTTGGAGCTCTCCTTGGAGGTCTTATGTTTTTGGCCCCTCTGAGGTACTGCCTTAGCAGTGGATGTGAAAAAAATAGGTGGATCCGTATTGTAATGAGCTGAAATGGCAGAGGCATGGATCTTAATTGATGAGAAGGATGGGCCTTTGTCCAGCATCTCAGTTAGGTATTGTAAAATCTGAGGAATATTTGGTACAAGTGTGTCCATTCCTTGTGCCTGGTTCCAAGCACAGAATCTCTTCCATTTTTCTGTATAAGATTTTCTGGTGCTGGGCCTCCTGGCCTCCAAAATAACATCCATAACTGCTTTAGAGAGAGGTGTGTTCTGAATGGTTACATTATCAGCCATGCAGCCAGATTTAGGGTTCCGAGTTGGCTGTGCAGGATCGGATTGTTTTGTTGGGTCAGCAAATGAGGAATTTGGGGTAATGTCCAGGCTGGGCCTTGAGAAGCTCTTTAGGATTGGGTACCAGTGCTGACGTGGCCAGTCTGCGGCAATCGGTATAATTTTTGGCTTCTCTTGTCTGACCTTTAGGAGTACCTTGGGGAGGAGAGGCAGTGGAGGAAAGGCATATACCGTAAGGGTTTTCCAGCTGAATGATAGAGCATCCACTTTCCATGCTTGTTTGTGATATGCCCTTGTGCAGAATCTCTGTAGTTGGCAGTTGTGCAGGGAGGCAAACAGATCTATGTCTGGGCATCCCCATTTCCTTATCATGCTGAAGATTTGTGGATCTAGTTTCCACTCGTGAGGATCCTTGAGATTTCTGCTTAGTTCGTCTGCCAGAGTATTTGTCTTTCGTGGCAGGAATTGTGCTTACAGGTGTACTTGATAAGTCAATGCTCTGCTCCAAAAAGTCATGGCTTGTCTGCAGAGGGGGTAGGAATGTGTGCCTCCCTGCTTGTTTATGTACCACATGACTGTAGTATTGTCCGTCTTTACCGGCAGTTGTCCTGGATGAAGTAGATCCTTGAAGACTGTCAGGGCATTCTGAACAGCTAGCATCTCTTTTTGATTGATATGAAGATGCATTTGGCTTGCTGGCCATGCTCCCTGAATAATTTTTCCTGCCATGTGGGCCCCCCAGGCACAATCTGATGCATCTGTTAGTGTCTGCCCATGAGTAGAGTGAATGGCTGTCCCTTGTTGTGATGACAGGCCTGTGCCCGCCATCAAAACTCCAGTTGCAGGCAGGGAAGGAGGGTAATTAATGTTTCAAGGCTGTGGCAATGTTGAGTCCAAACACTTTTTAGATACCACTGTAGTTTCCTCATATGCAGTCTTGCATATGGAATTAGCAGAATGCAGGATGCCATGAAGCCCAAAGCCTGCAAAATTTTTCTTGCAGATAACTGGGTCTTTGTTGCAAACATTTTGAAGTAAGAAGTCAGTTGCCTTTGTCTGGCATGAGATAAGCCATCTGGGCAGTTGTATTTATCTCTTGCGAGGGTACTTGTTTTGCTTTCTTTTCATTTACTGTGTACCCTAGGCAAATCAGTAATCTTTTTACAAACGCCAGATGCCTCAGTAGAATGTCTGTTCTCTGCTTGAATAAGGCAATCATTCAAGTAAGGGTATATTTGAATTCCCCTTTGTCTGCAGAAAGCAATTACTGGTGCCAGGCATTTTGTGAAGACCCTGGGCGCAGTAGATAAGCCAAAGGGCAGTGCAGAGAATTAGTAGTGCATTGATCCAGCTATGAATCTGCGGTATCGTCTGCAAGATTGTCTGATTAGGACATGCAGGTATGCCTCTTTTACGTCCAAAGTTACAAGCCAAGCCTCCTTGCCCAGCATGGGCAGAAGCTGCTGCAGAGTCAACATTTTGAATTTTGGAACGTCCAGAAAAGTGTTTAGAATAGACAGGTCCACTATTGGTCTCCAGGCTTTGTCCTTTCTGGGTACCAGGAATAGTCAAGTAAAATCCTTGTCCCTGCTCTTGCTGCGGTACTTGCTGAATGGCCCTCATGTCCATGAGGGATGTAACTTGCTTTTGTGCCTCTGCCCATTGATTTTGTGGCAGGTCTGGAATACCTTTTGCCTTTGGCAGGGTGTGAAAGTGGAACCTGTAGCCCTGAGACACTATATTCAAGACCCATTTGTTCTGGGTGATATGCCAATTTTGTGAAAAAAAGTGCTAGTTTCCCCCCTAAGGGGGCTACCAAAAATAAGTGCTTGGCATTGGCAGAGGAAAGTCATTGGGACTGTTTTCTATATGGCTGTGATTTGTCTAATCCGCTTTTGGAGGTAGAAGCGCCCCATTGTTTAAGGCCTGTATGAGCCTTGGGGCTGGGATTTGCCTCTAGGGCGTCTCTGCCTCTTTGCGGCCTGTCTGACACTGAAAAGGACCAATTCTTTGAACGCCAGTTCCTGCTAAATCTGGGTGGTTGTACCTATAAGAAATCCTAAACTGTCTGCATAGATTTCGCTTTATCCTCCATTTTCTTCAACACCTCTTCTGCCTTAACACCAAACAAAGCATCATGCTGTAAAGGAGCATCCAATAAATTTTGCTTTAACATGATGAGGCAGATTTTGTTCCTTTAACCAAGCATGTCTTCTAATGACAGTACCTGTAACAGCGGCCCCGCAAGAGGCCTCCAGTGAATCAAAACCACATTGCAAAATATACTTTCCCACTTGTTCAGCTGCATGCAATAAATCCTGCATTTCCTTGATATCTGTACAATCAGAATTTGTCTACATTTTCTGTTTTAGCAGTGACATTAAATATTGCTGATATTTAAGCATATGAAATTGACAATTTAAAGCCCTTACAGCCAAGGTAGCAGAAATGTAAACTTTTTTCCCCCCATCTGTCCAGTGCCCTAGAATCCCTATCAGAGGGGACAGGGTTTTTCATAGTGGAAGCCTTGACCCCTTTGGGACCCTGAGATATAGTTTCTGGGTCAGCAGCAGGATTTTTATATAGAAATTTGTGGGAATCTGGAAACCTGTAGTATCTGTCTGGTTTAACCGGTGCAGGGGGTAAAGAGTCAGGAGACAGGCTGGACTCTGAAAATACATCCTCTACTATGTCTAGAACAGGTGGAATAGCAAGAGGTCTGTGCTGAGATAGTAAAAGAATGTCTGAGCCTTTTCTTAGATTCTGAGTAATCTTGGCTCTCCCAGTGAAAGTGCTCCCTCATAGTATGAAGGGTTTCCCCAAAAGAATAATCCTCAGGAGGAGAGGCTGAAGGAATAGACTCTTCAGCATCAGAATCCTCATAGGGAGGAAGGGAGTATTCCTGTTCAGAAGAGGAGTCAGTGGAAATGGAAACCTGATCTGAAGATTCATATTCTGTCTCTTGCCTAGGCCTCTTATCAGGAGGGGGATGGGCACCCCTGATCAAAGTAATTAGGTCTTCGGCCATTTTAAGCATCTGTTTTTTTACGCATGGAAGTCTGTGCAGGAGAATGCTGTACTAGTTTCTTTGTCTTTAGAGCTGCTTTAGTCTTTGCCTTTGAAGCTGAGGTTGGCTTTACATATAACGGTGTAGGTCTGAAAACACCCGGACCCAGACTTTGGAATCTGGCCGACCGAGGGCTGCCTGAGGCAGGACAACCCACATGTTATGACTGCAGTTGCATTCTTGAAGGACATCACCCTCAGAAGTCGATGCCTGCTCAGCGAATCTGGACCGATCTGAGGGAATAGTTTCCGAGTGTCCAATACCTTGAGTATCCAGAGGCCTAGTCGGCTCCACGTGGGAGTCTGAAGCGGCCTGTGGCTCTGAGGTAGCAGGCGTCAGAGGCTGCGAAAGCGCCTCACTGAGAACCAGCGATTGGCCTAGTGGAGGCCTCGTAGTCTGTTTTGGACCTCGGATGCCTGTCCTTGCGCTTTTTATAAACTCCGGTCGTCGGCTGTTCCGACGGCGTTATATAATTAAATCGACGGCCAAAGTAATAAAAGGCAAAATCATACAGACGCTTAATAGTGCGTTGGTTAAATCTAGTACAAAACCGACAGCTAGCAACGTCGTGGTCAGGGCCTAGTCAAGGAATACAGTAAGAATGAAAATCCTTATGAGGTATTTGCTACCCACAAGAAATACAATTGTTAACTTTTTCTGACATCGGTCTGGAGCAAGAAAAAAAGTTTCCCCAACGGGGTTCTTCGCTTTAATGGAGACTTTGGATCTGAAATTTGGTTTTGAAAATTTCAGGAGTCGGCCAACTGGCACTTGCAAAACTGCTTTTGCTTTGGGCACCGCGCGGCAAGAAAGACTGAAGAAAATGGTGTTGACTGCATCTTTTATACCCCTGGCACACGGACGTCAGGGAAGAGGCGACATCAACAGACGTCTGACCAGGACTTTGGAATTCAGGCCGACTGCGGGTAGCCTGCCAGCAGGATAACCCAAGTGTAATGACTGCAACAGTGAAACACGATGAACATCCATACTTTCACAAATGTGAAAAGATGCTTTACAGTCTTTCATTTGTTCACTTACTTCAGATTCGTTGGCCCTCTAGTTCATCTCAGTCTCCCAACACCATTATTCTGGTTGTCAAGTCCAAGGTACGTCCGATTCTTCTGGTCAGCTCCTGTGTGTGTTTTTTTTTTTTTTTGTCTCTAGCATTTTCCTTTGGAACACTAGTAACAGTTTTACTGTCAAAGTCTCTCTATGAACCTTACTGTCAGACGAATGAGAAGCAGAGGCCCCCCTTTTGCTTGCTGACTCATCTTTTGTTGGGTAAACTTTTTTTCATTTCCTTCCTAGCGTGTTCTGCATCAAAAAAATGGCTTTGATTTTCCAGGAAAAACACGTTGAAGACAG
Organism: Protopterus annectens; assembly: GCF_019279795.1. Taxonomy (NCBI): domain Eukaryota; kingdom Metazoa; phylum Chordata; order Ceratodontiformes; family Protopteridae; genus Protopterus; species Protopterus annectens. The sequence goes on from NC_056737.1 coordinate 230,639,088, forward strand.
CTGGATGCAGCAGCTTGAATTGCACACCTGCCTCTCAACAATCCCCAATTGCTGGGATAAATTTGTTTCTCTTATGCCTGATGTGGAGTGAATAATCATTTTTTTTTTTTTTTTTTTTACAAACACACTGCTGTCTCCAATTTTTAATACTTGGCCATTCTGCCACATTTTCTTTCAGATCAACAACTTCGGCTAGTAGGATTTCATCTTTACTAATACAAGTCTTGGCTGCTTTCTCATGGCCAGGTCTGGAACATACACTTGAAGTTGCCCTTTCAATTAACAAATTCTGCTGTGGAACCAGTCCAGTTGCTTATTTGTGCTTTCAGAAAATTAATAATCTGTTCCTTCCAGTTTCTCTGGTACAGCAGAAAATCTTATGTTTTCTCTGTGTACTCTTCTATTTTTTAAACAGTTCTTTAGAAACTTCATATTCAGACAGATTTTCATTCGTGTCAACCTCTGATTTTTGCAGTTTTCTCACTTCATCTGAATACTAACCAAAGCTTCTTCTGTTTTTCCAGCCTTTTGCTGTCTGGATGATGTTTCATTTATTTTAATCACCTCTGAGTACAATTGATTTAGATTTTCCTCTAAACTACTGGAAGCCATGCCTTGAAGCAAAGCTAACGCTTGCACTGCTTTTTGCTGAACAGCTGCAAAATCCTTCCCAGACAGCATCTTCTCTTCACCTTTTCTGGCTGACTTTCTTTCAGGTTTTCCAAATTTCTTCTTTAATGGCATCCAGACAATGTATTTTAAGTTTTCAATGCGACTCCTTTTTTCACACTGGGAGAGATGAAGCTATGCTGTTGGTGTGTAGGTAAGTCACTGCCTCTTTCCTTTGATTTTTTTTTTTTGTGCTTTTGGCCCATCTTCCCTTGCCCTAACTCCTACAGAAACATATTTGCTTAGATGGGCAATTCCAACTGTACTTGGAAGAGGGAGGATCTAACATGTCTGACAGCATTCAGAATCTGCCCCTAATCCTTCAGGTTTTGTTTTTCAGCATGCTGCATTGCTTGGGGTTCTACCAGGATTTCCCTAAGTAATGGGGCATTAAGGAGCATCAACTTTAAATCCTTGGATGCTGACAAAACCCTCAGCCAAGAGTGTCCCAAAGTTGCAATCCTGAATGCTGTACCCACAGCATTATATTCACACTTAAGACACATTTCCACAACTGGAAAGATGTTTGAAACTGATTCAGGAGGGATGCCTTGTTGGCTTTTTTCCAGCACTCCACCACAACCTCTCATGAGTTTCTACAGGACATTTTCCACATATTTTTAAATGACAGTATGGCAATTCAGAACCCTAAATGTCAGGCTGGCAGAAGCATAAACCTTCTTCCCACATCTATCTAGCAGCCTACTTTTATACTGCACCTATGGTGCCAAGTTTAGTTCTTATGGCAGATTCCAGTGACACTGTAGATAGAAATGTAATAACTTTTTGGTAAATTAATTTGTGAGGGTCTAGAACGTTACAGAACTAGTGAAGCCACTTGGGGGTAGGAGGTTGGCAGTCTGCTTCCAGGGAGGCAGCAACCAGGAGGTCAATGGAACCATAAATATTATATGAACATTAAACATATTTCCATTGTGCAAGCTTTAATATGACATCTTTTAATAATATGTATGTATAGCATGATTTTGAAATTACTGGTGCAAACATGACCAAGCAATATCTGATGCCTACAGGCATCAGTAGGATTAGCTGTGGAGGCACCTGGAGGCATCAACTGGCTGTAATGAGTTAAATGAAGATCCACCAGCTTATCCCCATCTACTGTTATGTTAAGCAAACTACTTCGGTCCTTGGTATGAGTAGGTTCATCCTTAACACTGGGATAAATTCCCAAGCTTATTCTCTCCCGGGATTTACGCTCTTCTCCTGGGTGGTCTCCCTCATGGGAGCACACATCTGGTTGCGTTCTCAAAGGAAGATCTACAAAGAGAAACCGTATCCATACTACAGTATCTTATGAAAGTGTTCAGTAAGCCCAAATACCTGCTGGAAAAGTATAAGACTGTACTACGAAAAAGGCCCGAGTGGTAGCCACTGTCCTGGTCATTTCCACCTGGGGGGGGGGCTGCAGTCAACCACTGACGCACTGAAATTTGAATTTTAGCATTTTTTAATTCAATAATGACAAGTCTTTTCTAAATAACATGGCTCTGACCAAATGAAATTTGTTTTACGTATGGATGTCGATACAATTTAAACATTCTCCTGTATTTGAACAGAATAGAAAGAACACGAACAAGTGGGCCAAATAGCCTTAATCTCATCACAGCGGCTATCCTAGCCATAAAATAAGGATTCATTTTTAAGAAACTACACCTTTGTGAAATATGAGGTATGAAGAATCCAATAAGGCCTAAATTCAAACCTCTAGCTGTGGCAGTAACACTTGCATAAGAGAGTTAGAGAGCATTTCCCTAACTCAAGAATGTCAACTCTGCAGTTGATGCTGGTTCAAAAGAAAACAGCTTTTCAACAAAGAAGTTTAAATCTCATGGAAGAACAAAATCCCGTAGAGGATACTGATCAGAAATACCACTTAGGAAGACTTCCACACTTTATAAGGATAGTGAGGACAAAGAACTGGAGCCTTATGGGAGCTGCAGACAGCAGCTAGGAGCAGTTTTACACAACAACTAAGGCTTGTGTCAAACACTTGAGAAAGAAAAAAAAAAGTCATGTACTCACCATAACGTTCATTGTTGTCCATTTTCATTCCTCCTCAACTGTTGAATTTGGATCGGATCCAAATCGGTCACTTCTTTTAGCTTGCGGAACAAAAACTCTAGCGCTCCTCCCTTTACCCACAATGCTCTAGTAATTTAACATACCCCAGATCTAGTCTGCCACCTAAGCATTTGGGCATGGTCACTGCTTATTCTTGAGTGAGCATACCGTTTTTCAGTGAATGAAAGAAAAGTTAAAATTTCTACTGTAATCGTAATACAAGAGATGTGCACAGATAAAAACCTTTAGATGTAGCCCAGATTATAAAAATAAAAATGTTCACTTGCTCTTGTGCATCTTTCAAGTGGTGGGTCTCTTAGCAGAGACCAAAAAGGAATAGGGAAGGCTTTCTAGCCATTAAACAAAACTGGTGAAAATGTTGCTGGTCAAAAGGAAGAGAATCTCCAGGTAGAGGTTGATGGTAGAATGGAACAATGGAGATGAAAACAGATGCAGAGGCATCTCCAAGATACAAGGCCCAAGCAAGGGGAATCACGAGACAAAATTGGGGTTATGACTATAATGACTTTAGACTTACTCAGCCCATCTTTCTGAATGAACTTTAGAAAATGGGGAAACAGGCAAAAAGTATAAAGGAAATTGGGGAAGGGGCATTTCTGGATATCATCCCTGGTATGTTCTCCCAGTGACGCGCTGAGGAGAAAGAGGTTGCTCTGTATGGCTTTGACGAAAGTAAAAACAGGTCATAGAAGGCTTTTGCTAACAAAACAATGTTTATGCTAGAAACACAGTGAAAGATGCTTCATGAGGCATCATTAAGAATGACAAATCCTGTCCACTAGAAAAATGGCTTTCCAAGGAATAAACCTGGAAATCGGAAACTTTTTTGACAAAAGCTCATTCCTACACTCACAATGCAGGATTCCCATGCTTGCCGATATATCAGACCACTGCCACATCAATAAAGAAAGGCTACTGCAACATGGAGCAGAAAAGCCCTGACATGCCTGAAATGTGAAGACTACTCATCTCTTGAAAAGGTATGTGCAAACTGGCCTTTATCATTCACCTAGGACAGCTTACCCCGGGATAAAGCCAAAACTCGGCCCCATCATAAGACAGACTGATAACAGGTGACAGCCACTAGAAGGATAGGCATCTAGAATGAAATGACCAACATTAGGCTCAGAGTGTAAAATCATCACAAAAATGAAACCTGGATTCTTTCTAAACTGATCAGCAAGTCAGGACCACTGAATCTTCAGCAGCCAATAAAGAACTTACAAAAAATACATTACAAATGATAACAATGTAGACTGCTGTTGCCATCAATCCCAAGGCTGAAAGAAAAAGAAAAGAAGTGACACTTTTTCACTAACACACAGAAGAAATGGGGCCAGGTTTTGTAATGGAAGTATAAAACAAAAAGTACAAAGTTTAGCTCCAACTGCTTACTCCATTGGTCAACCATTGTTGATCTGTTACCTTGGCCATTCACCTTCAGGGATCTGAACAACTGAGATGCCTTTCTTTATATACAAATGCAACCTATTATCCCCAATAATATTCAGTTATACAATTTATAGATTTTTTAATAAAACCAACAATTTTCATACATTTTAATTTTAAACACATTAAACATGTGCTTCTTGAATCAAACCAACAGGAAATAATGTATTATAATTTAAAATCAACTTAGTTTCCAGTTCTAATAACTTACTTACATAATCACCATCCCTTGGCAAAAAATTCTTTGCTAATACTGAAAAGAAGAAACCAGAATCCAAACCTCATGTGCTTCCATGAAATTCTCAGCTATAGGACTATTGGTGTTACAGTTTCAAATACCCCCCCCCCCCCGAAATGCACTTGAAAAAATTATTTGCAATATATTTACTCCCATTAATTTATGTACCAGATAGGTTCTTTGCCTTAGGGCACACACTGCAATGTCCACAAGAAAACACACCAACACGTTAATTTAAAATGCATTTCAGTTTGTAAACATAATTTAATATTTCCTTCAAATTACTACTACTCTTATAGGAAAAAGTTTTGTGTCCGGGAAATAAATTTAAAATACCTTCATCTTCACTAACAATTATACCATAATCTTCTTACAATTTTCTCCAAATAGTCAGAAAAAGGTGAAAATCTGATCACAAAAATCTTTTCTTCACTATTAACAACCTGCTTACTTTGACTAACCACAGATTTCCTTGTGTTTGATTTTGCAGAAAAAAAAACGAGAAAATTGAAGGTTATCCTTATAAACCTGAAACATAATGGGGATAGAGGCAACAGACACCTTCTGCTTGTCATAACTTATCGCTAGTGGAAGAGTCTTATTGCTGATGGTCTCAAGCCCATAATGAGAGACCACTCAGTCAGACAGATATACTTGCAGTCCTGATACCTTCATACGAGACTTTCTGAAACAGCATTAACAGGCAAAGCTTAAACCAACTTAGAATAACTAAAACACAAATCATCATTCACCTTAGTGTTTGTTGGGGGGGGGGGACAGACGGACATTACGAGGTTAGCCAGCTATGCAGCCGTTTGCTTGTTAATACTATTTTTGTTAGTATGAAACCTCCAATGACTGGCTTGTATGAAAACTTATATAAAACTGACTCCAGTGAGGCCTCTTTAGGTTGAAGCAGCTCTCTCCAGGGGCAGGAGTGACTCCTTTCTCCATTTTAACAATTTCAACTTATTTCTTTATGTTTTTGTCCTTTCAGTATTGGAAAGAAAACACCTACAAATTTCATAAACTGTAACAAAATGGTCATCTCCTACATGACAGGAGCACAGAGGGTGCTTGTTTTATAACCATACTTACATTTCCTAAAAAGTCTTCCTATGCATTACTCAACACCATATCGGCAAACAGGAGAAAATGGCAAACTAAAAAGTGGAAGTAACATTTTAACAGTTAGTGCCTCAAAATTTTGCAAAGCAACTAAGAGTCTAATAACAAGAAAAAGATATATATAGCAAGAATGTATTAAAGTCTAGAAGGTGGACCATAACTTACCATAATGGAGATCAAAATTTAAAGATAAACAGCAGCAAATAAAAAAAGTCTGTTGAAAAAATTACCACAAAGATACTTTTCTGAAAGGTAGTGTTTCTAAAATGCAACTTAGCTTGAATGTGTGGTAAAATAAACCTGGACAGTAAATTCTAACATTATGAGTAAATTAGGAGGGTTACTAGCCTGTGAAAGTCTCGGGCATCCAGCTGCTTAAGACCAACATCATCAAATCACACCATTTTACTGCTTGGTGAGAGTACCCAAGAGGAAGAATTGAGGACATAAAGGTCGCAAAAAGGATATGCTAAGAGGAGGAAAGAAAAGTCAGTGGTCCATCCTCCCTTTTGCATTAACATAAAAGGGAGAGTCACTATCAATGGCAAGGACACGGTCTGTGGTCCCATCCATCAAGACCACAGCCAACACAAAAGGCCTAGCTGACACAAATGTCAGCACCCATGTGCCCATCTGCCTCACAGTTAACATCAGCCTGGAGAGGAAAGCAATGACATACAGTGGATATAAAGTGTACACCCCCCTGTTAAAATGTCAGGTTTTGTGATACTGAAAAATGAGACCACAATAAATAATTTCAAAACTTTTCCCACCTTTAATGTGACCTATAATTGTACAATTCAATTGAACAATAAATCTGTTAGGGGAAAAATATAAAACGTACAATAAGCTGGTTGCATAAGTGTGTGCACACCCTTCAACTAATACTTTGTTGAAGCACCTTTTGATTTCAATTGAATTGTACAGGTTATAGGTCACATTAAAGGTGGGAAAAGTTTATTATCGTCTCATTTTTTACATCACAAAAACCTGGCATTTTAACAGGGGTGTGTACACTTTTTTATATCCACTGTATGTGCAGAGAAGTCTGGTAAGGACTGGAACAGGCTTCCTATTCACATTAAGCAGAGCACTTACCTGGCACTCTTCAAATGCAATTTAGAACAATGGATGGGGAAATCGCAAATTCATACCGGGGTAGCACCTATGTCCCTTACGGAAAAGTGCAATATGTAAAATACTCACAGTACAGGCACAAACATATGCCATCGTCCTGCCCCTACGGGACATATCTGGCAAAATCGGGTTATATTGTCTAGGCTTGTAATGGCTCTTAAGCAGTTAGCCTAGCAACTGCCTATAAAGATATGGATGAAAGACAACCGACAGTGTAGAGGGAGAAAGCATATGACAATATGCTCAAAAAAAGCCCACACCATCTTTTTTAATCTAGTTCAACCTAAATGCTCAGACTTTCAACCAATCTCAATCTCACTCCTGTCACACCTTGATAAACTGCTAAACAAAGGCTGTTTATGACCATCTCACTTCCATCCATTCATAATCCCTTTTCCAATTTTTGCAGATAATGTCTGGGTGTCGCCAACAAATGAATCATCTAAAGCCAAGGTTCACACCACCAGGTGGCTAGCCCTGCCTTGGCTGTTCTTCCATACCACATAGTCACATGCACACTCACTCTTATGGCCAATTTAGTGTGTCCAATCTACCTACTGCAGGTCTCTGGAATGCAAGAGGAAAAGTACAGTTTTGTACCTACCATAAATGTAGATGTTCGAGTGTTCACACTGCTGCAGTCATCACACTTGGGTTATCCTGCCGTCAGGCGGTCCCCGTAGTCGGCCAGAGTTCCAAAGTCTTGGTCCGGTGTCGGTTGCTGTCGCTTCCTCCCTGACGCCAGTGCGCCAGGGGTATATAAGATGCAACTGACGCCATTTTCTTCAGTTTTTCTTGCCCCAGATGTCAGGTGCCCTCAAGTAGGTAGGCAATACATATAAAAATAAAAACAATACCTTCATTCACAAGCAAATACACCACAAAGGTTGTTTAGGATAGAAAGGTATAGATAAGTCCAGCTAGTTCAGAGGGGATGGAGGGAGGGTAACCTGGACTGCAGCAGTGTGAACACTCGAACATCTACATTTATGGTAGGTACAAAACTGTACTATGTTCATCGTGTTACACTGCTACAGTCATCATACTTGGGGAGAATCCCAAAGCTTAGGTTGGGTGGCTGGTCTATAAAGAGTTGGGATTGGCTATGAGGCCCTGCAGAAAGTACAGCTGTGTACAATTACCATAAATGTAGATGTTAGAGTGTCTTCACTGTTGCAGTCATCACTGTAGGGTTCTTCCTGCCGGCAGGCAGCCCTCGGTCGGCCAGAATCCCAAAGTCTGGGTCCGGCGTCGGCTGTTCAGTCATCCTCCCTGACGTCAGAGCGGCAGGGGTACAAAGCTCCCAGCCGATGCCATGTTCTCCAGTTTTTCTTGCCCCAGATGTCAGGTGGCCAAAAGTAAAGGCTAAAAGTAAGGTACAACAAAACCCCATACCCTGTAGCAAATACACCTCAGAAGAAGGGTGAAGCAGGGAACCACACCAATGAGAGAATAAGAGGGGACAGGAGGGTGGGTAACCCAGACTGCAACAGAGAAGACACTCGAACATCTACATTTATGGTAAGTGTACACAACTGTACTATGTTCAGTGTTTCACTGTTGCAGTCATCACTGTAGGGTTGAATCCCAAAGCTGAGATGAAGGGTGGAGGTTATTGAGTAGAAGGAGCAGCTAGAAGGCCTTGCAAGACTGCAGAAGCAAAGCCTGCCCTGGACTTAGAATAAAGAGGTAGATTATAGTGCTTAGAGAAAGTATGCACTGAACTCAAGTTGCAGCTTCCAAAATATCTTTGGTAGGTACTCCCCTGAGAAAAGCAGCAGAAGTAGCAGCAGCTCTGGTGGAGCGAGTCCTGATTTTTCCTGGGATTTGCTTTCCATGATGAGAGTAACAAAATCTGATTCCATGAGCAATCCATTTTGAAATGGTCTGTTTTGAAATAGCCTTGCCTTGGGAATTTGCTGCATAAGAAACAAACAGTTGTTCTGTTTTTCTGATATCCTTGGATGTGTCCAGGTAAAAATGAAGCTGCCTGTTCACGTCCAAAGAATGCAAGATCCTCTCCCCTTATTTTTTGGATTGGGGAAAAAGGTTGGCAGGTGAATAGTTTGGTTTAAAGCCACTTTAGAAACCACTTTAGGCATGAAAGTAGGGTTAGCCCTTAAAGAAACCCTGTCTTGATGAAAAATAATGTAAGGTTCCATAGCCATGAGTGCTTGTAACTCAGAGACTCTCCTGGCTGAAGTCAAAGCCAGTAGGATAGCGGTCTTCCATGATACTTTATATCAGATGTGGCAGCAGACTCAAAAGGAGGTAGAGTAAGTTTTTCAAGAACATAGTTGAGGTCCCAGGCAGGTATGGGTGGTGTCCTAGGGGGCCTTAAATTCTTTGCTCCTCAGATATTGTTTCAGAAGTGGATGTGAAAAAATTGGAGGATCTGTATTGTAATGTGCAGAGATAGCTGAGGCATGTATTTTTATGGAGGAAAAGGATAAACCCTTCTGTAACATGTCTGTCAGGTCATGTAAAATCAATGGAATATTAGGAATGAGAGGATCTGAATCCTGAGCATGCATCCAGGTGCAAAATCTCTTCCATTTACCTTCATAAGATTTTCTAGTACTAGGCCGTCTGGCTTCTAAGATGACATCCATGACTTGTTTGGAAAGGGTAGAATTAATCATAGACCCTGAATACGCCAGGCTGCCAAGGCTGAGAGTTTTGATATGAAAGTGCAGAACCTGGCCCTGGTGTTGGGACAAAAGATTTGGAATCTGAGGTAGAATCCAAGGAGGCTCCTGGGATAGATTCATCAGTGTTGAGTACCAAAATTGTCGAGGCCAATTTGGGGCCAGTAAAATCATCTTGGGTTTGTCCTGTTTTATCTTTAATAACACCTGTGGAAGAAGAGGTAGAGGAGGAAAGGCATACACTGAGAGGTTCCTCCAACTGAATGAGAGAGCATCCGCTTTCCATGCTAGTTTGTGAAATGTCCTTGTGCAAAAAGTCTGTAACTGGTAGTTGAGGGGAGATGCAAATAGATCTATGTCCAGGCAGCCCCAGGCTTCTGTAATCATCTGGAATATTTGGGTGTCTAGCATCCACTCGTGTGGGTCTGACAGGTTCCTTCTCAGGCTGTCTGCCAGAATATTTTGTTTCCCTGGCAGGAAATGAGCTTGTAGGTCCACTTTGCAAGCTAGTGCTGTGCTCCATAGAGTCATGGCTAGTCTGCAAAGGGGGTAGGAGTGTGAACCCCCTTGCATGTTTATGTACCACATGACTGTGGTGTTGTCTGTCTGTATCAGTAGTTGCCCTGGCTGTAGAAGACCCCTGAAAGCCAAGAGGGCATTCTGCACAGCTAACATCTCTTTTAAATTGATATGTAGGTGCTTCTGATCCTCTGTCCAAAAACCTTGCAGGCCTTTCCCCTGCAAGTGGGCTCCCCATACGTAATCCGAGGCATCCGTGGTTAACACTTGGCAGACTGAAGGCTTTCCCTTTGTTCTGAAGACATGCCATGGCCCACCAATGGAATTCCTTTTGCAGGCAAGGCAGCAATCTGTGTCTCTAGACTGTGACAATGCTGGGACCATACGCTTTTTAGGTACCATTGTATCTTTCTCATATGCAGTCTTGCATGTGGTATGAGAAGGATGCAGGAGGCCATGTAGCCCAAAGCCTGCAGGAATTTCATTGCAGTTAGCTGAGACATTAACGCCAGGGTTTTGAAAGTTGAAGCCAGCTGAAGTTGTTTTTCGGATGTCAGGAATGCCATCTGGGTTGTTGTGTTTAAAAGAGCACCCAGAAAAGTTATCTGTTGTGTGGGTGTCAAATTTGACTTTTTTATATTCACAGTGAATCCCAGGTACTTGAGTAGATTTTGAACAAATTCCAGGTGCTGGACTAAGACATCCTTGCTGTCTGCTTGAATAAGGCAGTCATCCAGATAAGGGTAAATTTGAATTCCCTTGAGTCTGCAGTAAGCTACTACTGGTGCCAGGCACTTGGTGAAGACCCTGGGCACAGTAGACAAGCCAAAGGGCAGAGCAGGGAATTGGTAATGCTTCGAGCCTGCCTTGAACCTGAGGTATCTTCTGCACTCCTGTCTGATAGGAATGTGTAGGTAAGCCTCCTTTAAATCCAATGTCACCATCCATGCATTTTTTCTCAACATTGGCTGGAGCTGCTGTAGAGTAAGCATCTTGAACTTTGGTATCTCCAAGAAAGTATTTAGGACGGACAGATCCAGGATGGGTCTCCAAGAATTTTGTTTTCTGGGAACTAGAAAGAGTCTTGAGTAAAAGCCTTGCCCAGTCTCTGATTGTGGAACCAGTTCTATGGCCATCATAGCCATGAGGGATCCCACCTGGTTTAATGCCTCTGCCCATTGGTGTTTTGGTAGGTCTGGCCATCCATTTGGTCTTGGCAAGGAATGAAAGTGGAATTTGTAACCTCTTGAAACTACATCCAGAACCCACTTGTCTTGGGTTATGCAAGTCCAATTTTTGGTGAAAAAGAGAGAGTTTTCCTCCTAGAGGGGCTTCCAGGAGAGAGGTTCCTGGAGCCATGCAGGGGGAGTCATTGAGCCTGTTCTCTAAGATTGAGGTCTGTCCTCTCCACCCCTGGGAGTGGAAACACTCCACTGTCTAGGTCTATAAGAGGTCTGTACTTGGGTCCTCCCTCTGGGGTGCCTATATCTACCCCTCTGAGGCCTGTCGGAGCTGGGAAAGGACCAATTTTTAGTTGGCCAATTTCTGCTAAATCTCGGGGGCTGAACTTGTAAGAAATCCTTAACCATTTGCATGGATTTAGCCTTATCCTCCATTTTCTTTATCACCTCTTCAGCCTTAGACCCAAACAAAACATGTTGAACAGGAGCATCCAGTAACTTTGCTTTCACTTGATCAGGCAAATTTTGTTCCTTTAACCAAGCATGCCTTCTAATGACCGTGCCAGTGGCAGCCGCCCTGCATGAGGCCTCCAAAGCATCAAAACCACAGTGTAAGGTATGTTTCCCCACCTGCTCAGTAGCATGCATCAAATCGTGTAATTCCTTATTAACCGCACATACAGAAATGGTACCTAGCTTTTGTTTCATAACAGACAGAAGAAATTGCTGATATTTTAGCATATGAAATTGACAATTTAAAGCCCTAATGGATAAAGTAGCAGAAGTGTACACTTTTTTGCCCCATCTCTCCAAAGCTCTAGAATCCTTATCTGACGTAATAGGGTTCTTAGCAGTGGCGGCCTTAACACCCTTAGGACCCTGAGAAATGGTTTCTGGATCAGCAGTAGGATTCTTATAAAGAAACTGGTGGGAGTCTGGGACTCTGTAATATCTATCAGGCTTTGCAGGGGCTGGAGGAAGAGAGTCAGGAGTTAAATTAGCCTCAGAAAAGACATCATCCACAATACCCAAAATAGGAGGAATAGCCAGGGGTCTGTGTTGGTGAAGAAGAAGGAAATCCCTAAGCCTTTTCTTAGATTCAGAATACTCATGCCGTGTAAAGTTTCCCCAAAATAAAAATCCTCAGGGGGAGAAGCTGAAGGAATGGATTCCTCAGCATCAGAATCCTCATAAGGAGGGAAAGTACAATTCTGTTCAGAGGAAGACACTGAAGAAATAGATGCCTGATCAGTGGATTCATAGTCCAATTCTTGTCTTGGCCTTTTGTCTGGAGGGGATGTGAACCCCTAATCATAGTTAGTAAGTCCTCTGCCACTTTAAGCATTTGTTTTTGTGATTTAGGTCCCGGATCAGAGGAGGCCTGGGCTTGAGTCTTTGTTTTTGAAGGAGTCTTTGCCTTTATCTGAAGCTGCATAGGCCTGAAAACCCCCTCGGAAGCCGGTACCTGCACAGCGGCTCCGGACCCATCCGAGGGAGCATTGTCCGAAGGTCCTGCACCTGGAGTACTCAAAGGCCTAGTTGGCTTCTCGCGGGAGTCCGTTTCGGCAAGCGGTTCTGTAGTGGCCCACGACAGGGGCTGCGAAAGCGTCTCACTGACCACGGCTGAACCTGCAGCTGGCTCTGCTTGTAAACAGTGGTCTGATTTGGACCTCGGAGACCTGTCCTTATCCTTGCGCTTTTTGTGAACTCCGGTAGTCGAAAGCGTAGTCGAAAGCGTGTCCGACGACATATTGTAATTAAATTGCCTGCCAAAGTAATGAAGAGCAAAACCGTATCTCCGCTTTATAGTACGTTGATTAAATCTAGCACAAAACCGACAACTAGCTACGTTGTGGTCAGGGCCTAGACAAAGAATACAGTAAGAGTGGAAATCCTTATGAGGTATTTGCTTCCCACATGAAATACAATTAACTTTTTCTGACATCGGACTGGAGCAAGAAAAAAGTTTCCCCAACGGGGTACTTAGCTTTGAGAAGAAAAGTCTTCGGAATGAAGCACCAAAAATATCAGGAGTCAGCCAACCGGCACTTGCGAACTGCTTCCACCACACGGCAAGAAAGACTGGAGAACATGGAGTCGGCTGGGAGCTTTGTACCCCTGGTGCTCTGACGTCAGGGAGGATGACTGAACAGCCGACGCCGGACCCAGACTTTGGGATTCTGGCCGACCGAGGGCTGCCTACCGGCAGGAAGAACCCTACAGTGATGACTGCAACAGTGAAATACGATGAACATCTGCAGTGGCAAATCCTGCTCTGGATTTGGAGTAGAGAGGCAGGTGGTAATGTTTGGTAAAGGTGTGCACTGAACTCCAAGTTGCAGCCTCCAAAATTTCCTTGGTAGGTACTCCTCTGAGAAAGGCCGCTGAAGTGGCTGCAGCCCTGGTGGAATGTGGCCTAATGCTATTTGGGACTGATTTCCCATGCTGTGTGTAGCAGTAACGAATACAGTGTCCTATCCATTTGGATATAGTCTGCTTGGAGATAGCCTTGCCCTGTGATCCTGCAGCATATGCTACAAACAGTTGCTCAGTTTTTCTGATAGCTTTTGTTTTGTCCAAGTAGAAGTGTAGCTGTGTGTGTATGTCCAAAGAATGCAGAAGTTTCTCCCCTTCATTCTGGGGGTTTGGATAAAAAGATGGCAAATGGATGGTTTGGTTAAGAGCCACACTAGATACCACCTTTAGCATAAAAGTAGGATTTGTCCTTAGAGAAACCCTGTCCTGATGAAAAATTATAAAAGGTTCCACTGCCATTAAGGCCTGTAGCTCTGAGACTCTTCGTACTGAAGTTACTGCCAGGAGCAGAGCTGCTTTCCATGATAAAAATTTTAGATCGGCTGTATTGGCTGGTTCAAAAGGTGGCAAGGTCAGCTTTTCCAAAACAAAATTGAGGTACCAGGTTGGTGTTGGTGCTCTCCGGGGTGGTCTTAGCCCCTCTGAGGTACTGCTTTAGCAAGGGATGAGAGAAAAAAGGAGGATCCGTGTTATAATGTGCTGAAATGGCAGAGGTGTGGATCTTAATTGATGAGAAGGATAGGCTCTGTCCAGCATCGCAGTTAAGTATTGTAAAATCTGAGGAATGTTTGGAACAAGAGGGTCTAGGGTTTGAGCCTGGTTCCAGGTGCAGAATCTCTTCCATTTTTCTGAGTAAGCTTTTCTGGTGCTAGGCCTCCTGGCCTCCAAAATTACATCCATAACCGCTTTAAACAGAGGTATTGCCTGTTTAACTAACAAATCTGCCATGCAGCCAGGTTTAGGGTTTTGAGCTGACCGTGCAGGATCTGATTGTTTTGCCGAGTCAGAAGGTGTGGAATATGAGGCAAAATCCATGGTGGGCCTTGTTCTAGGTTCCTTAAGATAGGGTACCAGTGCTGACGTGGCCAGTCTGGAGCAATCAGGATCATCTGTGGTTTCTCGTCTGGCTTTTAGAAGTACCTTTGAAAGGAGAGGCAGAGGCGGGAAGGCAAACTTTTAGGTTCTTCCAGCTGAACAAAAGAGCATCCACTTTCCATGCTTGTTTGTGATAAGTCCTTGTGCAGAATTTTTGTAGTTGGCAATTCAGTGGGGAGGCAAAAAGATCTATGTCTGGGCATCCCCATTTTTGCATTACCATGCTGAAGATTTGTGGATTCAATTTCCATTCATGAGGGTCCATGATATTTCTGCTTAGATAGTCTGCCAGAGTATTTTTCTTTCCTGGCAGGAACTGTGCTTGCAGATGAACTTGGTACATTAGAGCGGTGTTCCACAAGGTCATGGCTTGCCTGCATAGGGGGTAAGAATGAGTGCCCCCATGTTTGTTTATGTACCACATTACTGTGGTGTTATATGTCTTTATTAATAATTGTCCTGGATGCAAAAGGTCTTTGAAAGCTGTTAGGGCATTTTGCACAGCCAACATCTCTTTTTGATTGATGTGAAGAGGCATCTGGTCTGTGGTCCACTTGCCCTGAATGCATTTTCCTGCCATGTGTGCTCCCCAGGCATAATCCGAAGCATCAGCCTGCCTGGCTGTGGGTAGGGTGAAAGGCTGACCCTTGTTTAGGTGACATGCCTGTGCCCACCATCGAAACTCCTGTTGTAGGCAGGGAATCAGTGGTATTACTGCTTCTAAACTGTGAGAATACTGAGTCCAAACACTTTTTAGGTACCACTGTAGTTTCCTCATATGCAGTCTGGCATATGGTATTAGTAGTATGCAGGATGCCATGAATCCCAGGGCCTGCAGAATTTTTCTTGCAGGGAGATTTTTTTGCCAGTGCTTGAAAATATTGAGCTAGTTGCACCAGCTTGTCTGGCGTGAGGTAAGCCATCTGGGCCGTTGTATTTAAGCTGGCACCCAGGAATATAATCTGTTGAGAGGGTACTAGTTTTGACTTATTTTCGTTTCCTGTGTACCCTAGAGAAGTTAGCAACCTTTTTACAAGTGCCAGATGTTGTAGAAGAATGTCCTTTGTCTGCTTGAATGAGGCAGTCGTCCAGGTATGGATATATTTGAATTCCTTTTTGTCTGCAAAATGCATTTACTGGTGCCAGGCACTTTGTGAAGACCCTGGGGGCAGTAGATAAGCCAAAGGGCAGTGCAGAGAATTGGTAGTGCATTGTACCAGCTTTGAATCTGAGGGATCGTCTGCAATTTTGTCTGATAGGGACATGCAGGTATGCTTCTTTGAGGTCCAGAGTAACAAGCCAAGCGTTCTTGCCCAGCATGGGTAGAAGCTGTTGTAATGTCAACATTTTGAATTTCGGAATATCCAGGTAAGTATTTAAAATTGAAAGGTCTAATATGGGTCTCCAGGCCTTGTCCTTTCTGGGGACCAGGAAGAGTCTTGAATAAAATCCTTGTCCTTGTTCCTGCTGTGGTACTTTTTGAATAGCTCTCATGCCCATGATCTGAAATTTGTTTCTGTGCCTCTGCCCCTTGATTTTGTGGCAGGTCTGGCATTCTTTTTAGCCTTGGTAAAGTATGAAAGTGGAACCTGTAACCTTGAGACACAATATTTAGAACCCATTTGTCTTGGGTGATTGTTTGCCAGTTTTGAGAAAAAAGTGCTAGTTTGCCCCCCAAGGGGGCTTCCAAAAGGGAAGTGCTTGGCGTACGAAGGGGAAAGTCATTGTGACCGTTTCCTGTAAGGTTGAGACTTGTCCTCACCTCCTTTTGGGGTTGAGGTGCCCCACTGTCGTCGTCTGTTTGAGCCTTGGGGTTGAGATCTGCCTCTTGGGCGTCTGTATCTGCCTCTCTGTGGTCTAACACTGGAAAGGACCAATTTTTTGTAGGCCAATTTCTGCTAAATCGAGGTGGCTGTACCTGTAAGAAATCCTTGACTGTTTGCATAGATTTAGCTTTATCCTCCATTTTCTTTAACACTTCTTCTGCCTTAACACCAAACAAGGTATCATGCTGTAAAGGAGCATCCAATAAGTTTGCCTTAACATGATCAGGTAAACTCTGTTCTTTTAACCAGGCATGCCTTCGAATCACTGAACCTGTAACTGCGGCTCTACAAGAGGCCTCTAGAGAATCAAAACCACATTGCAGAGTATGTTTTCCCACCAGTTCAACCACATGCAATAAATCCTGCATTTCTTTACAATCAGGAGCTTCTGAGCTTGCAAGCATTTTCTGTTTTAACTGAGCCATTAAATATTGTTGGTACTTAAGCATGTGAAACTGGCAATTTAAAGCTCTTACTGCTAAAGTTGCGGATGTGTATACTTTCTTCCCCCATCTATCCAAAGCTCTGGAATCTCTGTCAGAGGGTACTGGATTTTTTGCAATGAAAGCCTTAACCCATTTTGGACCCTGTAAAATAGTTTCTGGATCAGCAGAAGGGCTTTTATAAAGAAACTTGTGAGAGAGTCAGGGACTCTGTAGTACCTATCTGGCTTGGCTGGTGCAGGGGGCAAGGAATCAGGAGATAAGCTGGATTCAGAGAACACATCACCCACAATATCTAGCACAGGCGGAATAGCCAGGGGCCTGTGCTGAGGCAATAGAAGGAAATCTCTGAGCCTTTTCTTAGATTCTGAGTAATCCTGACTTTCCCAATGGAAATGCTCCCTCATGGTATGTAAAGTTCCCCTAAAAGAATAATCCTCAGGAGGAGAGGCTGAAGGGATAGATTCTTCAGCATCAGAGTCCTCATAGGGGGGTAGAGAGTACCCCTGGTCTGAAGAGGAATCAGAGGAAATGGAAACCTGATCAGAGGAATCATAGTCTGTATCCTGCCTAGGCATTCTCAAGAGGAGGATGGGAACCCCTGATTAAAGTAATGAGGTCTTCGGCCATTTTAAGCATCTGTTTTTTAGGCATGGAGGCTTGTCCAGGAGAATGCTGCACTTGTTTCTTTGTCTTTAGTGGTACTTTTGTCTTGGCTGTAGTTTTAATAGTAAGTTGTGAAGGTCTGAAAACACTCTCAGAAGCCGATGCCTGCTTAGCGGCTCTGGACCCATCTGAGGGATTCGTTTCCATAGGCCCAATACCTTGAGTTTCCAGAGGTCTAGTTGTCTCCACGTGGGAGTCAGAGGCGGCCTGTGGCTCTGAGGTAGCGGGTGTCAGGGGCTGCGAAAGCGCCTCACTGAGAACCGGCGACTGGCCTAGAAGAGGCTTTGTCGTCGGTTTTGGCCCACGGATGTCTGTCTTTATCTTTATCCTTGCGTTTTTTCGGTATTGCGGTCAGCAGTTGATCCGATGGCATTTTATAACTGAACCTTTGGCCAAAGTAGTGCAACGCAAATTCAAAACGCCTTTTAATAGTACGTTTGTTAAATCTAGCACAAAACCGACAACTAGTGACGTCGTGATCAGGGCCTAGGCATGGAATACAGTAAGAGTGGAAGTCCTTATGAGGTATTTGCTTTCCACAAGAAATACAATTAACTTTTTCTGACATCGGTCTGAGGCAAGAAAAAAGTTTCCCCAACGGGGTACTTAGCTTTACTGAAGACTTCGGATCTGAAATTCGACTTCGAAAATCTCAGGAGTCGGTCAACCGGCACTTGCGAACTGCTTCTGCGTCGGGCACCGAGCGGCAAGAAAGACGGAAGAAAATGGCGTCTGTTGCATCTTATATACCCCTGGCGCACAGACATCAGGGAGGAAGCGACAGCAACTGACGCCGGACCAAGACTTTAGAACTCTGGCCGACTACGGGACTGCCTGACGGCAGGATAACCGAAGTGTGATGACTGCAGCAGTGTAACACGAACATCCGGGGCACCTGGAGAAAACTCATGCGAACACAAGTAGGACATGCAGACTCAGAACAGACGTCCAGCCGGGAATCAAGCTAGAGAAAGTACAGTTTTTGTACCTGCCATAAATGTAGATGTTAGAGTGTAAACACTGCTGCAGTCATTACACTTGGGTTATCCTGCCGTCAGGCGGTCCCGCAGTCGGCCAGAGTTACAAAGTCTTGGTCTGGCGTCTGTTGCTGTCACCTCCTCCCTGACGTCAGTGCGACAGGGGTATACAAGATGCAGCAGACACCATTTTCTTCAGTTTTTTTTTTGCCCCAGATGTCAGGTGCCCCCAAATAGGTAGGCAATCAAGCATTTTTAGTTACCAGCAAATAGTCCCCATAGGTAATAAAGGGTAGATGACCTAGGTAAGTAACAGAAAGTAAAAGGGGAAGGAGGGAGGGTAACCTGGACTGCAGCAGTGTTTACACTCGAACATCTACATTTATGTTAGGTACAAAACTGTACTATGTTCATCATGTTACACTGCTGCAGTCATTACACTTGGGTAGAATCCCAAAGCTGAGGAAGGGTGGCTGGTTCTATAAGGCATTAGGGGTGGCTAAAAGGCCCTGCAGTACTGCAGTGGCGAAACCAGCTCTGGATTTAGAGTACAGAGGCAGATGGTAATGCTTGGTGAAGGTATGTACAGAACTCAAGTTGCTGCTTCCAAAATGTCCTTGGTAGGTACTCCCCTGAGGTAGGCAGTTAAAGTAGCTGCTGCCCTGGTGAAGTGAGATCTAATGCTGCTAGGAACAGGTTTTCCATGGTATGTGTAGCAGAAACGTATACAATGTCCTATCCATTTTGAAATAGTCTGTTTTGAAATGGATTTTCCCTGTGCTTCTGCAGCATATGCTACCAATAACTGCTCAGATTTTCTGAAAGCTTTGGTTATGTCCAAGTAGAAGCATAACTGTCTGTGAATGTCCAAAGAGTGCAGTAGTCTCTCCCCTTTATTCTGTGGTTTAGGATAAAAAGTTAGCAGGTGAAGAGTTTGGTTTAGAGCCACACTGGATACCACCTTTGGCATAAAAGTAGGATTAGTTCTTAAAGACACCCTGTCCTGGTGGAAAATGAGGAAAGGTTCCACTGCCATTAGGGCCTGTAATTCTGAAACTCTTCGTGTTGATGTTATGGCCAGAAGCAGAGCAGTTTTCCAAGACATATATTTTAATTCTGCTGTGTTGGCTGGCTCAAAATGAGGTAAAGTTAGCTTCTCCAAGACAAAGTTGAGGTCCCAAGTTGGAGTAGGTGCTCTTATGTTTTTAGCCCCTCTGAGGTACTGTTTTAATAGAGGATTAGAGAAAATTGGTGGATCCGCGTTGTAATGAGCAGAGATGGCAGAGGCGTGGATCTTGATGGATGAGAAGGAGAGTCCTTTGTCCAGCATCTCAGTTAAGTATTGTAGTATCTGAGGAATGTTTGGGATAACAGGGTCAAGGCTGTGAGCTTGGTTCCAGGCACAGAATCTCTTCCATTTATCCGAATAGGCTTTCCTGGTTCGAGGCCTTCTGGCCTCCAGAATGACATCCATAACAGCTTTGCAGAGGCATTGCTTGCTTGACTAAAGAATCTTCCATGCAGCTAGGTTTAAGGTTTTTAGCTGGCTGTGTAGTATTTGTTTGTTGTGCTTAGTGAGCAGATGTGGGATTTGAGGCAAAATCCAGGGTGGTTCTTGTGCTTATCTCCTTAAGATTGGGTACCAGTGCTGGCGTGGCCAGTCTGGTGCAATCAGGATCATCTTTGGCTCTTCCTGCCTGGCTTTTATGAGTACCTTTGGCAGGAGAGGCAGTGGTGGGAAAGCATATACTTCTACGTTCTCCCAGCTGAGAGGGCATCCACTTTCCATGCTTGTGGATGTTAACTCCTTGTGCAGAATTTTTGTAGCTGGCAGTTTATAGGGGATGAAAACAGATCCATGTCCGGCCTCCACCATTTCTGCGTTATCATTCTGAATATTTGCGGATTCAACTCCCATTCGTGGGGGTCCATGATGTTTCTGCTTAAGTCGTCTGCCAGTGTGTTTTTGTCTCCTGGCAGGAATTGTGCTTGCAGATGAACTTGAAGGTTTATAGCTGTGTTCCACAAGGTCATAGCTTGTCTGGATAGGGGGTAGGAGTGAGTGCCCCCTTGCTTGTTTATATACCACATAACTGAAAGTATTGAGTCAGTTGTCCTTGTCTGGCGTGAGATAAGCCATCTGGGCCATTGTGTTCAAGCTGGCACCCAGGAATATAATCTCTTGTGAGGGCACTAGTTTTGATTTCTTTTCGTTAACTGTGTACCCCAGGCAACTTAACTTTTTTACACACGCCAGATGCTTTAGAAGAACGTCCTTGCTCTCTGCTTGAATCAGGCAGCCCAGGTACAGATAAATTTGAATTCCTTTCTGTCTGCAAAATGCAATTACTGGTGCCAGGCACTTTGTGAAGACCCTGAGCGCAGTAGATAAGCCAAAGGGCAGTGCAGAGAATTGGTAGTGCATTGAACCCGCTATGAATCTGGGTATCTTCTGCAGTTTTGTCTGATAGGGATGTGCAGGTATGACTCTGAGGTCCAAAGTCACGAGCCAAGCTTTCTTGCCCAGCATGGGAAGAAGCTGCTGTAATGTCAACATTTTGAATTTCGGAACATCCAGGTAGGTGTTTAGAGATGAAAGATCCAGAATGGGCCTCCAGGCTTTGTCCTTTCTGGGTACCAGAAAGAGTCTCGAGTAAAATCCTTGTCCTTGTGCCTGTGATGGTACCTTCTGAATAGCTCTCATATCCATGAGTGCTGTAATTTGTTTTTGAGCCTCTGCCCATTGATTTGGTGGCAGGTCTGGCATTCCTTTTAACCTTGGCAGAGTGTGAAAGTGGAACCTGCAACCTTGAAATACAATGTTGAGAACCCATTTGTCTTTGGTGATTATTTGCCAATTGTGGTAGAAGAGTGCCAGTTTTCCTCCCAAGGGGGCTACCAAGAAGGATTTGTTTGGCAGCTGTAGTGGGAAGTCATTGGAGCTGTTTTTTATATGTTTGTGGTCTATCTTCCCCTTCTTTCTAGCCTGATGCAACGAATTGTAGAGGCCTGTAAGTACCTTGTGTTTGACCTCTACCTCTTGGACGTCTGTATCTTCCCCTTTGAGGTCTGTCTGCAATTGGAAAGGACCAATTCTTAGTTGGCCAGTTTCTGTTAAATCTAGGAGGGTGAACCTGTAAGAAATCCTTCACCGTTTGCATAGATTTAGCCTTATCCTCCATTTTCTTTAATACCTCTTCTGCCTCAACTCCAAACAACACATCCTGCTGCAAAGATGCATCCAATAATTTTGCTTTAACATGATATGGTAACGTATGTTCTTTTAACCAAGCATGCCTTCTAATGACAGAGCCTGTAACTGCTGCTCTGCTGGAGGCCTCTAGAGAATCAAAACCACATTGCAAAGTATGCTTTCCCACTTGTTCAGCTGCATGCAATAAATCCTGCATTTCTTTAAAATTAGGAGGATTGGATTCTGCAAACGTTTTTTGTTTTAACTGAGACAGTAAAAATTGCTGATATTTTAGCATGTGAAACTGGCAATTTAAGGCTCTCATTGCTAAAGTTGCAGATGTATATACTTTCTTTCCCCATCTGTCTAATGCTCTGGAATCTCTGTCAGAGGGAACTGGATTCTTGGCTGATGAGGCCTTAACTCCTTTGGGTCCCTGAGAAATAGTTTCAGGGTCAGCTACAGGGCTTTTATACAGAAATTTATGAGAGTCAGGGACTGTGTAGTATCGGTCAGGTTTAACAGGGGCTGGAAGGAATCAGGATTTAAGCTGGATTCAGTATACACATCATCCACAATATCTAACACTGGCAGAATAGCAAGGGGTCTGTGTCAAGGTAATAAAAGGAAGTCCGAGCCTTTCCTTGGATTCTGAATAATCCTGGCCTTGCCAGTGGAAATGCTCCCTCGTGGTATGTAGGGTTTCCCCAAAGGAGTAATCCTCAGGCGGTGAGGCTGATGGAATTGATTCCTCAGCATCAGAATCCTCATAAGGGGGTATAGAGTATCCTAGGTCTGAGGATGAGTCAGAAGAGATGGACACCTGGTCGGAGGAGTCATACTCTGCATCCTGTCTAGGCCTTTTATCAGGAGGGAGATGGGACCCCATGATCAGAGTGATTAGGTCTTCGGCCATTTTGAGCATTTGTTTCTTAGGCATGGAGGCCTGTCCAGGAGAAAGCTGTATTTGTTTCTTTGGCTTTAAAGGCGGCTTAGACTTAGCTGAGGGTTTAATGCTTAACTAAGTAGGTCTGAAAACACCCACTGTAGCTGTGGGTTGCTCAGCTACTCTGGATCCCTCTGAAAGGTTAGTCTCGGTAGGCTGAAGAACTTGTGCGTCCGAAGGCCCAGCCATCTCCACATGGGAGTCAGAGGTGGCTTGAGGTTCTACAGAAGCGGTAGTCAGGGGCTGCGAAGGCTCCTCGCTGAAAACTGGAGAACCGACGACTGGCCTAGAAGAGGCTTAGTCGTCAGTTTTGGACCTCGGATGCTTATTCTTGTCTTTGCGCTTTTTGTGTATACCGGTCGTCGGAAGTTCCGACGGCATGGTATAACTGAATTTTCTACCAAAATAATGTCGGGCAAAATCAAACAGATGTTTAATAGTGCGCTTGTTAAACCTAGCACAAAACCGACAACCAGTGACGTCATGGTCAGGGCCTAGGCATGGGATACAATAGGAATGGAAATCCTTATGAGGTATTTGCTTCCCACAAGAAATACAGTTATTAACTTTTACTGACATCAGTCTGAGGCAAGAAAAAGTTTCCAACGGGGTACTTAGCTTTGTAGAAGACTTCGGTTCTGGATTCGAAATGAAAATCTCAGGAGACGGCCGACCGGCACTTGCGAACTGCTTTTGCTTCGGGCACCACGCGGCAAGAAAGACTGAAGAAAATGGTGTCGGCTGCATCTTATATACCCCTGTCGCACTGACATCAGGGAGGAGGCGACA
Organism: Protopterus annectens; assembly: GCF_019279795.1. NCBI lineage: Eukaryota > Metazoa > Chordata > Ceratodontiformes > Protopteridae > Protopterus > Protopterus annectens. The sequence continues at coordinate 230,662,414 of NC_056737.1, forward strand.
GCAACCGACGCCGGTCCAAGACTTTGGAACTCTGGCCGACTGCGGGACCGCCTGACTGCAGGATAACCCAAGTGTAATGACTGCAGCAGTGTAACACGATGAACATCCTCTTGTTGTGAGGTGACAACATAGCTCGGTGCACCAATCTGCTCAACCAACATGGCTTCACTAAGCAGAGCGGCACTCAAACAGCTCTTCACACTCTGGTTGACACTATTCTCACCAATAATAACCACAAGAACTACACTTGAGGCCTTGTAAACCAGCTTTCAGTTCAGTAGCCCACGCTCTCCTACACCATTCCCCTTGACTTCTCTGACTTTGGCTCTGACTATATAGCATTTCAAAAACACGCTCTCCAACAAAACTTTGCCAAATAAGACAACTCCATTTCGCCAGCAAAACAAATCAATGCACGTGTCCCACAAGGTTTTATTCTCACCACCCCAACCTATTCAAAATTCATCAACTCTTTACTACATGATTAGAAGACAGCCATCATCAATACGGATACAGTCAATAGTGTTTTCTCCCACTCTACTAAATACAATTCTGCTCACAAAACTGAGAAATATCCTCCATAAGCTGCACAACTTGCTGCTCCACAAACACTTAAATTACATCTTTTAGGGATTCAATGTTACATTTTAAGGGCACTACCATAAGCTGCCCAAGCTCCCCCCACACATCACCTCTCCTGTTACAGACGCCCCAATTAAACAAATTTACTCACTCAAATGCCTACATCTAAACACTAAATCCCTGCATGCTGATTATAAAGGTTAAATCAACCAGATCTTCTATGGTTGTCACTAAAGTTCACATCACCTTACTCTATATGGGAGCAAGGCAATCTTTGGGAAAAAAAAAAAAAGTTATATACTCACCATAACGTTCCATGTTGGTAGTCCATCTCACCCTTCATTTTTACATATGGGTTCGGAGCCGAACCTCGGCTCTGACTCGGCTGATTTACAAGCTGGAAGACTTCTGGTTGGCTCGTGGCTAAGCAGGTATCCCATGGTGCATCAGTGCAATCCCCAGATCTTGTTTGCTACTCGCTAGAAACAGAAAAAAAAACCCTAACCAACAAACCAATACTAAAGGATCACCAACCAAGATAATCAAATTACTACCTCCAGAATTTCCGGGATGAGGGCAGGTGAGCGGGTTGGTAAAAATGAAGGGTGAGATGGACTACCAACATGGAATGTTATGGCGAGTACAGAACTTCTTTATGTTAGGTAGTCCAATCTCACCTTCATTTTTACATATGGGACAGCATCCCTAGCGCCTTATTCTTGGGTGGCTCATTGGAAAATACTCCTGAGCACCGTGGAGCCAAAGGGATGCTCTACCCCTGGATGCCAAATTCAATTTATAATGTGTAATAAAGGTGTGAGGGGTAGCCCACGTAGCTACTGCAGAAATATAATCAAGTGGTACCCTAGCTTGAAAGGTTGCAGAGGTATACAGAAACCTGGAAGAATGAGCCTTGATCCTGTGGGGTAAAGGTCTGCCCTCCGAATTGTAAATGAAGGCTATGCAACTAGAAATCCAATTACACAATGTCACCTTAGAAACTGGTAAGCCCAATCTGGAGTCATAAAAATAAATAAATAACTGGTCTGACTTCAGAAATTCTTTGGTCCGTTGCAAATAAAAACATAGTGGTCTATGAACGTCCAAGCTAGTGGAAACTACATTCAGCTGCATTACAGTGACTGGGAAAGAAAACTGGAAGCTCAATGGGCTGATTTAAGGTGGCATTAGAACAAACTAAGGACTGGTACATAAACATACCCTGCCTTTATGAAAGATTAAATAAGGTGGCTTAACAGACAGGGCTTGTAGCTCAAATACACATCTGGCTGACATAATGGCTACTAAAAATACAGTCTTCCAAGACAAATATTTTAAAGAAGATGAGTGAGAAGGGTTCAAAAGGAGGGGATGTCAACTTGGACAACACAAAATTCAAGTCCCAAGAAGCCACAGGTTCTTGTAATGGTGCTCTCAATAAAGTGGCCCCTCTCAAGAAAGTCTTGCAAAGCTTATGAGACATAAGGTTGGCATTTGGGGACCCTAAATAAAAGTGAGAGATTGCCATCAACTGTACTTTGATGGTGGCCACGGCAGATCCCTGCTGAAAAAGCTCTGAAAGGAATTCCAGAATCACGGGAATAGGAGCAGTGTAAGGATCCACATTCATTTTCTGTGCCCAAATAGAAAACCTTTTCCATTTACTGTCATACAGCCTTCTGGTTGAGGGTTTATGCGAGAATAATAGAATATGCGACACTGAGAAAGAAACATCATGAAGCTTGACTAGAGATGGGACTGGAGCAGCCATGCTGTCAATTTGAGAGTGTGGAGAGCGGGATGTAGCAAACCCGACATGTGGGATAATAGATCTGGAACTGGGTCCAGAATCCAAGGATCGTCCAGGAGAAGAGGTTCGAGGAAGGGGAACCAGACCTGACGAGGCCAGTAAGGAGCAATGAGGATCGACTTGCTCCCCAGCCGATTGGCTTACTGAATCACTTTGGAGATAAGAGGGAATGGAGGAAAGGCATACAGAAGTCCCGTGGGCCAATTGTGGACCAGAGCGTCTCTGGGTGTTTCCCCCGGAGGGGGAATCAGGGAAAAATAGCTGCTGTACTTGGCATTGACTGGGCTGGCAAAAAGAGCAAGGCTGTCCCCATCTCCGGAAAATCTGTTCCGCTATTTCCCGTTTCAGAGACCACTCGTGAGGCAGTAAGATTTCCCAGCTTAGCTTGTCGGCCATCACGTTGGCTGTCCCCGGAATGTGCGTTGCCACTAGAAAGCACTGGGAAGAAATCACCCATTCCCAAACTCGCATGGCCTCTCGACAGCGTGGGTAAGATCTGGTACTGCCCTATTTGTTGATATACCACACAACTGACATGTTGTCCGATTGTATCGCAATCGTCCCTGAAGGAAGAAGGTCCTGAAGTGCTTGCAACATCAGAAGCACTGCCCTCAACTCCAGAACATTGATATGCAGATGAGCCTCGTGTTCTTGCCATGTGCTGTGGACAGTCCTGCCAAGATAATGCCCCCCCAACCGACCTGGGAGGCATCCGTGGTCACAGTGGCAACGGGTTAGGCAGAAAGGAAGGGAGCTTCCGTGAACAAATGATTGGGGGCTATCCACCAGAGAAGGTACTTTTTGCATGATTCCGTCAGCAGGATAGGGTGGACTCAGTGGTAGATATTGGAATGACCACTGGGAAGACAGGAGCCACTGGAGGATTCTCAGGTGCAACCTGGCTAAAGGTATTAACAGAATGGTTGAGGCCATTGTACCCAGAAGTTGAAGAACCCGTTTTGCTTTGACTTTCCGAAGCGGAAGACGACGCTGAACTTGTGAGATGAGGTTTTGTGCTCTTTCGGCAGGGAGACAAACTGTCATATCCACTGTGTCTACCTATGCGCCTATAAAAAAAAAATCACAGATTGTGAGGGCAGTAATGCAGACTTTTCCCAGTTTATGGAGATCCCTAGTTGAGCACAAAGTTGAATGGTAGCGTCCCTGTTTCGGATGAGTAGATGCCTGGTGGGGATGGTCAGGAGCCAGTCATCCAAATACGGAAACACCTGGAATCCCTGACGTCTCAAGTGAGTCACTACTGCCATGCATTTGGTGAACACCCTGGGGGCTGTGGTGAGACCAAAGAGCAGAGCACGAAACTGATGACTGGCTCCCAGCCGGAAGCACAGATATCTCCTTGATGCCTTGTCCATTTTTATATGGTAGTAGGCATCTTGAAGATCCAGAGAGCACATCCAATAGTCTTTCCCTAACAATGGGAGTATCGACTGCAGTGTGACCATCCGAAACTTGTCCTTCATGGATTTGTTTAATCTGCTGGGGTCCAAAACTGGTCTCCAGTCCCTGGTTCGTTTTGTGACTAAAAAGAACCTGGAGTAAGTTCCGAATCCTGTCTGGTCTGCTGGGACGGGCTGGATGACTCTTTTTAAGAGCAACTTGATCTCCACAGTTGCCTGATCCCTGTGATTGGGTGGAACATCTGGGATCTTTTTGGGAACAAACGATGGAAGGGAAAAGGGTAAGATATAGCCTCTGGTAACAACTCTTTGTACCCACTTGTCTTGGGTGATATTTAGCCAGGCTTCTGAATACAAAGAGATGCGACCCCCGACTGGCCCTAGAGAAATGCAGTTGGGCACCACATCAGGAGCGCTGATAAGGCCGCCCTCAAAAGAATCGCGGCCTTACTGGTATTGCGGACCGCCCCTGCCTCTAGGACGATGTCTACCATTTCCTCCTCCTCTGCCTCTGAAGGAGGATTCACTCTGTGTTCGGAAAGACCCCCTGGGACTTTTTGAACCACATTTTACCTCCCCTTTGACCTTTGGGGTATGGTCGAGAGGGAACTGTAAAACTGACTACAATGGCAGAGACAGTCTTTCCTTCCTGCTCACACCTAGTGAGTGTTTCATTCACCTTGGGACCAAACAAAGAGGAACCATCAAACGGGGCATTGGTGAAGGTGGACTTGAACGGCTCCGCAAAATTACACAGGCGCATCCAGGAGTGGCGCCTAACGGCAACTCCTGAACTCGCTGCTCTGCTCGCTCAATCAGCCGCATGGGAGTTAAGCCGCATGGAGGAGTTAACTACAGAATTTAGGGTGGACAACTGAGCAGAAATCCCATCAGGGACTCCCTCAGGACAAGCACCCTGTATGGAATCTCCTAACTCCTTGAGGAGATCCCTCTGCAACTCGTGAAGTGAGTAAGATAGTTCAGAGATCAAAGTGTAAATGCTGCTAAACTAAATACACGCTTCCCAAATCTGTCCATCTGTCGAGACTCCTTGTTTGGCGGATGAACAGAGGAAGAAGTCTCCGCCAACTCCTCCTTCGTGGCTGCTGCCGCCACCACGGCATCTACGGGAATGCCCTTAAACAAATACTCTTTTCCAGGAGGGGCAGACAAACATATTTGGTCTCCTGGGGTACACAGACTCATCAGAAGGGTTGACAGTGGGCCAGTCGCACCTCTGCTTAAGGATCTCCAGGATGTCCACAAAGGAGATATCAGATGACGACTTGGGGAACCTTCTGACTCCTCCAGGTCAGTGTCCGATGTCAGAGACTCATCCTGGGAGTCAATATGCTTCCTCTTCCGGGAGGGCTCCTCGAAGGGACATTCTGGGGAGGCCTCGGAAGAGTGAGGGCCACCAGCCGGTGGCTCCTGAGGCTGCGGGTCTCTGCTGTCTCTGGAGAGAGTAGGTGCCGAGACTGAAGTGGGTGCCCTGGGGGAAGAGTGCTTGTACCACTGGCAGGGGCTGTAGGTTGAGACAGCATGCTCATCACCTCAAAAGCCGACCTCTCCAGCTCCGAAGACTTCCCCTGCTCCAAAGAGACAAGGTTGGCACCGGGGCTAGAGATCGATGCAGGGTCCGAGCTCACCCTGGTGGACGCACTGAGAGGAAGGCTTGGAACCGAAGATGATATATTTCAACCCCCACCCATTGGCGCCGACAGAAGAGCTTTGATCCCTGGACATGACTGAAAGAGCCGAACTCTGCTCCAATGCAGCAGCAACAGAGTTCCTCCACTGGCAACAAGCACTCCGACTCCAAAAGGCCAACAAGGCTCGGAAGAGGAACAGACGAGGGCAAAACTGGATCGAGTTGCTCCGGAACAGACTGGGGTCGGAGCAAACAAAAATTTACGCAGAGCAGACTGCTTCAAGAGTCTCAGTACTACCCTTCTCCACATCTTCGTCCGAAAGGCTCCTGGAAGATAAAGTAGGGGCTCTCTACCTAGGAGACACTGAAGACTTGATTAGCAAGGAGACCGGTAGGGATTCTACAGACCGGCTCCGAGCAGTACAGTCAACTGCTATTTCCAATGGTTCAGAAGTCGGCACCAAAGCACCTGTGGCCGACTCCGATACCAAGATGCTCTCCTTTGACTCCAAAGACTGAGTCGTTGAGCAGGCAGATTTTGGTAATTTGGCAAGCAGCTCCAAGACACCAGCCGGTGCCGGAGAAGGCCTTTTTGAAGATTTTGATTTTGACTCCGATCTGGATTTAGTGGACTTGGAGGAAGCCAACAAACTAGATAAGGCTTCCTCAAAGGCTGGTTTCAAGAGACCCTTGAGCATCAGCTCGTTCTTTCTCTCCTGTAAAACTCTAGGAGAGAAAGCATGACAGAACAAGCATGATTCTTGCAAGTGGATGGCCCCCAAACAGTACACACAGCTACTGTGGCCATCCGTTAACGACATCTTCTGGGAGTATTTCATGCATTTTTTGAACCCAGAGGGTTTATGCTCCTTGCTATCCTTGGACATTGCAGACACGCACGCAAAACCAGAGGGGAGATAGGAAGAGAGAATAAATGAGGACTAGGTCCTCTAACTAAAACGGGCCTAGCCCTGCAGAAGAGTTAACACGAGGACTAGGTCCTCTAAGTTATATGGGTCCAGCCCGGTGTAACAGAAACTAGGTATTCTAACTTAAACAGACCAAGTATTTAACACATACACACAGAGGTTCAGTCACACAGGAAAAAATGAGATGTCAAAAATACAAATTTTTCTGTAACCTACTAAAAGGCAAAAACTAGCAACAGCAATCCTATAAATATCACCTTAGCGGATCCCCGCCAAAGACAAGTTAACAGTCAACAGAGACCAAAAGGGTCCAAGCAGTATAAATAAATCAATAGGAGCCCCTGTTGATTAAAAGCGGAAAAAAATGCCAAAACTAACACTCTACCTAGGCAAAATGTGCAACGGCGCCCAACTGTCACACAGGATACTAATACTACTACAGTCAAAAAAGTCCACAAGGACAATTTAGGCAAAAGCCTATAAGATAACAACACTAAAAATGCAATATCCACTATGAATGTAAATAATTTGAAAAGGAATTAGCCAGAGCCAAGAGAAGCACATCCGAACTTGACTATGCATACGAGATCTGGGGATTGCACTGGTGCACCATGGGATACCTGCTTAGCCACAAGCCAACCAGAAGTCTTCCAGCTTGTAAATATGCTGAATCGGAGCAGAGGTTCGGCTCCGAACTCGTATGTAAAAATGAAGGTGAGACTGGACTACCTAACATTGTTCTTTAACCCCACATTTAATACAATCTTCACTTACCTGCCTAAGCTACTGGGAAACACCTCAGATCCCCTCAAATCCTCTCAAGATCTGTCACATTATGCTGCTCTCTCCTTAAAATAAGTATTGCTGTGGTGACCTCCAATTTGCCAACTGGCTCCCCATTACTGCTCAGCCTAATGCACAAAACATTATACAGTGAATCCACCCCCCACCCCAAGTCATTAACTTTCCATCAGAAAAAAATAAGTACCTGCTGTATTATCAATTCAATAATGTCCACATTCTAAGTAGACTTGAACATTTCCTTCTCTCCTATGAACACACCATTCCTACACTTGCACCCAAACTGTGCCAAGTGGCACATTTCACTAATTTCATAACTCAATTACTTTCCAACTTTTGAAAAAGGCTACTTTCAAATGCCTTAACCATTTTCCCATTATACAAGCCTTAATATCTGTAACTTCCTCACTCCAACCTAGGCTTCCACTCCATACAAACCACATGAGTAATACCAACGCTATTAACTAACGTATTAAATCTTTAATACTATTTTACAGAATGTATAGTACCTCAGTTGCTTGCACTTGAAACTCTGATGTGCTATTGCTTTGTACTACTATACCATAGCAAAGGTCTTTTTCACTTATGCTATAGATCCAGGACTGTGGCTAAAATGGGTCCCCTGTAGATCAGCCCACAACCCTAGTAAAACACAGATAACAATCCAAATTAAATCAATCCTGGAAGGAAGAGGTAAGGAAGGTTAAAATATTTTCTGACCTCACCGTCTAAAACAGATGACCAAGTATCTGCCCAAAGATGAGGGGCAAAACTTTCAACTGCTATTAAGATTGGAACTTTATAAGCTCCAAAACAGGAATAAGACAAGAAAGCATCCTCAGACTTGTACCTCTTGGGATCAGGATTTGCACTGCAGGTAAGCATTTTTTGGTATTTACTACAATGCGAGTTAGAAATGCTTTGGTTTAAACTCTAGTGAGAGTACAGCAAGAACCTAGCCACTTGGGCTCATTTGAATTTTTTTCTGGTGCTATTATAAGCTGCCCACATTTGTCCAGCCTTGTGCTCATTCACTCAGAGCTACTTAATGCTAAGCAACCATGCTGACGGAAACTGTTTTACACTAGGATTTGGCTGAACTAACAGCCAAGAAAAAACACTTAGGATAAGTATGTTTGCATTCTTAAAGTTACTGTGATAGTTCTGCACTTTTTTTTGGTATTTACTGTGATCAGTTACAAGTGCTGTGGCTTAAACTCTAGTCAAGAGCAGAGAACATAGCTATTTCTATGCCTCAGATTGCTTGTAGAAATTTGATTTGTGCTGTTTTGCTACTGGCCAGTGGGCTCGTTTGAAGTTATTTTGTTTTTCCATGCTGTTAAAGGTGTCAGTGCTTGATTAATGCTGCTCAGCAGCAACTGCATTTAACCATGCACTGTACAGAAGCAGACACATAAAACCATAACTTTATATATAATCTACTCCAGAAAATCTTATTATACTTAACAGCCAATAGCTGCAACAGCAGCACCAGGTTTGCGCAAAATGACACATTCCTCTTAGTGTGCAGACTCGCATCGTTAGCTTTGGACAAATAGCACTCCAGTTAAGCAACTCAATCACTTAAGCACTACTTCCCCCTTCAGGACACAGTTGTAAGCAAATGGAACCAGGGACCTGCACTTCCCAATCTTCTCTTAGGGGCACTTAGTTGAAATGAGCATTCTAAAACAATGCAGCAATTGTCTCATGTTAATTGATACCTACCTACTACTTAAATAATCTGCTATTGTGTAAGACAGAGAAATAGTTACATAATACTATTGGATATAAAGCCTTCACACAAAGCCACTAAAAATAAAGCTGGTTGTCAGCACTGCACTAAACCAATTAACACCTCAGAACACAAGGACCTACATATGCAGAAGAGCTTAAAAGTAACCTATTAAACCACAGGGGTCTACTAAACATAAAACCCTTAAGTACCCTCAGCAATCTCAAACATGCATCACAGACAGCATCCAACATGAAACATAAATCTAATAGTCTCACATACTCAGTTCAAAAGCCCATAAGGAAAACCACCACTACTACCAACACTGAGGCACCACTCACCTGGTTGTGCAGATAGGGGGTGATGGCTAGCTGCCTATCAAGTGCCAGAATTCACTACATCACTCAAGCACACAAGTCCACAAAGGAAATGGACATTGTACATGTGGATGTAAATAACCTGAGAAATACCTTCCAGTACGACATGAAGATTTCGGAATACATGCCTGATACAAGTATAAATTTAGCCTTGAGCAATATTCTACGATCAAAAATGACACCACATTATGAATAAAAGATTAACGACTTCGACAACTGGCTTAGATTATGGTGTCATTCTAAGGAGTACAATACAAGTGTGGTGTGTATATACGTATATATCACCCTAGGAAGAGATGAAAGTCCAAACTGCTTTGCCAGGTTGGCCTGGACCTCTGCCCCCATGGCTACCATATATGGGCTAAAAACAAACCTGCCCATCCCCAACCATAGTCACTTTTTAGGCGATCTCAGTCTTCTAAAGCATCCAACGTAACTGAACCGAAAACAGGACAACATTAAAGGCATTGCTACTCACTGTTATAGGACAACTTTACACCTGCAAGCATTACTTACTCTCGAAAACAGATATATGTATTGTCACAAAGACCTAATTCACAACTAGTGAAATCACTCCATCAGTAGTAGGCTCCACTGCTCATCACACCTATAAGCGTACTGCTTTAGAAAACTGATACTAAAGGTACAGGTCTCTATATTCTTAAAAAAAAAAAAACTTGCCTCCATAATTGTTAGAAAAGATAACTTGGAACTCCTTCAAATCCAACTTGCTATAAACAAAACCCATCATGGCATCATAGCTAACTACAGGACCCCCCCCCCCTTTATGTCCCCTTCAGTTCATACCGCCCACCTAACCAGTATGGAGTCCCAATAAAGCTACATCTCCTAGCAGACTTTATACCACCATAAACTAGGAGACGTCTAGGTCCTCATATAATTAACACAAACTCCCTAGACTAGTTATTCTGCATCCCATCCAGGGGAGATAAACTCTTGAGATTGATCCTTACCAATATGTGACAGCTCTGCTCCCTGCTTACTGTAACCTCCTCCCGGTCAAATCAGACCACAAGTCAACCACACTCACCTTAAGACTAAAGCCAGACACAGCCTCCAAAATCTCAGTTTACAGACTATGTGAAGACTAATCTACTAAAACTTAGTGATAATCTAACGAAATTCAAAAACCTCTTTCACCTCCATGATACTGCTTACTTATGCAGGATCCCTTACTGCCAAGCTCCACATTCATACAAAGAGTTCTATACATTTCTGAGAGGGACAGACGCATCTATCAAAGCCAAATACAAAAATAAACCTGTATGGTGCCTCTCCAATATAAATCAGGCTCTACAATATACAATAAAAAGAAAAAAAACACTGCTTGCAAAAATAAATCCAACTCTCAAGAGAGCAACAATGCTCTAAACAAGGGACTCTGGGATCTTGATTATCAAACAAAGCCCGGCAGGAGATAAACATGGACACGCAGAGGAAAGAGAACCACAAAGCTTTCTTTAATTAAGTTAGAAATCTCAGAAACTCAGTGCTGTGCAGAGCTAATAGTAAAGGACGATACATACTCCGACCCTGAAAACACGGCCAATCTGCTAGTGGAAAAATCCAACTCTAATGTCACCTACCCACCGTCTACCCCCACCCCACCCCCCCAAAAAAAAAAAATCTCACGGGAAGCAGATGTCAAGGGACTATCCAAATACTACATCTATGGGGCTGAACATACCAGGCTGCCCAATGGCTAGCCTAAAACAAGAAATGTTGAGAACTTCCTTACAGTACTCAATATTGGCCTCAAAACAGGCTTTGTGCTGGATGAATTGAGGACAGCAACAGTTATTCCTTTCTACAAAACTGGGCTACAACAGACCCAGGTCATTTCAAACTAATAAGCCTGACCAGCTTCATCTGTAAAGCTATGGAAAAGAATTATGGAACTAACAAATAAGGATATAGTTGACTTACAGACTCTAGACCCAAACCAGTTTGGATTTGTTTTGTGCAGGTACTACCTACTTAACCTGGTTGATTTCTTCAAGGTCACTGAGACAATGGATGAGGGCAAATCAGTGTACACTGTATACCTGGACCTTGCAAGGGTATTCAACCCCTTATCATACTCTTGCACATACACTTTTCCAGTTAAATGTTAACGCCTATGTAACTAAATGAATATTAAAGCTGGGTCACAAACAGATTTTTTTTTTTAATTTAATTTTAATTTTTTTATTTAAACATAAAAAGAAGTTATGTCTTACCATAACGTTCCATCTGAGTTGTTGATCTTCTTCCAGTCATCAATGATGCGTTCAGTTACAAGCCCTCGGAACTGAGTTGGCCTTATACCAAGCTTGCGTGCACCAAAAACCTCTTGAGCTAAGCTGCTACCCACAATGTCCTTTGCTCAGTTACCTCGGATCATGCAACATATAGAGAAAGAACAAGTCAGGGACCATCTCTGCGCAGAGCCCCTAATACACCACAAAGACCCTGAAGATCCGCCAGGAACCTTAGGAGGGAGTCGGTGGAGGGTGTGATGACTGAAAGAAGATCAACAACTCAGATGGAACGTTATGGTAAGACATAACTTCTTTATCTGAAGTTGTTAATCGTCTTCCTAGTCATCATTGATGGGACAGAGTCCCTAGCTACTTGGAGAACCTGGGTGGCCCTTATGGAAGAACATTCGAGAACCACTGAACCAAAGACCACTCTTCCCCTGGAGATCAGATCCAATATGTAATGCTTGATAAAAGTGTGGGGCTTAGCCCAAATGGCAGCTGCACAAATGTCATGGAGGCCCTAGAGTGGAAGGCAACAGATGCTGGAACAGCCCTAGTTGAGTGGGCTTTGACTTGGCCAGACGTACATCTCTCCGTAAGTGAATATGTGAAGGCAATGCAATCCCCGAGCCATTTAGACAAAGTAACCTTTGATACTGCACCTCCCATTCTAGGGCCTGCAAAGGAAACGAAAAGCTGGTCTGACTTGCGAAATTATTTAGTTCTGTCCAGATAAAGTGCGATTATCTGTGAACATCCAGGGAATGTAGGCAGTATTCTCTCTTGTTAGAGTAATTTGGGAAAAACACAGGGAGCTCAATGGACTGGTTAATCGAAAAGTCAGAAACCACTTTGGGGAGAAAGGATGGGTTAAGTTTGAAGTGATACTCTGCCCTTATGAAAGATTAGATAAAGGCTTTTGATACATAATGCTTGTAATTCAGAAATTCATCTTGCTGAAGTTATAGCCAACCAGGAATAAGAATTTCCATAACGAATTTTAGATCACATGTGGCAGCTAGCTCAAATGGGGGCAGAGAAAGAGTCTGCAGAACCCAGGACAAATTCCATGCCTCCACCGGCTGTCTGATGGGAGGCCTGCTGTGAAAAATGTAAAACTTCTAAAATCAGCTATATACCTGCATTGATTACATTACTTAACAGGCTTTTGTGCTATGACAGGGAACATGAGAGCACTAGACAATCTGAAAGACATGGTACTTTTCCATGTCGTTCCTGTAATCAATGTAGGTATATAGCTGATTCTAGAAGTTTTACACATCCTGTAACCAGACGTGTTTATGTTTTCAAACATTATGCAGACTGTAAATCTGTCAATGCTATATATGTTGCTGAGTGTCAACATTGTAAACAATTTTATGTTGGCAAAACCAATAGATCTCTACAAGAGCGCATAAGGGAGCATATTTATGCCATTGAGAGAAGTAACACCACCAATGCTTTGGCACGACATGTTGTTGAACATGGATCTTCACATACTTTCAGATTTAGGGTCTTAGAATTGGTTATGAAAAATGGTAGACTGGGCAATATCAGGAATTTCACTGAAGAGAAGGAAGGCAAGTGGATTCTGAAACTTCAAGCCCATAGATATGGGCTTAATGATAGGGTAACTCAAACTTTTTTTAGCTAGTAGACCTTTGAGGCACTAATTCCCTTACAATTAGTTTTTATTGTTATTAGTTAGTTCAACAACAATTATTGTGTTGTCTATTTTTTGTTATTACACACATCTGATTATTTTTTAGGTTATCACATGTGTATTTTTGTTTCACAAGTGTTAACATGTGCCTTATGGTTTTATTAATTTTTTGAATTAATTCATAGTGATGGTGTTCTATTGTATAGCTGTTTTTTGATTTGCTGTTTCTGATTTAGTAATGATGTCATCTCCTGTATTTAAGCACATATGATTTGACTGCTTTCTTGATGTCTGATGAAGCGTTGATTCAAACGTGAAAGCACTTACCTTACTGCAGTCTCCTTTTCTGGTCTGTTTTTACAGCATTAAACATTGGATTTTATGGACTTTTTTTGAAGTGTCTTGATTACGCAGCGCATGGTGCACTCCTCTGTTATCTTTTTGTATTTGTGCTTCTTTGAACTGAGGGTGCTTAACCTTGCAGGTATTGGTCATTTGTTTGAAGGTCTTGCAAAGACTAGAGGAGACAAGTGGCACTCCTTCAGACCCATTATGGAAGTTGGAAACAGCCACTATTCTTCATTATTTGGCCGAGCTGTTCGACAAAGGGGCCTTGGCTTCTACCTTTCAAGTCTATCTAGCAGCTAAGAACAGGTCTAGCTTCTGATTACGTGACCAAATAGAGAATCGTTGCCATTTATCCCTGTAAAGTTTCCTAGTGGATGGTTTATGAGAAGCCAAAACAATATCCCGGACAGGTGAAGAGAGGGTTTCCTGTCTGGCAACTAACGGAAGTGGAAAAACCAAGCTGTCAGCTTGAGGGTGGACAAATTAGGGTGAGTCAGCCCTTGTGGGTGAGAAAATAGGTCCTGCCGAGTGTCTAGGATCCAAGGAGGTTGTAACAGATGAGGTAGAAGGAAGGGAAACCACACTTGACGAGGCCAGAACGGAGAGATGAGGATCACTTTGCTTCTCAACCGAATAGCTTTCTGTAGAACAAGGGGAACCAGAGGAATCGGAGGGTAAGCATAAAGGAGACCCGCAGGCCAATTGTGGACTAGAGCGTCTCTCGGTGACTCCCCGACAGGGGGAAAGAGCGCAAAGTAGCTACTGCATTTTGTATTTGAAGGGGAGGCGAAAAGGTAGCAGCAGGACTGGCACCAGCGGCTGAAAACTTTCGTCACCACACACTGGTTGAGAGACTACTCGTGAGGGTGAAGGATGCATCTGCTCAGTCTGTCCACAATCACGTTGGAGCTCCCCAGGATATGCGTTGCCATCAGGAAGCGGTTGGAAGCTATCACCCACTGCCAGATTCTTATGGCTTCACGACAAAGGAGGTAAGATTTGGTCCCTCCCTGTTTATGTACCAGACCACGGACTGTCCGACTGGACCGCAATCATTCTGGACGGAAAGAGCGGATGAAAAGCTTGCAACTCCAACAGCACTGCTCTTAAATCTATGACATTGATATGCAGATTGACCTGTACATCAGACCATGTGCCTTGGACTGACTTTCCCTGGAAGTGCCCCCCCCCCCCCATCTCATCAGGGAAGCATCTGCGGTCACCGTGGTGCTGGGCTATGGAACCTGGAAGGGACGACACCAAAGATTTTCATCTGTACTCATCCAGAGGAGATCTTGTTTGGTGATGAGAATCTTTGAGCTCAAGAGAGTGAGGGTTGGGTACCCACTGGGCCTGAAGGAGTCACTGTAGTAATCTCATGTATAGTCTGGCTAAGGGAACTATGGGGATGGCTGCAACCATAGATCCCAAGGCTTGAAGTATTTCCCTTGCAGACACCTTGCTTTGACAGAGTATCACCTGAACTTGTGCCCAGAGTCTCTGCAGCCAGTGGAGAGGAAGTGAAATTAGGCTTGACTGAGTGTTGAATATTGCCCCTATGAATTCCAGTTGTTGTGATTGTTGAAGGTTTGATTTCTCCCAGTGTATGGTGATGCCTAAAGACTCCGCTAGAGCCAATGTGTAGCGGTGGGCCCTGACCAGAAGACGCTTGGTGGTGGCAGAAAGGAACCATCGTCTAGGTATGGAAACACCTGGAATCCCTGAAGTCTCAGATGAGCTGTTACCACTGCAAGACATTTCGTGAATACTCTGGGGGCCATCGAGAGACCGAAAGGCAGGGCTCTGAATTGATTGTGATTGGCTCCCAACCGGAAGCGAAGGAGGCTCCTGGAGTGCTTGTCCACCTTGATATGGTAATACACATCCCGGAGATCTAATAAGCACATCCACACATCCTCCCGCAAAAAGGGGAGGATGGATTGAATAGTTACCATGTAGAACTTGGTCTGAACTACCAATTTGTTTAGCTGACTGAGATCCAGAATGGGCCGCCAGTCCCCTGTTTTCTTTTGCAAAAAGAATCTTGAGTAGAACCCTGATCCACACTGATCTGATGGGACCTGTTGGATGGCTCATTTCTGAAATAGCTTTAGAATTTCGGAAGCTGCCTCCTCCCTTTGGCTGGATGGAACATCGGGAAGGGATTTCAGAGGTATTGGATAGGATATTAGTGGAATATGGTAGCCTCTGGTAATGATTCTCTGCACCCACTGATCGCTTATAATGGAGGCAGCTTGGTGCAGAGAGAAACGTGCCCAGACTGCTTCCAGAGGAAAGCAATCATGCAGCACTGATATGGTCTACCTGAGAAGGAATGTCTGGAGCCCTGGCTCCGGGGACCCCCTCTACCCCGAAAGGGATGTCTTCCATTATTGGAACCCCCTCTGCCTCTGGAGGAGTCCTCACCACGTGAGTCTCGGAAAGGACCTTGAGACTTCTTGTGCCACATCTTTCCGCTCCTCTGATTCCTGGAGAAGGAACGTTGAGGTTTGGAAAAGCGTAGGCCAACTCCAGACAAGGTCTTCCCATCTTGCTCGCACCTGGCTAATGTATCCTTGACCTTAGCACCAAACAGAGCCGAAGTCTCAATAGGGGCATTTAGAAAGGAAGACTTGGAGTCCGTGAGGTCACAGATGCGCATCCAGGCGTGATGTCTCATGACCATGCCTGCACCCGCAGCTCTATCTACTCCTTCGGTTGCGTGCGACAGCAACCTCAGGGATGAATTGTATATAGATTCTAGGGTGGCAAGTTGGGAAGCAATATTATCTCATGCTCCATCCGATACTTGATCCACGGAGACAAGATCTCTGGAGCCACGTAAAATGTGCCAGAAAGTTCAGAGACCTAACTGCGAAGGTCACTGACACAAAGACTCGCTTCCCTAACCTGTCCACTGCCCGGGACTCTATTGGTCGGGTGAATAGCGGGACACTCTTCTGCAAGGTCCTTTTATGTGGCAGCCGCCACACAAATAGTGTCAACTGGCAAACCTCTGGACCAATGGGGTTGATCCTCTGGAGGGGAGAGTACTTTGTCTGATCTCCTGGGGATGGCCTCAACGGAGTGGGGATTCTTTCAAGTCCGTTGCTCGATGAGTTTAACAAACTCATCGGCGGGGAAGGGGGGGGGGTAGCCCAAGAAGTAGAGGGCCGAGTGCAAAAGGCCTGCAGGAATACAGATTTCTCTGAGGAAGGGTTTGAGGACTTCCAGTCACCCCTCTGTTTCAAGATTTCCATGAAGTCCCTGAAGGAGACATCATCAGGGGGTGACCGTGGGGACCCTTCCCCATCATCGTAGTCCGTATCCTCTATGAGGGACTCCCCTGGGAGTCCATGTGTTTCCTCTTACACACCCGTTTCTGAGGAGGTTATTCAGTAGGAACATCCGAAGAAGACTCAAAAAGGGAAATGCCCTGGACAGGGGTCTCCTGAGACTTGTGCTCCGAGTCCTGGGGGGGTGACCTTTGACAGCTGCTGCTCAGAGGGAAAGTACAGTTGTGTACACTTACCATAAATGTAGATGTTAGAGTGTCTTCACTGTTGCAGTCATGACTGTAGGGTTCTCCCCTGCCGGCAGGCAGTCCTCGGTCGGCCAGAATCCCAAAGTCTGGGTCCGGCGTCGGCTGTTCAGCCATGCTCCCTGACGTCAGAGCGCCAGGAGTACAAAGCTGATAGCCAACGCCATGTTCTACAGTTTTTCTTGCCTCAGATGTCAGGAGTTCCAAAATGAGTAAGATCCCATACCCTTTGCAAATACACCTCAGAAGAAGGGTGAAAAAAGGAACCACACAAAAGAAAAAATAAGAGGGGACAGGAGGGAGGGAAACCCAGATTGCAACAGTGAAGACACTCGAACATCTACATTTATGGTAAGTGTACACAACTGTACTATGTTCATCGTGTTTCACTGTTGCAGTCATGACTGTAGGGTTGAATCCCAAAGCAGAATAAAAGGGAGGTGGTCATAAAGTAGAGGGGGCGGCTAAAAGGCCCTGCAAGACTGCAGAAGCAAGGCCTGCCCTTGACTTAGAGTAAAGAGGTAAATTGTAGTGCTTAGAAAAAGTATGCACTGAACTCCAAGTTGCAGCTTCCAAAATGTCCTTGGTAGGAACTCCTCTGAGGAAGGCAGCTCTGGTACAGTGAGTCCTTATAGTCCCTGGGATTTGCTTTCCATGGTGTGAATAGCAAAATCTGATTCCATGAGCAATCCATTTGGAAATGATCGGTTTTGAAATAGCTTTACCTTGGGAACTTGAAGCATAAGAAACAAACAATTGCTCTGATTTCCTGATGTCCTTGGTTCTGTCCAGGTAAAAACGTAGTTGTCTGTGTACATCAAGGAATGAAAGATCCTTTCCCCCTTATTTTGAAGAGTGGGGAAAAAAGTTGGCAAGTGAATAGTTTGATTTAAAGCCACTTTGGAAATCACCTTAGGCATGAAAGTAGGATTAGTCCTTAAAGACACCCTGTCTTGATGAAAAATAATATAAGGTTCCACAGCCATGAGAGCTTGCAACTCCGAAACTCTCCTGGCAGAGGTCAGAGCTAAGAGGATAGCTGTCTTCCAAGATAAAAACTTGATGTCAGATGTGGCAGCAGGCTCAAAAGGAGGTAAGGTGAGTTTTTCCAAAACATAGTTGAGATCCCAAGCAGAAATGGGAGGAGATCTAGGGGGCCTTAAGTTCTTAGCTCCTCTGAGAAACTGTCTCATGAGCTGGTGGGAAAAGATTGGAGGGTCTGTATTATACTGAGCAGAAATAGCAGAGGCATGTATCTTTATTGAAGAGAAAGAGAGACCCTTATGTAAGAGGTCTGTCAGGTAAAGTAAAATCAGAGGAATGTTAGGAATAAGAGGATCAGAATCCTGAGCCTGCATCCAGGAACATAATCTGAGGCGTCCGTGGTTAGTATCTGAGTGGCAGGAGGCAGACAGAAGGGTTTTCCTTTGTTTAGAGTACATGCCTTGGACCACCAAAGGAATTCCTTTTGAAGACAAGGCAGGATGGAGATCTGTATGTCTAAACTGTGGCAATGCTGAGACATACATCAGTGCTAGGACGTCTGGCTTCTAAAATGACATCCATAACCTGCTTGGGTAGGAGAGAATGAATCAAAGACCCTGGGATTAACCAGGCCGCTAGGCTGAGAGTTTTGACATGGGAGTTCAGAACCTGACCCAGGTGTTGGGACAGAAGGTTCGGAGTCTGTGGTAAAACCCAAGGGGGCTCCAGACAAAAGTTTTTCAGTGTTGGGTACCAAAACTGTCGAGGCCAATTTGGGGCCAGCAAGATCATCATCTTCGGCTTGTCCTGTTTGATCTTTACTAATACCCGTGGAAGAAGAGGAAGAGGCGGAAAGGCATACCCAGAGAGGTTTCTCCAACTGAATGATAGTGCATCCACTTTCCAAGCTAGTTTGTGGAATGTCCTGGTGCAAAAAATCTGTAGTTGATGATTGAGGTGGGATGCAGAGAGGTCTATGTGAGGACATCTCCAGACTGCTGTAATCATCTTGAATATTTCGGTGTCCAGCATCCATTCGTGTGGGTCCGATAGGTTTCTGCTCAGACTGTCTGCCAGGAAGTTTTGCTTCCCTGGCAGAAACTGAGCTTGATGGTCCATTTTGCAAGCTAGAGCTGTGTTCCAAAGATTCATGGCTAGTCTGCAAAGGGGATAGGAATGAGATTCCCCTTGCTTATGTACCACAACTGTGGTGTTGTCTGTCCGTATCAGTAGTTGTTCTGGTTGTAGAATATTCCTGTAGGCCAATAGAGCTTTCTGAACGGCTAACATTTCCTTTAAATTGATATGCAGGTGCCTCTAATCCTTTGTCCAAAGGCCCTGCAGACAGTTGACCTGAAAATGGGCTCCCCATGCATAATCTGAGGCGTCCATGGTTAGTATCTGAGTGGCAGGAGGCAGACAGAAGGGTTTTCCTTTGTTTAGAGTACATGCCTTGGACCACCAAAGGAATTCCTTTTGAAGACAAGGCAGGATGGAGATCTGTATGTCTAAACTGTGGCAATGCTGAGACCATACACTTTTTAGGTACCACTGTATTTTCCTCATATGTAGTCTTGCATATGGTACGAGAAGGATGCAGGAGGCCATGTAACCCAAAGCCTGCAGGAATCTCCTTGCAGATACCAGAGTTAATGTTGCCAAGGTTTTGAAAGTTGAAGCCAGCTGTAATTGTTTTTCGTATGTCAGACATGCCATCTGGGTTGTTGTGTTTAGAGAAGCGCCCAGAAAAATTATCTGTTGTGAGGGTGTCAAATTTGACTTTTTTTATGTTTACAGTGAATCCCAGGAACTTAAGATTCTGAACAAACTCTAGATGCTGGAGTAAGACATCCTTGCTGTCTGCCTAAATAAGACAATCGTCCAGATAAGGGTAAATTTGAATTCCCTTGAGTCTGCAATAAGTTACTATTGGAGCCAGGCATTTGGTGAAGACCCTGGGCGCAGTAGACAATCCAAAGGGCAGCGCAGAGAATTGATAGTGCCTCTATCCGGCCTTGAACCTGAGGTATTTTCTGCATTCCTGCCTGATGGGAATGTGTAAATATGCCTCCTTTAAATCCAAAGTTACCATCCATGCATTTTTGGTCAGCATTGGAAGTAGCTGCTGTAGAGTAAGCATCTTGAATTTTGGTATCTAAGTGTTCAAGACTGACAGATCCAGAATGGGTCTCCATGAATTTTGCTTCCTGGGGACTAGAAAGAGCCTCGAGTAAAAATCTTGTCCCATCTCTGAAAGTGGAACTAGTTCTATGGCTTTCAAAGCCAAGAGAGCTTCCACCTGGTTTAAGGCCTCTAACCATTGATGTTTTGGAAGATCTGGCCATCCGCTTGGTCTTGGTAGGGTATGAAAATGGAATTTGTAACCTCCTGAAACCACATCCAGAACCCACTTGTCTTGGGTTATACGAGTCCAATTTAGGTGAAAAAGAGAAAGTTTTCCTCCGAGAGGGACTTCCAGGCAAGAAGTTCCTGCAGCCCAACAGAGGGAGTCATTGAGTCTGTTTTTGAGTCTGTTTTCTATGAGGTTGCGATCTGTCCTCTCCTTCCCTAGGGGTGGAAGCAGTCCACTGTCTTGGTCTATAAGAGGCTTGCATTTGAGTCCTTCCTCGGGAGCGTCTGTATCTACCCCTCTGAGGCCTGTCTGAATTGGGAAAGGACCAATTTTTTGTAGGCCAATTCCTACTAAATCTGGGTGGCTGTACCTGTAAGAAATCTTTAACTGTTTGCATGGATTTTGCCTTGTCCTCCATCTTCTTTATCACCTCTTCAGCTTTAGATCCAAACAAAACATTGTGCTGAACAGGAGCATCCAATAATTTAGCTTTTACTTGATCTGGCAAATTTTGTTCCTTTAACCATGCATGCCTTCTAATGACTGTGCCAGAGGCAGCAGCCCTACAAGAAGCCTCCAAGGCATTAAATCCACAGTGCAAACCATGCTTCCCAACTTGTTCAGTGGGATGCATTAAGTCATGTAATTCCTCATCATCTGCACAGGCGGAAATGGAAGTTAGCTTTTGTTTTAAAACAGACAGGAGAAATTGCTGGTATTTCAGCATATGAAACTGACAGTTTAAAGCCCTAATAGATAAAGTAGCAGAGGTGTACACTTTTTTGCCCCATCTTTCTAAAGATCTGGAATCCTTCTCAGTGGGAATGGGGTTTTTAGCAGAAGCGGCCTTAACCCCCTTAGGACCCTGAGAAATGGTTTCAGGGTCAGCAGTAGGATTCTTGTATAAAAACTGGTGGGAATCAGGAACCCTATAATATCTGTCTGCCTTAACTGGAGCTGGAGGGAAAGAGTCTGGAGTTAAGTTATCCTCCAAAAAAGCATCATCCACAATATCCAAAATAAGAGGAATAGCCAGGGGTCTATGTTGGGGAAGAAGAAGAAAATCCCTTAGTCTTTTCTTAGATTCCGAGTACTCCTGTCCTTCCCAGTGAAAATGTTCCCTCATTTCATGCAAAGTTTCCCCAAAAGAGAAATCCTCAGGGGGAGAAGCTGAAGGAATGGATTCCTCAGCATCAGAATCCTCATAAGAGGAGAAAGAATATTCCTGGTCAGAAGAAGAAACTGAAGAAACAGAAGCCTGATCAGAGGAGTCATAATAAACTTCCTGCCTTGGCCTTTTATCTGGAGGGGGATGTGAACCCCTAATCATAGTAAGCAAGTCCTCCGCCATCTTAAGTAACTGTTTCTGAGACTTGGGTGCCAGATCAGAAGAGGCCTGGGCTGCAGTCTTTGATTTGGAAGGAGTCTTTACCTTTGTCTTTGCCTTTATTAGAAGCTGAGTAGGCCTGAAAACCCCTTCGGAAGCCAGTACCTGCACAGCGGCTCCGGACCCGGACCCATCCGAAGGAGCGTTGTCCGAAGGTCCTGCAACAGAAATATTCAAAGGCCTAGTTGGCTCCTCGTGGGAGTCCGTTTCGGCCATCGGTTCCGAAATGGCCGACGACAGGGGCTGCAAAAGCGCCTCACTGATGACGGATGAACCTGAAGCTGGCTCTGCTTGTACAACATAGTCTGATTTTGACCTCTGAGGCCTGTCTTTATCCTTGCGTCGTTTGTGAACTCCAGTAGCCGGAACCATATCCGACGACATTTTATAATTAAAACGCCTACCGAAGTAATGAAATGCAAAATCGTATCTTCGTTTAATCGTACGTTGATTGAATCTAGTACAAAACCGACAACTAGCTACGTCGTGGTCAGGGCCCAAGCAAGGAATACAGTAAGAATGAAAATCCTTATGAGGTATTTGCTTCCCACATGAAATACAATTATTAACTTTTTCTGACATCGGACTGGAGCAAGAAAAGTTTCCCCAACGGGGTACTTAGCTTTGAGTAGGAGAAGTCAGTCTTCGGACTGAAGTACGTTTATAAAAAATTGTCAGGAGTCAGCCGACCGGCACTTGCGAACTGCTATCACTGCACGGCAAGAAAGACTGGAGAACATGGCGTCGGCTGTCAGCTTTGTACTCCTGGCACTTTGACGTCAGGGAGCATGGCTGAACAGCCAACGCCGGACCCAGACTTTGGGATGCTGGCCGACTGAGGACTGCCTGCCGGCAGGGGAGAACCCTACAGTCATGACTGCAACAGTGAAACACGATGAACATCTGGGGGAATAACCAACTGTGGAGGATTGCTAGCAGCAAGCCTCCTCTCCATCACCCTGAAAGCAGGCCCACCCGAAGAGGAATGGGAGCTCAGCACCTAAGAAGACAAAATCGGAACCAGGGTCACACCCCGCTCCAGACAGTCCACCCCGGGGATGGAGCCTCAAACTCAGAGCGGTAGTCACCCTCTGATCCGAAGTCAGGGCCAACACAACTGTCGGAACCGGGGGCGCCACCCCCCAAGCATGAGATTGAGGAAGGGTAGGTTCCAACGGGACCGGCAACCAAAGGGATCTCGGAGCCTCAGTTGTCGACGTCGAGGAAGGAATTCTTCTAGTAAATGCCGGATAGATGAGCCTTGGGACCGAGGGATCCAAGGGAGGAGAGTAAATAGGGGTTGCTGGAGAAATAGACCCAAAGCCAGGAGTGGGATAGGGTCTAGGCAGATTAGAGATTCCCCCAAGCAGTCAACAGCTGATCAAAAAGGCACACCACATCCAATTCGGAAAGGCTCCTGGTGAAACTCACCGATGCCCCTGAGGGGGAATCAGGCCAGTCCAAAAAGGGGCTGCAGGCTTGTCCGGTAAATGGGTCCACATTGGATGAGTATCGGATCTGTGGTGTGTCGCAGAACGGCACCGATTCCAATGTTGCAACAAGTAATAAAAGGTATGGTCTGAGCCGAAGTCACTATAGGGGTGGATGACAGGAATGGTTCTGAGGTAGTTGTCAGATCCAGTAAAGAAATCGATATGCTGGTTGGTACAGAGGCCGTAGACAGTGCCGTAATTGTCTATGCCGGGATAGGCGCTGAGGCAACCGCAGTAAACTTCGTTGGAGCCGAGCTCAGAGCCGATGTGGTAGTCGGCACCGAGGAGGCAGAACGGTGTTCAGATGAGGGCTTACGGGCCTTGCGCTTGTGACCTTTACCTTTGTCACTGGCCGGTGAAGAGGGGTCCAAATAGAGGATGTTTCTTGTCCTAAGGAGGGGATGAGACCTCCTTCGCAGAAATAGCCTCTTAAGCAGGCCACTGAAGTTTGTTACGATGTTCATTCAGCGTCCTCTGACTGAAACTAACACAAATATCACACGGGGGTTTCGCCGACAAATGTGGAACCCCCAAACAGTACACACATTCTTCATGGAAGTCACTATTCAATAGTTTACCACTGCAAGAAGAGCAGTGTTTAAACCCCGTAGTTCCCTTCTTTTCAGACATCCCAGGGAACGAGTGGGGAAAGAGGAAATGAAAGAGAAAGGAAATACAAACAATGGTAACAAGATACCGCAAAGGCAGAAAGTTAGAAATATCAAGAAATTACCAACAATGGTAAGAGAGAAATACCAGTGGGTAGAGCTGAAGCAATATAAAAAAACAAGAACAGATTATAAAAGGAGAGAAACTTTCAAAACTAGTAAATATATCTGAAAAAGCACTTAGCTGGAGAGCTTGGTGAAACGCTGCTATATGGCTGCTCGACACACAAGATCTGCAGTAACTGAGCAAAGGGCACTGTGGGTAGCAGCTTAGCTCGAGAGTTTTTTAGTGCATGCAAACTTGGAATAAGGCCAACTTGGTTCCGAGGGCTCGGAACCGAACCCATCAGTGATGAATAGGAAGAAGATTAACAACTTCAGATTCAAACTTCCCTGAGGACACCACAAGGCTTACTCCAAACAAGTAGTCAGTACCAAAATCAGACAAACTATATTCCAAGAAATGTATAAATGTATCCTTCAGCAAGCATGACACCCTTTGTAACTATCACAATAACATTCCCCTGAAAATTGATATCAGCGTTGAGAGATCTGGAAACCTATGTTGACAATCAACTGTCATTTAATCACCACATATACATCATAAGAAGTTCTTTTTCAACGTAAAACTTGTATCTAAACATACATCACCCAGATCGAGAAACTTTATTGCTCTACTGTACTCGGCATTCACTGAGCCAATTACTGATAATACTGCATCCTTTGGCATGTACCTGTCTAAACACTAGTGAAAGTTGGAAAAAAAAAAACACAAAACTACAGGTGTGTGCATATACATACAGACATATACACACACACACACACACATATATATAATTATTGCACACACACATACATAAACAGGGACCTAAATCATAAAAACCGATGCAGTGTGTGTCAAAGCCTTGTCTCTCTCCATACCATCCATACAGGCTACTGAGAGGTTGCCTTTGCATACTAAACCTCATCAGATCCAGTTCTGTCAGATGATTTACACATTTCCAAGTCCAATGGTAAATACCTGCTCAAAGGACAGCAATCTCTTTTGCAAGATGAACAAAATATGCATCACAGAGAACATTGCTTCTATGGAACAGTCTCCTCTGTACAAAGCACAGTACTATTCTTACTCTACTCAAACTTAGAAGAATGGATGGGTAACTGCAAATTCACCCCTAGTTTAGCAACAATGGCCCCTCAAGGACAAGAGAAAATGTGCAATTGGTTCAACATACATTTGCACAGTCCATAGGAAAGTCGTATTCTGAAAATATAACACCTAGTAATTACCATGGGAATGCAAGGCTAGGCATTTTAAGGTACTCGCAGATCAATATCCTAATAAGTACTATGAACCTATGATTAGTTTCAGCCCTGTCAGATTTATGATTCTTTCTAGTATTCTTTTTTTCTCAGACTTTGGTCAATTCATTCACAGACTTAACCTAGACCCGAAACTCACTTTTAGTTTTTCTAAAAGTAAGCTCTTACCTTTAAATTTTACAGCTAGACATGGTATCACAAATACAAATTTCTCCAAAAAGCTCATCTCTACGCAGACAGGGAGTGTATGTTTATCCTGGGGAGAGATCTTGCTGTAGGCTCGAATTCTTTGCAATTTTTAGAATCCAAAATATAGAAATCATAGCAAATAAAGAAGCAACTGACATCAATGACAAATATAACTGACATTAAGCTGTAGGAAAAAAAATAAACAGGCACCAAAACTGTCAAGAAAATGGGAACTTGGAACAATTTTTAAAACAGAATAAATACAGATAAGATTGATGAACCACTGAAGATACAAAACTACAAAAAAGCAGCAATGTTGTTTCATAAGTGCAAGGCTGAAGCGGAAACACAGACTGACAGGAATTCAGAAATACATTCAACAAAAATGGAAGTAACTGGCCTTTAAAGCTGCAGGTAACAACAGTGGAAATAAAGGATAACAATGGGATTCTATTATTAAATGCTCAACTTCTCTGTCCTTTTTCTCCCTATTCATTGTCCTGCTATGAATAAACAACACAGCTTTTAAAATATTTTAAATTGACTGTTTCTCTCCACTAGAACAGTACCTTACTGTACTGTGGTGGTTTCACCTTCATACTTTTATCCCACCCTTGCTGCAGTCTCCAATTCATTGATGTCATGAAGGCCACTGAATACAAACAATTTTCTGGCCAGTTGCCTTCCCAGACTGATATCACCATGACTGTCCTAAAAACCCACCCATGCTGTGATGTCACAGCTCCCTGGTCCTTCCCCTACCATACAGAAAGTAAAGGCTACAACAAGGAAACAGTACTCCTGCTGTAAGAGCTGCCAAACACAGCAGGTAACAGCTCAAATTACCCTTAGCAATTTGGCAGCTAGGAAAGTTGGGTGTGAAGGGGGATGGGAGATGAGTCAAAGCATTACAATTCAGACTTCACAAAAAATGCAGTTTAGCCATTCTAAAAAGAAGCAGCAGTAAAAAGTACTTTCAAAGTCTATTCCTGTGGCATATGCACTCTGTGTTTCAAGTAGTCACTGAATGGCATTAAATGTTACTTAAAACTAGCTCAGTAAAAGACAGCAGTGTATGCATGCAAAATCAATGCAGTGGCAGGAGGTTTAGGAAGAAAGAGGCCTGTGTGATGCAACTTTTTACAGACTAGCACTGCATTTTGGGACACCTAGAGGCAGACTAACAATCAGAATTGATTCAAGATGCCAGACCCCATGTGGTCAGACTCAGAAATTATGTATACAAATATTTAAAAACCTGTAAATAGTCCCAGAGTGGTATTAAAATGTAGGAAACACCAAACCATTATGAAATAAACATGTATTTTTAAGTCTGTGGGTGCAGCTCTCCTTTAAGTATACAGCAAGCAATTACAGAATGTGATAACTAAGGTAGCCTGGGGAAATTACAGAAAGGTGACCTTGCTTGGTAAGAGAGAAATCTGGATAGGGTCCTTTTGTGCACAGTATTATGGAGAACAGAGAATCTGCCAGTAAGCCTGGAAAAGTCCAAGATGCCAGACCAAGTCCTACTAACTTTATTCCCAACTGACGAGAGTTATAGCATTCTATCTTTGATGGGTTTCTATATTCTAGCCAGACTTCACACAATTTTTGGGGGGAGGTGGTCTCAACCGGCACTGTATGGAGCCAGTCAGAATTCTGGCTGCATATTGTCTATGAATTTCAAGATACAAGAGCTTTTAAAGAAAATGAAGGCCGTCATAGATGAACTATGGCCTAGGTAGGCTGCAACTTAGTCAGAAATACTACATAATACACTGGCCTAAGCGACAGGAGTGGGAAGACACAAGACTACTCTCTCAACTTCCACAAGTGACTAAGAAAAGAGACTACCAAAAAGTAGAAATTTAGGATACCTCCAACAATACAAGATTTGAAGAAGGTCTTACAGACTGAAATTTATGATATGGTGTTCTGCCTCATTACACAGATAAACTATATGACGCCACATTAGTAAATGAATGTCCAGACTAGAGATTGTGAAGTGCAGTTCAGAGCCTTAATTCACTGTGGTTAAGAGCTACATTTGTGATAAGTCAAAATGAACAGTTCTGTACGACATTAATGTCATATCCCAACAGTGTTCCAAGTCTGACAAGTCTCTACATTTTGTTTTCTTTGCTATGATTTAACCAGAGGATTCAGTAATCACTTGCATATCTATAACCTATGCAACTGTATTACATGAAGTTGAATTGTACTGACCACAATAAAGATTTATTCTATGTACAATCTTTATATCTTTGTCCTTTTCATGCAGTACTTTTACAGTTTACTGAACAAATACTGTACCTGCGTTCTCATAGAAGATGGCAGATTGCATTTTGGAATAAGCAAACATGAATTCAGTCGTATATTAATAAGGGAGCATAACTTTGTTGAAACGGAAAGTTAGACTTCTGATACAGCCAGTGAAGCGGATAGAAATTTACAGGATTGTGGTACAGTGGAGATCAAGGAATACATCCTTTTCCCCCCACTATAGTGCGATCTCGAAGTTAGTATACATAATCAGCAGGAGGTGTGGGGGGGGGGGGTGTCACAGCGCCAGTTGACGAGTGGACAAGTGAGAATGTATGAGACACGTCTTGTTCTGTGTGAGGAGATCCAACCAGTGAGGTAACTTGTGGTGATTGCCCCTGGACAGATGCATTAAGAGAGGGAACCAGTGCTGTCTTAGCCAAAAGGGAGTCACTAGCAAGATTTTTGTGAGCTTAATGTTCTGCAGCACTTTTGGAAGTAGAGGAAGAGGTGGGAAAGCATAAAGAAACATCCCCTTTCAAGGAAAAGAAAGGGCATCGGTCTTCCACACCAAATGGCATGGCACTGGAACAGACGAGAGGCGGCTCCCTGTTCAAAGGGGAGGCAAAATATCTACCTGAAGAATACCCCACTGAAGGACAATGCCCAGAAACACATCTCTGTGAAGCGTCTATTCATGAGCCTGTGTTTTGGACCTGCTAAGAGAGTCTGCCACTAGATTGTGCTCTGAAGGAATATAAGCCACCTGAAGAATTAAACGACAACTGAGAGCCACCTCACAAGCTTGAAGACTCATCCTGCAAAGAGGTAAGATTTTGTGCCTCCTTGGTTGTTCACATACCATATCACTGTAGTGTTGTCTGTGTACACCTTTAAGGGGTCTGGAAAGAATAAAAGGTGAAAAACTTGAAGGGCCAGAATCAGCTCTCATCTCTAGGATGTTGATATGGTCCGACTTCAGATGGCAAAGGCCAAAGACTTTCAAGTAAGAAGCCCCCCAACCCGTGTCTGAGGCATTGGTGAACAGTTCTTGAGAAGGGACTGGAAGCTGAAAGAGCAGGCCTGAGTTCAGAGCAAACCTGTTGAATCCACCACTCAAATTCTTTCTTTAGACAGGGAAGGAGAAGCGCTTTGAAATCCAGAGGGTGAAAATGTTGCAGCCAAATGGACTTTAGGTACTACTGAAGCTTCTGCATATGCCATCTGGAAAGAGGAAACACTAGAGTAGAAGAGGCCATGAATCCCAATGGATGAAAAAATTCCCTGGCAGGCATGACATTCAGAGGAAGAAGAGACTGAAAGAAGGCCGTCAATGAAAAAGGTTTGGAGGTAGAAGAGAGGTGAACACCGGCACTGTCTGAATCTAGTTTCTTAGATGCATGTGATCCAGACATGGATTCAGGACCGACTTCTGGAAGTTGACAGTGAACCCAAGATTTTGAAGGAGAGAGATGGTAAACTCCAGATCCTATACCATGCGACTGGAACAAGGTGCCTGAAGTTAAAGGTAGTCTAGAGAAGGAAAAATCTGAATGTCTTGGAGCCTGCAGAAATCAATTAAAGGAGCTAAGCATTTTGTAAGTAACCTTGGGGCTGCAGAAGTGCCAAAGGGCAAAGCAGAGAACTGAAAATAAAAAGGAATACAAAGTCCTGAAATGAGAGCTAAAAGGGATATGAAAGTAAGCATCTTCCAGATCCAGACACATTAGAAAAGCCTGGGGTAAGACAGGAAACAGGGTTTGACAATTAAGCATCCAAAAAACAGGACCTTGAGAAAGGTGCTGAACAGGGAGAGATCCAGAATAAGTCTCCAAGTGTCCTCCTTTCTGCAGACAAGAAACATACTGGAATAAAAATAATCTCCCATTCGGGAAGGAGGACATGTTGAATGGCTCTTTGGTTCACCAAGGACCCTAGAACCTCTAGGAAATGAGGAAGTTAATGTACATTAGGTTGAGGAATTGCTGAAAATGGAGGAAGACACTTCCATACCATGAGGTAGCCCTGACAGAGGACAGAAAGAACCCAAGAGTCTGAAGTGATGAGAAGCCAATTTGGAAGACAAAGGGAAAGCCGAAGGGACAAAAGAACCTTGTCTAAAAAAAGGGGGGGGTGAACTGTCAAAAAGAAGCAGGTTTATCAGATAAAGGGGGCTTCTTGACCACAGAAATCTGAGAAGCCTTAGCAGAGAGGGGGTCCAACTACCAACCCTTCCTGCCCGTGGAGGCCTGGTGGGGTTGCCTGAGAACAAAAGCAAATCTGGAAGAATAATTCCTCTGGAACTTAGGGATAGGAGACAAAAATATGTCTAAGATCCTGCAAGGCTTTGTCTTTTTTCTTGAAGGGACTTAAACAGGTCAGCAGCAGCAGCTCCAAAAAGATGTTTACTATCCAAAGGAGCATCCAACAACTATGCCTTAATGTCATACAGAGACTGGAGACTAAGCCTAGAATAACGCCTCATGACAGACTCAAAAGCTGCATCCCTGGCAAAGGTATCAGCAGCATCATATCTGCAATTAAAATGGTGAGCCACTTGAGAAGCAGAACCTGAAAGATATAAGGCAGAGGATTTGGGCGCAGCAGTTAATGTTGCTGCCTCACAGCAAGGGGTTCGCTGGTTCAATTCTCAGCTGGGGTGCCTATTGTGCTGAGTCTGCATGTCCTCCTTGCATCCGTGTGAGTTTTCTCCGGGTACTCCTGTTTCCTCCCTCATTCCAAAGACATACTTCTGAAGCATTTCTTCCAGGGCCTCCGCTGAGGCTCTGTCCTAGTCGGACTTTCCAGGGAAACAAATATTAAACAAATAAAATTTGCCTTCAGAATCAGGTCGTCAAAAATAACCTGATAAGCCTGAGCAATCACTGCCAAAGCATACCTGGTCATGTGGGTCTCAATTAGCCTTAAAAGCCTAAGTAGAAGCAGTGTAAACTCTTACCAATCCTCTCCATGGTCCTACTATCTATCCTTAGAAGACAAAAGTTTGGAAGACGGCAAGAGCTTAGAAGGTATGTCAAGAAAGACTGACCACAGCAGGATCAGAAGGGCATTTAAATAAAAAAACTGACAATCCTCAGGAAGTACAGTTGTGTACACTTACCATAAATGTAGATGTTTGAGTGTACTCACTGTTGCAGTCATTACATTTGGGTAATCTGCTGGCAGGTTGCCCTCAGTTGGCCTGAATAACAAAGTCTTGGGTCCTGCGTCGGTTGCTGTCTCTTCTTCCATGACGTCAGGGGTATAAAACATGCAGCCAATGCCATTTTATTCAGTTTTTCTTGCCCCAGATGTCAGGTGCCCCCAAATGGGGAGCAAAATTATATATATATATATATATATATATATATATATATATATATATATATATATATATATATATATATATATATATATATATATCTATATATATATATATATATATATATATATATATATAAATGCACTTTTAGCAACATAACTTTACCTCCTTCTAATAGCAAATATACCACAAAGGCTTTAGTATATAGTTAAGGAAAGAAAAGGTATAGAAAAGGGGGATGGTGGGTGGGTAACCCGGACTGCAACAGTGAATACACTCGAACATCTACATTTATGATGTGTACATAACTGTACTATGTTCTTCGTGTTTCAAAGTTGCAGTCATTACATTTGGGTAGAATCCCAAAGCTATGGATGGGAGGATGGAGCTAAACAGCATTAGGAGCGGCTATAAGGCCAGTGGCAAAGCCTGCCCTGGATTTGGAGAAGAGTGGCAAATGATTATGCTTTGTGAAGGTATGAACAGAGCTCCAAGTAGCAGCCTCTAGAATGTCTTTGGTTGGAACCCCTCTGAGAAAAGCTGCCGAGGTAGAGGCAGCCCTGGTGGAATGAGATCTGATCCCCTTGGGCACAGGTTTACCATGGTGCAGGTAGCAGAAACGAATGCAGTGGCTTATCCACTTAGAAATAGTCTGCTTTGATATAGCCTTCTCCTCTGACCCTGCAGCAAATGCTACCAGTAGTTTCTTAGAGATTTGGTCCTGTTCAAGTAGAATCTTAGTTGTCTGTGTACGTCCAATAAATGCAGAATCCGCTCCCCCTTGTTCTGCGGATTTGGGTAAAAAGTTGGCAGGTGAATTGTCTGGTTAAGAGCCACACTGGATACCACCCCTTGGGCATAAAAGGAGGATTGGCACTGAGGGACACCCTGTCCAGGTAAAATGTAATAAAAGGCTCCACAGCCATGAGAGCCTGTAGTTCTGAAACCCTTCTTGCTGAAGTGACTGCCAAGAGAAAAGCTGTTTTCCAGAACAGAAATTTTATATCCGCAGTAGCTGCTGGTTCAAAAGGAGGCAGGGTGAGTTTTCCAGCACAAACTTGAGGTCCCATGCAGGAGTTGGAGATGATCTTCTTCTTGGAGGCCTTAAATATTTGGCCCCTCTAAGATACTGTTTAAGCAGAGGATGAGAAAAGAGAGGAGGCTCTGTGTTGTAATGAGCCAAGATGGCAGAGGCATGGATTTTTATTGAAAAGTTAGGCCCTTGTCAAGCATCTCAGTCAAATATTGTAAAATCAGAGGAATATTGGGCTTTGCTGTGCCTGTTCCTTGTGCTTGGTTCCAAGTACATAATCTCTTCCATTTATCAGCATAAGATTTTTCTAGTACTAGGCCTTCTGGCTTCCAAAATGACATCCATCACAGATTTACTGAGAGGTGTTGTTTGAATAATTAAATGATCAGCCATGCTGCAAGGTTCAGAGTTTGGAGATGGGTGTGCAGAATTTGACTGTTCTGCTGAGACAGTAGATGAGGTATTTTAGGCAAGTACCAAGGAGGAGTTGAGACATATTCCTTAGAAGTGGGTACCAGTGTTGTCTAGGCCAGTCCGGAGCAACTAGGATCATTTTTGTTTTTTCCTGTCCGACTTAGTAAAACCTTGGAGAAAAGAGGTAGAGTGGGAAAGGCATAGACTGACAGAGTTTTCCAACGTAAGGATAGGGCATCCACTTTCCATGTTTTTTTGTGCGATGAATTCTTGTGCAGAATTTGTCCAGCTGATAATTTTGGGGAGAGGCAAATAGATCTATGTCTGGCCTCCCCCATTTCCTTGTTAACATGATGAAGATTTGTGGATCCAGTTTCCATTCATGTGGGTCCTTAAGATTTCTGCTTAGGTAGTCTGCCAAAGTATTTTGTTTTCCTGGCAGGAATTGAGCTTGAAAATGTATTTGGTAAGTCAAAGCTGTGTTCCACAATGCCATGGCTAGTCTGCAAAGGGGGTAAGAATGTGTACCCCCCTGCTTATGTACCACATAACCGTGGTGTTGTCCGTCTATCAGTAGTTGTCTTGGATGAAGTAAGTCCTTGAAAGCCGTCGGAGAATTCTCAACAGCTAGCATCTCTTTCTAGTTGATATGCAGATGCATTTATTTTGTGCTCCATTTGCCCTGAATGCATCTCCCTGCCAGGTGGGCCCCCCAAGCATAGTCTGATGTGTTTGTAGTTATGGTTTGGGTGGCAGGCTGTAGAGTGAATGACAGTCCCTTGTTTTGGTGACATGTCTCCACCCACCAAAGAAACTCATGTTGTAGGCAGGGAATGAGAGGTATTGTTTCCAGACTGTGACAATGTTGGCTCCATAAACATTTTAGGTACCACTGAAGTTTCCTTATATGCAGTCTTACATATGGAATTAGTAGAATGCAGGATGCCATGAACCCCAAAGCCTGCAGAATTTATCTTGCAGATTACTGGGTTTTTGTTGCCATTTGCTTGAAGTATATTGTCAGTTGCCTTTGTTTGTCTAGCATAAGGTAAGCCATTTGGGCAGCTGTATTCAAGCTTGCACCCAGAAATGTAATTATTTGAGAGGATACTAGTTGGGATTTCTTTTCATTTATTGCGTACCCCAGGCATGTTAGAAGCCTTTTTACAAACGCCAGATGTTGAAGAGTGTCCTTGTCTGCTTGAATGAGACAGTCGTCCAGATAAGGATAAATTTGTATACCTCTCTGTCTGCAGAATGCAATTACTGGTGCCAGGCACTTTGTAAATACCCTGGGTGCAGTAGATAAGCCAAAGGGAAGTGCAGAGAATTGGTAATGCAAAACACCTGCCTTGAAACGGAGGTATCTTCTGCATGATTCCCTTATTGGGATATGCAGATATGCCTCTTAAGTCTAGAGTCACTAACCAAGCATTTCTGCCCAGCATAGGCAGTAGCTGTTGTAAAGTCAGCATTGTGAATTTTGGAATGTCCAGGAACGTGTTCAAAATCGATAAATCCAGTACTGGACGCCAAGAATTGTCTTTTCTGGGTACCAGGAAAAGTCTTTAAAAACCTTGTCCTTTTTCCTTTCCTGGTACTGGTTGAATAGCCCTCTATCCACGAGGGACATAACTTGTTTCTGAGCCTCTACTCACTGATTTTGTGGCAGATCTGGCCATCCGTTTGGAATTGGCAAAGTATGGAAATGAAATCTGTACCCCTGGGATACTATGTTAAATACCCACTTGCCCTGGGTAATTAACTGCCAATTTTTTGCAAGAAGTGCTAGTTTTCCCCCACAAGGGGGCTGCCAAAAGATAAGTGCTTGGTGATGGTAGAGGAAAGTCATTGAGACTGCTTACTGTAGGGTTGTCCGTTTCCTCCAGATTTGGAGGTGGAGGCACCCCATTGCTTTAACCTGTAAGAACCCTGAGATTGGTATCTGGAGCCTTTTGAGCACCTGGATTTGCTTTGAGAGGCTCTGTTGGACACAGGAAAGGACCAGTGTTTAGTAGGCCAGTGCCTACTGAACCTGGGTGGCTGCACTTGCACAGTTTGCATAGATTTAGCTTTGTCTACCATTTTCTTTAAAACTTCTTCTGCCTTATTACCAGAGTGTCATGCCGCAAGGGGGCATCCAAAAATTTAGCTTTAACATGATCAGGCAGATTTTGCACCTTGAGCAAGGCATGCCTTCTAATCACAGATCCAGTAACTGCGGCTCTACAAGAGGTCTCCAGGGAATCAAAACCACATTGCAAAGTATGCTTTCCAACCTGTTCTGCTGAATGCAATAATTCCTGTAATTCTTTATTTTCCACACAATCAGAAATCAACATAATTTTCAGTTTCAGTAGGCCCATAACATGCTGTTGATATTTAAGCATATGAAACTGGCAGTTTAAGGCTTTGACTGCCAAGGTGGCAGACATATAAACCTTCTTTCCCCATCTATCCAGCACCCTGGAATCTCTATCAGAGGGGGTAGGATTTTTGGCTGTAGAGGCCTCAACACCCTTGGGACCCTGTGAAGGTCTCAGGGTCAGCAGCAGGATTTTTGAATAGAAATTTGTGGGAGTCAGGAACCCTGTAATATCTGTCTGGCTTACTAGGAGCCGGAGGTAGGGAATCCGGAGCCATGCTTGATTCCGAAAACACAATCAACAATGTCTAATATAAGAGGTATAGCCAAAGGCTTATGCTGAGGAAGGAAATCCCTAAGCTTCTTTTTTTGATTCAGAGAAGTCCTGACTCTCCCAGTGAAAATGTTCCCTTAAAGTATGCAAAGTTTCTCCAAAAAAGAGTAATCCTCAGGAGGAGATGCAGATGGGATGGATTCCTCTGCATCAGAATCCTCATAGGGTGGAATGGAAAATTCCTGATCAGAAGAGGAATCACAAGAAATGGAAATCTGAACTGAATATTCATAATCAGTGTCTTGCCTAGGCCTCTTAGCAAGGGGGGGGGGTTTGGGAACCCCTGATCCAGGTAAGTCCTCAGCCATTTTAATCATCTGTTTTTTAGGCATAGGAGCCTGAGCACGTGGCTCATGTGTTGTTTTTTTTGACATAGAAGATGCTTTTGACCTTGTTTTTGAGGCTGGTGTCAGTTTTATATAAAAATGTTGAGACCTGAAAACACCCTCAGAAACCGGTGACTGCTCAACGGCTCCGGACCCATCCAAGGGGGAGACATCCGCAGGTTCAATAGTCTGAGAATCTTGCAGCATACCAGACTCCGCATGGGTCTCGGTAGAGGCCTGCGACTCAAAAGTAGCAGGTATCAGGGGCTGCGAAAGTGCCTCACTGAGTACCGGCGACTGGCTTAGGAGAAGCTTTGTCATCAGTTTTGGACTTCAACGGTCTGTCTCTGTCTTTTTCTTTTTGTTTTTTTGTGAACTCCGGTAGTCGGATTACTAACAGATGACATTTCAGGATAATTAAATCTTGATCCAAAATATTTAGAAGCAAAACTATACCAACGCTCAATAGTGCGTTGGTTAAATCTAGCACAAAACCGACAGCAAGGCATGTTATGATCTGGGCCTAGGCAAGGAATACAGTATAAATGAAAATCCTTATGAGGTATTTGCTTCCCACAAGTAATGCAATTATTAACTTTTACTGACATCGGTAAGGAGCAAGAAAAAAAGTTTCCCCAATGGGCTACTTAGCTTTAGTTTGAAGACTTCGGTTCAGAAACTCGGATGCGAAAAATTTCAGGAGTCTGCCGACAGACACTTGCGAACTGCTTCTGCTTCAGGCACCGCGCGGCAAGAAAGACTGAATAAAACAGCGACGGCTGCATGTTTTATACTCCTGACGACCTGACATGGAAGAAGAGACAGCAACCGACGCAGGACCCAAGACTTTGTTATTCAGGCCGAATGAGGAAATCATGCCAGCAGATTACCCAAATGTAATGACTGCAACAGTGAACCACGAAGAACAGCTTTATAGAAAGTATCAGTTTTCTCAGAATCAGGAGACTTGAAAGCAGCAATTAAAGTGTCTAACAAGGCAGCCAACACAGGAGGAACTGCCAGTGGTTTAGGAGTATTCTCCTGAAGCGACTTTTATCTTCTCTGATCAAACACTTGAGAAAAATCCCACTTTATTCCATCATCCTAGCAATTCTGTCCCTAAAGGACAATTCCTCAAAGGGACATTCAGGCTAACAGACACACCAGAACCACAGGCCAAGGGTGATGGCATCTGTGAACAACAGGGGCAAACACCCCTCATCAGAGGAATCCGGTTAATAGGGGTAGAAGTCCAAGGAGGAGCAGACACTGAAATCCCTTGAGGAGGCCTTCAGGGCCATCAAGGCAGAAAGCAAGCCCTAAGTAAACTCTTGCCATTCCCTTTGAGGATCCTGTGGATGGACAGAAACTTTCTTCATTTTTTTCGTCTTTTCTTGGAAGGGACATCATCCAAATAATGAAGGCTCCAATCCTTGGCTTGACTCGATAAAAGAACCCGGAACCCCCTCCCGGATCAATATCTCCGGAATCCTTCTAGGACTCATTGATATAATCAATCAAGATTCCCCCTGGACATCCAGAGCAGAACCCTGCAAAATGTCAGAGGAAGTGAAAAGACTGATCCATGCCAGCCTCTGATGGAGTCGCAGCAGCGGAATCTGATGTAGATGACGACTGACGTACAGAGCTATTACCTGCTTCTAGAGGAATATCCAGTGATTGCTGGACATCTAAAGAGTCTTGCAGAGACTTCTTGGCCTCCTTAACCAGCAGCAGTATCTCAGGGGTTCAAGGATTCTGCCATATTACTCTGGGCTAACTGTTAAAGTAGCTTATCTTCCCCTGGCCATTTATCTTGAGAACCAACGGCTTCTGAACGTCTTGGGCATAAACTCCTTACAGGTACTACAAGAGATATGGTGGTGGGAAGCACACAAAAAAAAGACACAGTTGGTGACTATCCTTATGGGTAATCTGCCTCCCACAATAACATTTTACTTTCTTGGATGACATGAACTCTAGGTAGTAAAATAAAATTAAAGACCAAGAAAAAAACAACAAAATGACAAGGCGCTTATGTGGCAGCTAGGTACTCAGCACAGTAACAAGGAGTTCAGACCAACTAGCAATAATGGAGTTTAAACTGGTGGCAAAGTAGTTCTGGGTAGCTGCATCCGTACGTCCCTTTAATGCCCTATGCTCTGTGAGGAGCAGAGGTGTGACGTACATTGCATACAGAATTAGGCTTCTATATACTGGCCTAGCGTTGGGCTGCCCAGGGTATTAGATCTCTTCTCTATAAAATACTACAACAGTGATAACAAAAGAACATGCCCACGTATTTAAACTATTTCACCTGAAGTAGCCAATTCCACCTGACCAACATAAATCACTCATTTTGGGAATAATCAGTAAAAACTAAATGAAAACTCCAGCCAAGCTAGAACTTCCACTGAGTGACTTCTCAAGCCTCTTGTATCAGAGGCACATGGGATATATGCAACTGACCCTCAAGAACATCAGGTGTTTCAGCTATATGGCGATTCTGAATGCCCATGACTTATTTCTTTTTAATAAAATAAAACTCTGTGAATAAACCAAACTTCACTTTAAAAGAAACAATCCAGTAAAAATCCAGTAAGCGCTTTCATTTTCTAACAAGACTTCATCAGACCCTGACGAAAGTACAGTTTTGTACCTACCATAAATGTATATGTCCGAGAGGTATGCATCTGCAGTCCTAACATATGGGTTGCCCTGCCTCAGGCAGCCCTTCGGTCGGCCAGATTCCAAAGTCTGGGTCTGGCCTCGGCTGATGTCGCACTTCACCCGACGTCATAGCTGCTGTGTATTGGGTATAAAGGCATCAGCCGACGCCATTTTCCTCAGTGCTTCTTGCCCCAGATGCCAGGTGCCCTCTAGGAAGGCTAAATTTGGATAAATGCAAATGATTCCAAACAGTAGAGAGCAAACAATATAAAAATGTATATACATATATACAAACAAATACACCATAATAGATTCCCCAGCTAGCTACAAGATGGGTAAATACCCTAGGAGTACCACAGAGGCGAAGGAGGGGGTAATCCTGACTGCAGATGCATACCTCTCGGACATCTACATTTATGGTAGGTACAAAACTGTACTATGTCCTTCAAGGATGCATCTGCAGTCCTAACATATGGGTAGAATACCATAGCCAAACTAGGGGAGGAGGCACTAAGATAAAGATGGTGTAGTTAAGATCCCTTGCAAAACAGCAGTTGCAAAACCTGCTCGGGATCTGGAGTATAAAGGAAGATTATAATGCTTGGCAAATGTATGCACAGAGCTCCAAGTAGCAGCTTCTAAAATGTCTTTGGTAGCCACTCCTCGTAGGAAAGCTGTAGTGGTGGCTGTAGCCCTTGTGGAGTGAGGCCTGATATTTTCTGGAGTTGTCTTTCCATGAAAAGAGTAGCAAAATCTAATGCAATTTCCTATCCATTTTGAGATGGTCTGTTTTGAAATTGCTTTTCCTTGCATTCCTGTTGCATATGCTACCAGAAGCTGGTCAGTTTTTCTGTTGGTCTTAGTTCTGTCCAGATAGTAGCGTAATTGCCTGTGCACATCCAAAGTATGTAGTAGTCCTTTCCCCCCTGTTCTGTGGGTTGGGGAAGAATGTTGGTAAGTGAATTGCTTGGTTCAATGATACTCTGGAGACCACTTTTGGCATAAAAGTAGGGTTAGTTCTCAAAGACACTCTATCCTGATGGAAGATAAGGAAAGGCTGTACTGCCATTAATGCCTGTAACTCAGAAACCCTTCTTGCTGAAGTGATTGCAAGCAGGAAAGCAGTTTTCCAAGATAAGAACTGTAATTCTGCTGTTGCTGCTGGTTCGAAAGGGGGAAGTGTTAACTTTTCCAGCACAAAGTTAAGGTCCCATGTAGGCAAAGGTGGCTTCCTTGGAGGCTTTACATTTTTAATTCCTCTCAGAAACTGCCTGAGTAGAGGATGAGAGAAGACTGGAGGGTCCATGTTGTATTCTGCTGAAATTGCTGATGCATGAATCTTGATGGAGGAGTAAGACAGGCCATTGTGGAAAAGTTCTGCTAAGTATTCCAGGATGTTAGCTATGTTTGCTAATGATACATTTTCTCCTTTTGCTGCACTCCAAATGAGGTATCTTTTCCATTTGGCTGAATAAGTCTTCCTTGTGGAGGGTCTGCGAGCCTCCAGGATAATGTCTTTAACCCTCCGAGATAAATCTGGGTTATTTTGTTTTATGTAATATTCCAAGCAGCTAGCTGTAGTGTTTTCAAGTTTGGATGTAGGGTCTTGTAGTTGTTCTGTGTTAGAAGTAATGGACATAGAGGTAGAGGCCATGCGTGTGTCCGAGACATGCTCCTCAGTAGCGGGTACCAATGCTGCCTCGGCCAA
This sequence comes from Protopterus annectens, assembly GCF_019279795.1. Classification (NCBI taxonomy): domain Eukaryota; kingdom Metazoa; phylum Chordata; order Ceratodontiformes; family Protopteridae; genus Protopterus; species Protopterus annectens. The sequence goes on from NC_056737.1 coordinate 230,702,370, forward strand.
TCTGGAGCTATCAGGATTATCCTTGGGTGATCTTCTTTGATCTTCAGTAGGACTTTGTACATCAAAGGAAGCGGTGGGAATGCATATACTGTCAGGTTTTCCCAACTGAAGGATAGGGAGTCTACCTTCCAAGCAAGTGGGTGGTATGTTCTTGTGCAGAATTTCTTCAATTGGTGGTTGTGTGGGGATGCGAACAGGTCTATTTCTGGTAGTCCCCATTTCTTTGTAATGGTTTTGAAGATATCTGGATGCAGCATCCATTCGTGAGCATCCGTGGTAGTTCTGCTTAAGGTGTCTGCTAGTGAATTTTCTTTTCCTGGCACAAATTCGGGCTGGAGTTGAATGATGAGGTTCAGGGCCACGTTCCACAGGTCCATTGCCATCCGGCATAGAGGATATGAGTGTGTACCTCCCTGTTTGTTGATGTACCACATGACTGTGGTGTTGTCCGTCCTTATCAGCAAGTGACCTTGTTGAAGAAATGGTCTGAATGTCCGGATTGCATGTTTCACTGCCAGCATCTCCTTTTGATTTATGTGTAGATTCAGCTGGTCTTGTGTCCATAGGCCTTGTATACACTTGTCCACCATGTGCGCCCCCCAGCCTAGGTCTGAGGCGTCCGTGGTGATGGTCTGGCTTGGATGAGGTTTGTGGAAAGGCAATCCTCTGTTTAACTGACAGGCCTGAGCCCACCCAACTTTCTCATATGCAGCCTGGCATGCGGAATCAATATTATGCAGGATGCCATGTAACCCAGGGCTTGCAGGACTTTCCTTGCGGTAAGCTGGGTCTGTGTTGTTAATGCCATGAAATAGAGTGGTAGTTTCTTTTGTTTTTCTTCTGTGAGAAATGCCATCTGATTTGATGTGTCCAGTTCTGCACCCAAGAATGTTATCCTTTGGGATGGTACCAGCCTTGACTTTTTCATGTTGACTGTGTATCACAAGGCTTGTAGCAGCTGTATAACCTTTTCCAAATCTTTTGTTAATTTGGTCTTGTTGTCCGCTTGTATTAGGCAGTCGTCCAGGAACGGGTAAATCTGAATTCCCTGAAGCCTGCAATGAGCAATTACTGATGCCAGGCATTTCGTGAATACTCTGGGCGCAGTAGATAAGCCAAAGGGCAATGCTGAGAATTGATAATGCTCTGATCCTGCAAGAAATCTGAGGTGCCTTCTGCAATCTGGTCGTATAGGGACGTGCAGGTATGCCTCCTTGAGATCTAGAGTCACCAGCCAAGACTCCTTGCCCAGCATGGGAAGAAGTTGCTGTAGGGTCAGCATTTTGAATTTTGGAACAATGAGATATGTGTTCAGAGCGGACAGGTCGAGAATAGGCCTCCATTGATTTTCTTTTCTTGGTACAAGGAAAAGTCTGGAGTAAAATCCTTGTCCTTGTTCCATAGGCGGTACCTTTTCTATAGCTCTCATCCTTAGTAGTTGGTTGATTTGTCTTAGAGCGTTTGTTTTTTGGCTTGGTGGTAGGTTTGGCATTCCTCTCTTTTTGGTAGAGTGTGGAAGTGAAACCTGTAGCCTTTGTCTATTGTCTGTAAAATCCATTTGTCTCCTGTAATGTAATGCCAGTTTACGGAAAATAAGGCTAGCTTTCCGCCCAAGGGTGCTTCCAGTTGTTCCCTGGTAGGCGGCATCAGAGCCAAGTCATTGTGTCTGTCCTGTGGAAGTGGTTGTAGCTGAATCTGTGGCAGTACTTCTCTGGTTGTTAGGCTGCCACTGACGTCCCCTGTAGGTACCCCTGGATTGACCTCTGCCTCTTGGGCGCCTATTTCTGCCTCTCTGTGCCCTGGAGGTGTCTGGAAAGGACCAATTCTTCGAAGGCCAATTTCTACTAAACCTCGGAGGTTGGACCTGTAAGAAATCCTTGACTGTTTGGACAGATTTTGCTTTTTCTTCCACCTTCTTTAACACCTGCTGTGCAGGGGAGCCAAACAAACTTTGTTTCTCCATAGGAGCATCTAGGAGCTTTGACTTAACATGGTCTGGTAAGGATTGCTCTTTTAACCAGGCATGCCTTCTAATCACTGTTCCAGTCATAGCTGATCTAAAGGAAGCCTCCAGTGCATCATAGCCACATTTTAAGGAATGGTTACTGACCTGCTGAGTGTTATGTACCAAATCCTGAAGGGACTTACGGTCTATAGGTTCAGGAGAGGACAGTTTTTTATTTAGCTGGTCTAACAAAAATTCCTCGTACTGAATCATGTGAAATATTCAGTTTAAGGCCCTGGCCGAAAGAGTAGCAGAAGTATAAACTTTTTTACCCCATCTCTCTAATGCTCTAGATTCTCTTTCAGAGGGGAGGGGGTTTTTGGCAGAGGCAGCTGCTACAGCTTTGGGGCCCTGTGAAATGGTTTCAGGATCTGCGATAGGAGCCTTATACAAATGGAAGTGTGTGTCCGGGACCCTGTAATATCTGTCGGGCTTGGCAGGGGCCGGAGGGAGAGAATCAGGGGCAGTACAGGCATCATTATATGCATCATCAACAACTGTTAGTAATGGAGGAATGGCTAAAGGCCTATGCTGTGGTAAATGTAAAAAGGTCCTTAGCCTTTTCCTTGAATCTGAAAAATCCTGGCCCTGCCATTGAAAATGTTCTCTCATAGCATGTAAGGTTTCCCCAAAAGAAAATTCTTCAGGAGGAGAGGCAGAAGGAATGGAGTCTTCTGCATCAGAATCCTCATAAGGAGAATATGGGCCTTCCAGAGGGTCTGAGTTATCTGAGTCATCCGAGGAATAGTCTGTAGAAACAGGATCCGGGGGCTCAGTTCTAGGCCTCTTCTCTGGAGGGGGTTGAGAGGCCCTGTCTGGGTGAGGTTGGGATCCCCTGATCAAAGAAATGAGATCCTCAGCCAGGCTGAGCATTTGGGAACTAGAGGTAGGCCTGTGTGAGGGGGTTTTAGCAGGCAAGGCCTTAGAAGATTTAGCTGCTTTAGCCCTGGAAAAAGCCTTGATAGACATAGATGCAGGGGGCCTAGCAGCTCCACGTGCAGGGGTAGATATGTCTAAAGGAATAGTATCTGATAAGTCCTGGGTGCCTGCTACAGCAGGGGTAATTTCAGTAGCAGATTCAGCCATGCTCTGTGAGGCCTCGGCTATCGGAGACATGCTTTCGGCCGAAGGAAGAACCGAGGACTCTGTTTCAGCCAAAACCGAGACACTCGCGGTTGGCTTAACCGTGGTTTCAGCCGAAACTGCGGACCACGAGTGTCGGTCCTTTTCCTTACGCTTTTTAGCTAATTGTGAAGTCTGAGTCTCCGACGGCATTTTGTATGCAAAAGCGGGACCAAAAAACTCCTCTGCAAACTCCGACCGACGTCTAAGTGTCCGTCGGTTGAAGGAAGCACAGGCTAGACAAGCTGATACGTCGTGGTCTGGGCCTAAGCAAGGAAGGCAGTAAGAGTGGAAATCCTTATGAGGTATTTGTTTCCCACAAGTTAAACAATTATTTACTTTTTCTGACATCGGCTGAGGCAAGAAAGAGTCCCCAATGGGGTACTTAGCTTTTTAGAAGTCTTCGGTAGTAGAAATCTCTGGATCTGACCGACCGGCACTTACGAACAGCTTCTGCTTCGGGCACCACGCGGCAAGAAAGACTGAGGAAAATGGCGTCGGCTGATGCCTTTATACCCAATACACAGCAGCTATGAAGTCGGGTGAAGTGCGACATCAGCCGAGGCCAGACCCAGACTTTGGAATCCGGCCGACCGAAGGGCTGCCTGAGGCAGGACAACCCATATGTTAGGACTGCAGATGCATCCTTGAAGGACATCCTGTGGGTGTTCTGATCTGGATCGGATCAGAGACAGCAGCTTCACCAGCATCTCATCTGAGCTCAGAGCTCCTCCCCTTACACGTAATACCCCTCCATCTCCTTCCATCCCTCTCTCAGATCGAGTTTGCTGCACCACAAACTCGAATCTGACCCAACAGACCTTACTAATACAGAAAGCACAGGAGAACTGCATAGGTGCTCTCCCTGCCTACCAAAGTAGGAACATAATGAGAAGATCAGGGGGAAGGAGGGAGGGACAGTTGATGACAAATAAAGTCCAACTACTCAGATGGAACGTTATGGTGAGTACATAACTTCTTTATCTGAAGTAGTTGACTTCATTTGATCAACCTGTGGGACAGACTCCCCAGCTACCAAACACTTGGGTGGCCCTCATGGAAGGATATTACTAAGCACAGCGGAGCCAAAGGATCTTCTCCCTCTAGATATGTCCAGTTTGTAGTGAGAAATGAAGGTGAGAGTAAGGACCAGGTAGCCACCAAACAAATATCATCCAAAGACACCCTGCACCAAAAAGCCGCCGACATAGCCATAGACCTGGTAGAATGGGCTTTGATTTGTCCTGGAGGTGACATGCCTCTGTCTCTGTAAACCTGAAGGATGCAAAAGGAAATCAGTCTGACAATGGTTACTTTATAGGTTCATAGGTTTATACTAGGCTATCTGCCCTAAGGCATTTATAAGCCTAGCCCAAAGTTTTGTGGCTTACGCCACCCCTTATATGAAAAAATACTGTGCCCATTAGTTTGTTGTGCCTCTGTCCAGCAGTGACACAGAGATGATTCCCGGGGTAAACCTACGATCTCCCATCCACAGGTCAAGATTTCTCTTGAACAGAGCCAGCGAGGTGCTCTGCCTCACATGGACCGGGATTTTATTCCACAGCATAGGGAGTCTCTGAGTGATAAATCTATCCCTCCAGCACGTCCTATTTATATCCGTGCTAAGGTTTAAGTCGCTTGCTCTAGTGGTTTCGGTGGATTTGGATTTTTTGAGGTGGAGCATGTCCATTAATTCCGGGTTGGACATGGCCTTGTATGTCAGGCACATGTCACCTCTGAGCAGACGGTATGCGACTGAATAGAGCTGGAGTTTCTTCAATCTGGCAGCATATGACAGATTTTGGATTCCCTTTATCCTTTTGGTGAGGACCTTTTGGGGTCTCTCCAATTGCTGCAGATGCCGGGTGAGATACATCCCAAATGGGGCATTGTACTCAATCATTGGTCTGATAAGTGAAGAGTACAGGGGAACAATGACCTCACTAGATCTGGATGTGAATCCCTTCATGATCAGGTGGGCAATGTAGAAGGTCTTTCTAACCACTTTAGCAATGCGAGTGTCAAAAGAAAGGCCACTGTCAACCTGGGTCCCCAGGTCCCTGATAACCTCTTCTGTGCTTAGTGGATTGCCACCTATATGGTAGCTTGGGGTTACCTTGTTTTTCCCGAAGGTTATGACTATACATTTTTTGGTGTTTAACTTCAGGCCACGGCTCTGGCACCAGCTATCTGTTTCCGTGAGTCCCTTCTGAAGGATATCAGTGTCCGATGCACTTTCCACTATGGCGCCCAGTTTGCAGTCATCTGCAAACTTTGTCAGCCAAAGTCCTCCCATGTTGGCCTGTACTTCTGAGAAGTAGATACAAAACAATAGGGGGCCAAGGACCGAGCCCTGTGGGACACCACTTGTGACCGGCTTGGAGTCTGACATAGCGCCAGCAACTCTAACCCTGTGGGTTCTGTCCTTATGCCAGTTTGCAACCCATCTTGTGACATATGGGTTTACATTTAAGCTGGTAAGTTTTTCTACAATACCCAAGTGGGGTATTGTGTCGAAAGCCTTTGCAAGGTCAAGTTAGGCTGTATGGACTGCCTTTCCCTCATCAATGGCCTTGGTGACTGTTTCGAAGAAGTCGACCAAGTTCAAAAGGCATGATCTGCCCTTGACGAAGCCAAACTGGGTCGGGTCCAATGTCTGCAAGTCCCCTATATCTTTGTTTATGAGCTCCATTATGATCCTCTCCATAGCTTTGCAGACTAGACTTGTTAAGCTTATGGGGCGGTAATTACCAGGGTCCGTAGAGGCACCGCCTTTGTGGAGTGGGACCACAGTTGCCGTACACCACTCCTTGGGCACGTATCCTGTGGTAAGGCTGAGATTAAACAGCTGCCTTATGTGCAGGTTTAATTCCTCATTTAGCTCGTGTAGCACACAGCCGGGGACACCATCCGGTCCCATTGATGCTGTGTTTTTAGCTTTACAGAGAGCAGCTTTCACCTGTGCATTTGAGATGTCTGGGAGGCTACAATCCGCTGGGATAGTTATCTCGCCTTTAGGGGAGGAGAGGGGGGTGAAGTTTGCACTGAACCTGCCAGTATGTTGGCAATGTCTGTGGGTTCAGTGATTTTTGTATCATTTTGGACTAATTCTGAGCATATCTGGGAGTTTCCACCCAGATATGTTCTGTAGAGATCTGTTTGCTCAGAAAGAGTGTAGAAAAAGACACAAACAGTTGGTCAGATCTGCGAAAGGCCTTAGTCCTATGTAAATAGAAATGTAGCTGTCTATGTACGTCTAACAAATGCAATTTATATTCATCCCTGTTCTGAAATTTTGGGAAGAAAACAGGTAAACAGTCTGATATTAGTTTCAGAGGCTACTTTAGGAAGAAAGGAAGGATTAGACCGAAGTGAAACCCAGTCCTTACGGAAAAATCATATATGGAGGTTTGATGGATAATGCTTTGAGGGTTTGATGGATAATGCTTGGAGTTCTGACACCCTCCTAGCCGAGATGATAGCCACGAGAAAGGCCATCTTCCAAGATAAACATTTCAGATCTACAGAAGCAGCTGGCTCAAAAGGTGGTGCAATCAGAGCTCGTAAAACTAGAGTAATATCCCAAGGGGGAGTGGCATCTTTAACTAGGGGTCTTAAAAGAACGGTACCTTTAATAAAGGTTTTGCAAAGTCTGGAGAAAGCTAATGAAGCCATGTTCTTACCTTGGAAATGGCAGCTAGTTCAACTTTTACTGTAGATAAGCTAGTGCCCTGCTGGAAAATGTACGCCAAGAACTCAAGGACCACTGGGACAGGAGCTGTGAAAGGGTCCAAATCCCTTTGACAAGCCCAGATAGAGAAAAGCTTCCATTTGCTACAGTATAGTTTTCTGGTGGACGATTTATGAGCTGCCACCAAAATAATCTTCACCGGAGAAGATAGGACCAGGAGACCTAGCAATCAAGGGAACTGGAGCAGCCAAGCAGTAAGTTTCAGACTGGCCAGGTCCGGATGAGGGACCCTCGAGGGGGACAAAATGAGATCCGGTATTGGATCCAAGATCCATGGAGGAACTATCAGATGAGACCAAAGGAAGGGAAAAACAGACTTGGCGAGGCCTAAATGGGGCAATGAGGATTACTTTGCTCCCCAACCTGCGAGCCTTCTGGAGGAATTTTTGGTATGAGAGGCAATGAGGGATAAGCATAAAGACCAGGAGGCCAAGCATGGACCAGATCGTCCCTGGAGTATTCCCCCTGTGGGGGAGATAAGAGCAAAGAACTCGCTGCACTTCGTGTTGGAGGGAGATGCGAAGAGATCGCAAGGCCAACCTCACTCGAGGAAGATCTGCTCCACTACAGAAGGATTCAGAAACCACTCGCAAGGCATCAGAATAGTCCTGCTCAGTTTGTCCGCCAGTATGCTGGATCGACCCAGAATGTGCATTGTTACCAGAAATTGGCTGGTGGAGATCGCCTATTCCCCACACACTCACGGCCTCGCAACAAAGGGGGTAAGATCTGGTTCATCCCTGTTTGTTGATGTACCAGACCACTGACATGTTATCTGTCTGAAGTGCAATGGTTCCCAGAGGAAGAAAGGCATGGAGGGCCTGCAACGACAAAAGGACCTACCTCCTCTCTAGAACATTTATATGCAAGTTGGCCTCTCGTGGGGACCATGTGCCTTGGACTGTCCTGCCCGAGCAACACCCCCCCCCATCCTAGTTAGGAGGAGTCACCGTGGCTTTAGGAGGGGCTGGAATAAATGTTCATCCCTTGACTAGTCCCGAGGAGCGTATCCACCAGAGGAAGGACTTCCTGCAAGCGTTGCTTATATGAATTGGATGCATCAATGGCAGATCTAATAATGACCATTGGACCGCTAGTATCCACTGTGGAACCCACATATGCAGACGAGCACAGGGAAGAAGAGTAATGGTGGCTGCCATGGAATCTAGGGCTCATAATACCGCCTCGGCTGGAGGAAGTTGAGACTGAAAGATCATGGACACATGGAGTCTTAAGCTTCAAACTCTCTCTGGAATTAGAAAAACTTTGGTTTGCAATGAGTCCATCCTTGCTCCGATGCAGTCTAAAACCTGGACTGGATCTAGAGAAGACTGGGATGTGTGGATCATAATTCCCAGAAAGTCTGACAGTTTCAGAAAATGGTCTCTGGCCTGACAAAGTAGATGCTTGGTGGGCGCAGCAAGGAGCCAATCATCCAGGTATGGAAAGACCTGTATTCCCCTTGAGCCTCAGGTGAGACACTACTACTGCCATGACCTTGGTTAACACCCCGGGGGCTATGGTGAGACTAAAGAGTAGGGCTCGAAACTGATGATGACTGGCCCCTAGCTGAAAGCGGAGGAACCTCCTGGAGCATCTGTGCATCTTTATATGGTAGTACGCATCCTGGAGATCTATGGAACACATCTAGTCGTTCTCCTGCAGCTAAGGCAGAATGGATTGTAATGTGACTATCCAAAACTTTTCTTTGGCAACTGACAGGCTCAGGGTGGAAAGATCCAGAATAGATCTTGGGTCCCCCGTCTTTTTTGGCACCACAAAGAACCTGGAATAGATGCCTGATCCTGACTGATCTCGGGGGACACACTGGCTGATTTCCTCTGCAGCCTCTTCTCGGTTTCAAGTGCTGCTACCTCCCTTTGCGCGAGAGCGTTTCGGGGGAATGGAAGGAACCACAAAGGGGATGGTATAACCTCTGGATATGACGTGAAGCACCCAACAGTCTGCTGACATGGACTCCCATGCAGTCAGGTGCAGCAAAAGACGACCACAGACTGCCTCCAGAGCAAAGCAGCCGGGGCAATCCCCTCAGGGCTGCTGCGAGGGCCTGTCCGAGAACGTTTCTCCAGACTTGAAATTTCTCTGACCCCCCCCCCTGCTTCTGGGCCAGCGTCTGTCTGGTCCCCCTCTGCCTCTGGGGGAAGATGAGTCCAGAGTGTCCCGGGAATACTGGGACTTCCGGAACCACATTTTTTTTGCCCCCACTGATTCCCGGGAAAGGATCTTTTAGGGTTCGATAAGCAGATCCCGATGGCAGACAGCTTCTTCCCGTCCTTTTCACTCTGGACTCACGTCTCATGAACAGTCTTCCCAAACAAGGAAGAACCATCATAAGGGGCATTCACGAAAGATGCCTTAAAGGGTTCTGTGAACTGACATAGCCTGAGCCAGGAGTGCTGCCTCATGGCAACGCCGGACCCGGCCGCTCTTGCCGCTCCCTCAGTGGCAAGAGAAAGGAGGTGCATGTACATATTAGAAACAGCTTTGAGAGTGGCCATTCATGTGGAGAATATACGCTTATCCTCTGGAGAAAGATTCCAGGGGCGACTCAGATCTTTGACAAGGTCAAGCTGCAGTCGAGTGACGTGGGCCAAATAATTCAGCACCCTTATGGAAAAGGTGGCTGAAGCATACACCCAGTTTCCTAGACTATCCCTCATCCTGGACTCTCGGTTGGGGGGATGGACTGTAGAACTTTTCTGAGATAGTTCTTTCTTGGTGGCAGCTGCTACCACCATATAGTGTTTACTGGGGACCCCTTGTTCCAACTGGGCCTATCTATAGGAGGACTCAGAATCCTATCTGGACTCTTTGGGACTGGCTCCTCTGTGTCATCAAAAAAGACATCGGGGGATGATCTGAGGGAACCTTCCCCTTCCTCCAAATCGGTGTCCTCAGTGAGGGACTCTGAGGAGGAGTCCAGGTGCCACCTTTTGCACATTCATTTACGAGGAACCTCTCCGGTAGAGCTCTCCAGAGAGGACTCGCAGACCGCCTGTTGTTCCTCAAGGGGAAGACTCTGGGGCACATCCAGCATGGACTGTCCCTGAATGGGCAAAATGGCTGAAATCGCACCCAGAGCCGAGGGAGTAGGGGCAGAATCTGAGGAGATGGTCAGGGGCCTCTATCCACTGGAGGGAACCCTTTCCACCACATCGAAAGCAGAGGGTGAGAGCAAGCCAACCGGGAAGCCAATAAAGAAGCTGCTCTCCCCGAATCCAGTGGGCAGATCGGAGCCGAGATACCAAGGAAAAGGCCTTGACCGACAAAGTCGGCGCCAAGAGAGAAAATCCCAACCCCTCTGATCAAATGCCCAGGCTTTGGCTCAGAGAGACGCTTGGGTTCGTATTAGTCAGGTCTGACATGCTCAAGGTAATGGCCAGCGCAGAGGTACCCGGTACCATCAGCACTCACCCCCTGACTCTGGGACCCCTTGGATCCAAAAACTCTGATACTGAGGGTCGGATCGGAGAAGGAGTTATTGGAGTGAAAAAGGGAAGCTAGCTCTCCCCTCCAGCGGGAGAGGGGGCTGGCAAGACCGCCATCTGAATCTGGGTTTGAGTAAACCTTCGCATCATTCTGTCCTTGTCTGCCTCACTCAAGCTTCTGGTGGAGCGTGACGAGGCCACCGACACTGACCGGGAGAGTATGTACAGAGGCCCTAGAAGAAGGTGTAGGCTCCTCTGGTGAGAATCTGGGCGAGAGCAGCAGAGAAGTGCTAGGCCGGGACATCATTTGTTGCTTCTGAGGACCACCCACCAATCCTACCGGTCCTGGGATCTCTTCCTCCCTTTGTCTTTTTCTTTCCTGCGCTCCCTATCCACAGACCTCTTAGCCAGAGGTTGAGTCCCGGCCTGGGAGGGAGGGGAAGAAAGTGTAGCAGAAGAAGCAGTCACAGCTGTGACTGTAGCCGGAGACAGCCGCGCCTCCATAGCGGGGACAAGTCCCTTCAAGACTAACTTAGCCCTACGATCTTTCAGGGCCCTGGGGTTAAACCCCACGCAAATAGTGCAGGCGGTAGAAATATAGGGAACCCCCAAACAAACCAGACACAGAGTGTGCCCATCAGCCAGAGACAACCTGTTGTCACACCCTGTGCACTTTCTAAACACCAGCTTCTGTTGATCAGCCATCACAAGGCCCTAACCTGCCTGACCACACAAACTCACACCCAAACTGACTAAGGAGGGGGAAGGGTGAAGGGAGGCACTACACTGACTAAAGTAAATTGAACTTTTTTGTAAAAGCGACGCAACAGCGAAAGGGGAGGCCAAGACAAAGGGAAGGAAACCCACCTGACACTACCAACAAAAGTACAAACATCCAAAAAACTATCAGTAAAACTACTCACCACACCTAGAGCAGAGATCACGATGCTAGGTTAAGCCACGGCAAATGAGATCTGAGGAAAGGAAGGAGATGGAGGGGTATTATGGGTAAGGGGAGGAGCTTGGATCGGATGCTGATGAAGCTGCCATCTCGGATCTGATCCAGATCCGAATACCCACAGGTTGATGATCAAATGAAGTCAACTACTTCAAATCATAAGATTGCTTTTTCAAGATTTAAGGCCATGAAGTGGTCAACAAATGCTCAAAGCAAACAAGAACATTTCAGTTCGCAAGGGGAAACCGAAAGAAGGGGCATGAGATGCACTCTCATTCAGAAGCAAGCTGTCATCTCATAGCCATGGAATTAGACTGCTACCATTTAGACTGCTACCATTTACTCTAAAAGGGCCATCCAAACTCAAAAATTTGGCCAAAGACTAAGTCACAAATTCCCGAGTCAAAGACATGATTTACTGCAGCAATGATCTGTATGATGAATATACAGAATGTAAATCTAATTCCATACCCACACTCCCAATCATGCCCTCTGTAGCTCTCAACACCATCTTCTGCAAGTTTACGAGCCCATCAAAAATACTGACAAACTCCTCTACAGCCACTCAATGGCAAATGCTTGGAATAAACTACCACTTAGTGTTAGATCAATCGCACATCCCGACTCTTAAAATGGCCCTAACAGAGACTTTTCATAAGTCGTGGTCATGCCAATACAATCACCCAACTTAACCCCCTCCTTTACTTCACTAATACTCTTACTGTTGCCACCTCTGCTTTCAGTCTCTCACAGCCTACAATGTAGACTTAGATAGTGATACGTGCTTTGGGATAATCTCCTGTACATAATGTACATTTATAATACGTTTTACTATTTTGCTTACATTTGACCATTTTTAGTTATCTTGTTAGTATTTCAAGTTACTTTTGAAACTTAATTATGCATTTTTCACTGTTCCTGATCTAGCATGTTTCTTTTATCACCATGTTATCATATTTGTTAGCTTTAAATGTTTTTGTGTACTCTATCATATCATGTACTACTTGGAGCTTTTCTCCTCAGGATTCCATTGAAAAAGGCTTTTGCCCAGTCGGACTTATCTGGTTAACAAACGTCAAATAGATAAATTAAATTTGTCGGCATTTCCCACCTGCTTATATCAAAATCTGTCTATTTACAAATGGTACACAAATACTCTAACAAGGGTTTCATTTCACTCTGGCTTACAGACAATTACTTTAATATATATTTGACACTAAGACTTACACTTCCTGTGAGAGGGAATGTACATATGATCAGTCAAAGGACCATCCACACAAACACCACTACCCATGTATCTAAAAAATAAAACTAAATTCCTTTATTTAGGAGAATAACAGCAAAATGTTGTTGTGTACTTACATATTGCAGATTAAAGTTTCTTCGTCTTTTCGTGATTTTATAACCTAAGAGGAGGAAAAAAAAGAGAAGCAAAGTCAAAGATAGTTACTCTTTCATGTCAAGACTATCCAAATAAATCAAATGTGCTGACAAAAACTAACTATGAAAGACTTCATTCAGGAGGGGAATATTAAGCAACATAACAGAACAGTTACTGTATCAGGCTATGGAGATGGAGACGCTAGTTGTGTAAGGAACTTAACAGAAATATAGATGATCAGGTTGATTCACTGTTGCAGTCCCCAGTTTTGGGTTATCGTGCTTGCAGGTAGCATGACATCCACAGCTTTATCTCCTCCACATGGCTTTGGCCAAGGCCCTCCCAAATGGATGCAAGGATATCAGAGGTATAACATGTGCATCAGCTTATGTCACCTTCTGATCTTTCTTACCCCAATGCCAGGTTAACAGACCTCAACATCATAGCCTTAGTGGATCACATGCAACAGTCCCGCATGACCCCAGAGGTTCCCATCTGCCTCTCTCTCTCTGAGTAACATACAAATGAGGAAGGGGAACCCTGGTAGGAAGGTGAAAGACGGTGCAGATAGAACTAGGGGAGCAACATCAACCCACAGGATGAAGGATAACTGGTCAGAACAATGGTAAACTGGGAGTGTATCTGCATTCGAAAAGCAAATGTATTCTACTATCTATATTTACAATAAGCTCCTAACGTAACTGTATAACGTTCAATGTAGAACCCACTGTTGTAGTCCTCACTTTTGGGAAGATTCCCAAAACAAAGAGAAAATGGGAGGTGGATGACTGACCCGACTAGGAAACAAAACCCTTCAGGAGAGTTCAGCCAAAGCCTAACCTAGCCCTAGAAGCTGCTCCTAAACTGCAGAGTCTAGAAAAGGTCTTGACAGAAATCCAGGTTGCTGCTTCAAGAATGGCCTGTGTAAAATCCAGATTAGGAAGGTTGTGGTAGCTGCAGTGGCTCTGATCTGTCTTGGAATAACTTTCCCATGGACGGACTAACAGGAGAGAATGTGTTTAGTAAGCCATTTAGAAAAGCTTTGTATTTTCAGATTTAAATTATTTCCTTTTTGCAGAGAAGACAAATAGCTAATCACTTTATAAATGCTTGAGTTCTGTGCAAATAAAATCTCAGCAGTCTGTGCATGTCTAAGGAATGAAGGTTTTCTCCCCTTTGTTCTGAGGTTTGCGAAGAAAACTATTAAATTGATGGCTTGGATAAGGGCAAAGTTTATAAAACACGTTTGGCATGAAGAAAGGGATAGTGGCAACGGGACAACCATATCCTTGTGAAAAAGAAGTTCCTTGGACAGTATGGTCCATAGCTCAGAATTGTCAAAGTAGGGGGTAACTTCGAACAAAAACATCACTGTGCAAGTTGGGAAGTGTAGGACAGTAACAGCAGCTTGTTCAAAAGGTGCCAGGATTAGTTCTTCTAGAGCACAGCTGAAATCACATGGTGGAGCAATCTTACTTTCTAGGTAGTCTAAGATGGAGAACCCCTTTTAGGGGGCTATTCAGCTTATGGCCTAGAGTACAAGTGTGGATCCATGTTTAGATATGCTGAAATGGAAACAAACCTACACTTTTCATAGATATACAAGCTAACCGAGACTTGAAAAGAAGCCTGACAAGCACTCCAGGACTACAGCAACTTAAGTTTTCTTTAGGTCAAGACTCCTGGACTGGTACAAGATGGAATAATCTTTTCCATTTAAATAGTATGCTCATCTAGTACTTGGTTACTCAGCTTCCCTCAAATTGAAGCATGAGCCTAACTGGAATTAAGCTGATTCACCCAAGCTGTCAGCATTAGAGTGGCTTGGCTGGGGTTTAAGAGGAAGCCTTGGTTCAGAGTCAGTAGGTCAACACGCTGTGGCAGTCCTTGCCACTTCTCCCACTAGACTGAACAGCTGAGGGCACTACTGTTGCCTTGGCCAAAATGGAGTTATCAGAACCACTTCTGTCTTTTCTCCTTTATTTTGCACAGCAACCTAGGAATCAAGTGTACTGGAGGAAATGCATAAAAAAACAAACGTGTTCAATGTAAGAAGAAAGCATCTGTTTTCCAAGGTGATGAGACTTGCTAATCTTGAGCAGAATTGTCTCAGTTGCCTAAGTAGATGAGAATCAAACAGCTATTTCCCAGGTATTCAAGGTCAATCTGCTCAGCAGGTATAAATTAGAACCTGGAAAAACCATGAAAAAACAAATATAAGAAAAACCACAAAAGCTGGAACGCTGCAACAAATTTATTCTGGTACCTCGGCGGAATGCCTTCCTTTGAAGGCATTCCTCCGAGGTACCGGAATAAATTTGTTGCACCGTTCCAGCTTTTGTGGTTTTTCTTATAAATTAGAACCTGCCTGCTTTACATACTACATGATTGTGGTTCATGAAATCTCGGATGACACCATCAGGTCTTATGTTTGTGCTTTTTCATTTCTCTCATTCTGCCCTTTCAAATCCCCTACACTTGAAAATCTTCCTCAAACCCCCCCCAAAGTAAAGTCTGATGAACCTATGGGTTGCAGTACTTTGAAGGGTACACCTGTTTGTGACTGCACAGTTGTATTCCCCAGGAGATCTTTTTCTTGACACACAGGAGTAAATGGATGTTCATCTCTGAAGAGTGGCATGCCAACAGCTTATTTTCCTCAAACACCACTGGAGATCTCACATATGTAGGCATGCAAGTGGTACTTTTACCATGTAGGATGCTACATAGCTCAGCTTGGGAAACTCAGTGGCAGAAATTTCCCTTTGTTGTAAAATGTTTTGGAAGAAATGTTAGGTGAGCCACTTTTCTGTTGTGGAGTAATGCGCTGGCAGACAGTGGTATGCAGATGAGCCCTCGAGAAGACAAAAGTTGAAAGGTGTTTTGTTAGGCTGTGCTTTCATGACATCCAGATTCATAGAACAATTCAGTATGAACTCCATAGCTTTGAGGAGGCCCTGCAGGAACTTCAATAGGATGATTGCATCTGGATGCTCTTTGTCCTGCAATAGACAATTACTGGAGCCAGACATTTTCTAAAGACTATAGGCAGAGCTGTCAAACCAAAGGACATTAAGGGAAAGAAACTGGACAGTAAGGGAAAGGAAAGTACAGTTTTGTACATACCATAAATGTAGACGTTAGAGTGTCTTCACTGCTGCAGTCATTACACTTGGGTTATCCTGCCATCAGGCGGTCCCGCAGTCGGCCAGAGTTCCAAAATCTTGGTCCGGTGTCGGTTGCTGTCGCTTCTTCCCTGACGTCAGTGTGCCAGGGGTATACAAGATGCAGCAGACGCCATTTTCTTCAGTTTTTCTTGCCCCAGATGAGAGGTGCCCCCAAAAGGATAGGCAATACATATTGCTTACAAAACATACACAAGGTAAAAACATAACCTTTAGTAGCCAGCAAATACACCACATAAAAAGTATAGTGTAGCAAGATATAGATAAGACCCAGCAAAGAAAGAGGGGAAGGCGGGTGGGTAACCAGGACTGCAGCAGTGAAGACACTAACATCTACATTTATGGTAGGTACAAAACTGTACTATGTTCATCGTGTTTCACTGCTGCAGTCATTACACTTGGGAAGAATCCCAAAGCCGAGTCAGGGTGGCTGGTTCTAGAGAGGATTTGGTGTGGCTATGAGGCCTTGCAGCACTGCAGTGGCAAAGCCAGCTCTGGATCTGGAGTAAACAGGCAAGTGGTAATGCTTGGTAAAGGTGTGCACTGAACTCCAAGTTGCAGCTTCCAAAATGTCCTTGGTAGGTACTCCTCTAAGATAGGCAGTAGAAGTTGCAGTTGCCCTGGTGGAATGTGGTCTAATGTTAGATGGTGCAGGCTTCCCATGCTGTGTGTAGCAGAACCAGATACAGTGTCCTATCCACTTTGAAATGGTCTGCTTTGAAACAGCCTTTCCCTGTTATCTTGCAGCATAGGATACAAACAATTGCTCAGTTTTCCTGAAAGCTTTTGTTTTGTCAAAGTAGAAGCGTAATTGTCTGTGTATGTCCAAGGAATATAGAATTCTCTCCCCTTTATCCTGGGGATTTGGATAAAATGTTGGCAAGTGAATAGTTTGGTTGAGAGCCACACTGGATACCACCTTAGGCATAAATGAAGGATTTGTTCTTAAGGAAACCCTGTCTTGGTGAGAAATGATGAAGGGCTCCACTGCCATTAGTGCCTGTAGTTCTGAGACTCTTTGTGCCGAGGTTATTGCCAGTAACAGGGCAGTTTTCCATGATATATATTTTATTTCTGCTGCACTGGCTGGCTCAAAAGGAGATAAAGTGAGCTTTTCCAAGACAAAACTGAGGTCCCAAGTAGGTGCTGGCACTCTCCGAAGCAGTCTTATGTTTTTTGCCCCTCTGAGGTACTGCTTTAGCAATGGATGAGAGAAAATAGGAGGATCTGTGCTGTAATGAGCAGAGAAGGAAGAAGCGTGGATCTTAATGGATGAGAAGGATAGTCCTTTGTCCAGCATTTCCGTTGAGTACTGTAGTATCTGAGGTATGTTAAGGACAAGAGGGTCATGGCTTTGAGCCTGGTTTCAGGCACAGAATCTCTCCCACTTTTCTGAATAAGATTTCCTGGTGCTAGGCCTTCTGGCCTCCAAAATGACATCCATAACAGCTTTTGAGAGAGGTGCTGTCTGGTTGGCTAATGAATCTGCCATGCAGCCAGGGATAAGGTTTTGAGCTGACTGTGTAGGATCTGATTGTTTTGTTGAGTCATAAGGTGTAGAATTTGAGGCAAAATCCAAGGTGGGCCTTGAGCTAAGTTCTTTAAGATTGGGTACCAATGTTGGCGTAGCCAGTCTGGAGCATCAGAATTGTCTGTGGTTTTTCTTGTCTGGCTTTTAGGAGAACCTTCGAAAGGAGAGGCAGAGGAGGGAAGGCATAAACTTGTAGGCTTTTCCAACTGAACGAAAGAGCATCCACTTTCCATGCTTGTGTGATAAGTCCTTGTGCAGAATTTTTGTAGTTGGCAGTTCAGTGCAGAGGCAAAGAGATCTATGTCTGGGGCACCCCCATTTTTGCATTGTCATGCTGAAAACTTGTGGATTTAATTTCCACTCGTGAGGATCCATGATGTTTCTGCTTGGGTCGTCTGCCAGAATAATTTTCTTTCCTGGCAGGAATTGTGCTTGCAGATGAACTTGAAAAGTTAGAGCTGTGTTCCACAAGGTCATGGCTTGTCTGCATAGGGGGTAAGAATGAGTGCCCCCTTGCTTATGTACCACACTACTGTGGTGCTGTCTGTCTTTTTAAATAGTAATGGTCCTGGATGCAGAAGGTCCTTGAAAGCTGTTAGGGCATTTTGTACAGCCAGCCAACATCTCTTTGATTGAGGTGTAGATGCATTTGGTCTGTGGTCCATTTGCCCTGAATACATTTTCCTAACATGTGTGCTCCCCAGGCTTAATCCAAAGCATCTGTTGTTAAAGTCTGCCTGGCTGTGGATAGTGTAAAAGGCTGACCCTTGTTGAGGTGACATGCCTGTGCCCACATCGAAACTCCTGTTGCAGGCAGGGAATTAGTGGTATTACCGTTTCCAAGCTGTGAGAGTGTTGATTCCAAACACTTTTTAGGTACCAATGTAATTTCCTCATATGCAGTCTGGCATATGGAATTAGTAGTATGCAGGATGCCATGAATCCCAAGGCCTGCAGAATTTTTATTGCAGGGAGTTGGGACTTAGTTGCCATCAATTGAAAATACTGAGTCAGTTGTCTGTTTAAGCTGGCACCCAGGAATATTATCTCTTGTGAGGGCACTAGTTTTGACTTCTTTTCATTTACTGTGTACCCTAGGCAACTTAACTTTTTTACAAACGCCAGATGCTTTAGAAGAATGTCCTTGCTCTCTGCTTGAATCAAGCAGTCGTCCAGGTATGGATAAATTTGAATTCCTTTTTGTCTGCAAAATGCAATTACTGGTGCCAGGCACTTTGTGAAGACCCTGGGCTCAGTAGATCAGCCAAAGGGCAGTGCAGAGAATTGGTAGTGCATTGAACCAGCTTTGAATCGGAGGTATCTTCTGCAATTTTGTCTGATAAGGACATGCAGGTATGCCTCTGAGGTCCAACGTAACAAGCCAAGCTTTCTTGTCCAACATGGGAAGGAGCTGCTGTAGTGTCAACATTTTGAATTCCGGAACATCCAGGTAAGTAAGGTCTAGAATGGGTCTCCAGGCTTTGTCCTTTCTGGGGACCAGCAAGAGTCTTGAGTAAAAACCTTGTCCTTGTTCCTGTTGTGGTACTATTTGAATAGCTCTCATGTCCATGAGGGCTGTAATTAGTTTTTGTGCCTCTGCCCAATGATTTTGTGGCAGGTCTGGTAAAGTGTGAAAGTGGAACCTGTAACCTTGACACAAAATATTCAGCACCCATTTGTCCTGGGTGACTGTCAGTTTTGTGAAAAAAGTGCTAGTTTCCCCCCTAAGGGAGATGCCAACAGGGTAGAGTTTGGCATTGGAAGGGGAAAAGTCATGGAGATTGTTTCCTGTAAGGTTGTGACTTGCCCTCACCTCCTTTTGGAGTTGAAGCACCCCACTGTCGTGGTATGCAAGTTCCTTGGGGCTGAGATCTGTCTTTTGGGCGTCTGTATCTGCCTCTTTGTGGCCTGTCCGACACTGGAATGGACCAATTTTTAGTAGGCCAATTTCTGCTAAATCTTGGTGGCTGTACCTGTAAGAAATCCTTTACTGTTTGCATAGATTTTACCTTATCCTCCATTTTCTTTAATACCTCCTCTGCTTTAACACCGAATAAAATATCTTGCTATAAAGGAGCATCTAATAATTTTGCCTTAACATGATCTGGTAAGGTTTGTTCCTTTAACCAAGCATGCCTTCGAATCACAGATCCTGTAACTGCTGCTCTACAAGAAGCTTCTAATGAATCAAAACCACATTGCAAAGTATGTTTACCTACTTGTTCAGCTGCATGCAAGAAATCCTGCATTTCCTTAAAATCAGATTGTTCTGCACTTGTACTCATTTTCTGTTGTAAATGAGACAGTAAATTTTGTTGATATTTAAGCATGTGAAACTGGTAGTTTAAAGCTCTCACTGTTAATGTTGCTGAGGTGTAAACTTTCTTCCCACATCTGTCTAATGATCTGGAGTCCCTGCCCGAGGGGAATGGATTTTTAGCTGTGGAGGCCTTTACCCCTTTGGGACCATGGGAAATAGTTTCTGGGTCAGCAGCAGCAGCAGGGTTTCTCTAAAGAAATTTGTGCGAGTCAGGGACTCTGTAGTACCTGTCTGGCTTGACAGGAGCAGAGGGTAATGAATCTGGATTTAAACTGGATTCGGAGAACACATCGTCCACAATATCCAACACTGGCGGAATAGCAAGGGGCCTGTGCTGAGGCAATAAAAGAAAATCTCTGAGTCTTTTCTTGGACTCAGAGTAGTCCTGGCCCTCCAAGTGGAAATGCTCCCTCATGGTGTGTAAAGTTTCCCCAAAAGAATAATCCTCAGAAGGAGAGGCTGAAGGGACAGATTCTTCAGCATCAGAGTCCTCATAGGGGGGTAAGGAATATCCCTAGTCTGAGGAGGAGTCAGAATATATAGAAATCTGGTCAAAGGTATCATAGTCTGTATCCTGCCTAGGCCTTTTATAAGGAGGGGGATGGGTACCCCTGATCAGAGTAATTAAATCTTCGGCCATTTTGAGCATCTGCTTTTTAGGCAGGGAGGCCTGTCCAGGTGAATGCTGTACTTTCTTCCTTGTCTTTAATGTTGCTTTAGACTTGACTGTAGATGCAATGGTAAGCTGCGAAGGTCTGAAAACACCCTCAGAAGCCGAAGCCTGCTCAGCAGCTCCGGACCCATCTGAAAGGTTAGTCTCCATAGGTCCAACACCTTGAGTATCCAGAGACCAAAGCATCCCTACGTGGGAGTCGGTCGGGGCCTGTGGCTCTGAGGTAGCGGGTGTCAGGGGCTGCAAAAGCGCCTCACTGAGAACCGGCGACTGGCCTAGCAGAAGCTTCGTCAGTTTTGTGCCTCAGATGCCTGTCCTTATCCTTAACATTGCGTTTTTTGTGAATTCCGGTCATTGGTTGCTCCGACGGCATGGTATAATTAAACCTTCGGCCAAAATAATGACGTGCAAAATCAGATGATTAATAGTATGTCTGTTAAATCTAGCACAAAACCGACCGCTAGTGACGTCGTGATCTGGGCCTAGGCATGGAATACAGTAAGAATGAAAATACTTATGAGGTATTTGCTT